>NW_027272859.1:0-526198 GCF_040938485.1 Diadema antillarum | reverse complement strand
CGTGCTACAGTGGCATTGTAATTGCAAAGTTTGATACTTCTATATCTTTCACATGAACTGTCATTCCTTACTACAGCAAGATAATTTCTGAGCAAGATCCAATCAAATGAACATGTGAATGAAAAATACTATACATACACATGTATGCTTTAATAAAATATCTTACACTCATCTGAGTAAAATATTGGAAAAAAAGATGAATGAAGAGGATCAGTGACAGGCTTCAACTATTAAACTTCATGCACGTTTTATCTCTTATTTTGAAAGCTGATGTTAACAGGCTCCGTCTCAGTATCAATTTCTTCCCCACTTAGCTACACACGTACACACATATATGAGTAAAAAAAAGAAAAAAAAAAGAAAAAAGATGGGAGTAAAATAAAAATAAAAAAGTATCAAATGTCATTTCTCCATCTAAAATTTCCCTTGATTCAGTCTATTTAAATTCAGTTGGAATATATATGGGGATGGCATTTTGACTCACAGACGACATACCCAAATAATCCCATCCATTATTTCCAGACAACTTCCTGAACCTTGGTTTGTGCAATTTATGTAATGTCTGTATCCCCTGGTTCTATCATTTGTCCATTCTGACGTTTCCCGCACACTGAATAAGTACTGTTGTCAAGGTCTTTACTTGTGCAAATAACCGAAGAAATCAATATCCATCAATTTATCATCGTCAAATTAATACTACTTAGCCGACGTACAATTCTGTGGCGCCGGATGGGATGTTGCTGCGGAGGCAGAGTTAGTTCCTTGCGGCTGCATCGGACCACGGTGCCACTGCAGGCGCACTCTCTCGGACAGGCCAGTGAGGGCAGGCAGCTGTTGTGATCGTTGCCTGAGATAGAATGACAAAATGTGAGCTTGATGGTACCATCTTGCTAAATCTATGTAGGAGGTCTGTAGTCACTTAATCGTCCGATTGGAAGTACATATCTGTAAATACATACCTCCAGCAACTACTTTAAAATGTCTACCCAGTAAATTGTGAACATTTTGATATTTTATGAAGATAGTCTGTATAGCTTAGAAATTCTCCATCAGATGAAAGCCTTGAGGTTTTGCTTCTTCTTACAATTGACAGGTGACTAGGACCAACTCATTAGAAATTAAATGCATTTTGATTTAAACTGAGGAAATATAGTACGAGATTTCTATAAATTGTAGTTGTACAGAAAGGAAAGACTTTTCAGAACATGGTTGAACTGGTAATGTGCACAAACCTTCAAACTTTGCATATACCACAATTATTATTGTGGCCACTAATCAGCAAACTAACTGGGTATACATTTAATGACATTTTGCATTTATTCTCATCCATTTGAACATGGAGTGAGAGTAGAGCCTACTTTCATCAACCTGTTCTTCAACACTGAATGTTGTATGAATCGTAAAGACAGCACATACATACTCTCAAACACATATTACTCAAGAATGCACTCCTCGGATATATTTTTCTCTCATTGCCATAGTGATTTCTAAATATCCTACATGATGTCATGTTTCACCCTTGGGAATCACACACACACACACACACACACAAACACACAAAGGGAGAGCATGTTCTACAGTAGATAGCTAGCATATAGCTTTCAGCAGAGGTCAATGCCATAAACTGGAGATTGTGGCAGCAATCTCTGTCCACAGTTGTCAAGGATCAACCCCTTATCTTTTCTTGGCACTTAGTGACTCTCTAGACCTTGAGCATTCTCCTCACCATGTCTGTATTGAGTAATTCAACAGCTAGGTCACACACAGCCCAACAGCAAAACATATATATGAGAGGAGCGGAAGTGATTTCATGGGTCATTTAAAATACACTGATAATGGCAACTCGTCAAGAAATTATGGCCATGTGCCATTTCAGGCATTCCATCAAAAATGCTACTGACTAAAGGTTTGAAATTTTCTGAACTGCTGCAACCATGTCTCTCTCAGTACAATTACTTGGAGAACGGATGACTTACAGTACACTTATAAGTGTATCTGTACAATGACAGAGAATACATGCCAAAGATTTTTAAAACTGATTCTCTTTAACCCATCGAGGACTGGACGGGCTGATTTAACCACAAGAAGCATTTCCCATAGACACTTGCCCCAGTATACTTAGGACTCGTCCTCAACAGATTGATAGGTTTACAGAGTGTATGCATGGTTTTATCAACTGTTTTAAGTAAACCTGAAGCACATGTAATGGAACATCTGCCTAAACTGCTATCAAGCAAGGAGTATGACTTAAAATAGCTCTTCAGACTTGATCCAAACATTTTTGTATGAATCATCGTAGGATTATCACAGGAATTAGCTCCTGAAATGATTCTACAAATTTTCACTGAGGAATGGCATATGGTTGCACTGTGAACAAGAAGATGGAACCCCATCAAAGTGCTGAATAAGGGGGGACTTGTCTGACACCATGACCAGACGTAACCCAGAATAGACAACTTGTCAGGCACTATCACATTCTGTCATGGATAACCGGGCTGTCATCGTCCAATGAGTGACTCACGGCCTCGGCGGTATATGCCGACTCATCTTCTATTGGCCTATGCGAATAACACACATCAATCCTACTTATAATATGCCTTTATTGCCACGAATCGGCTACCCCATATCAATATGCATTATAAGTAAACAGTAACAAACTGATTGTAAGGTTTTACAGGCCCTAATTTTCAAGCGCACTAACTTCTCAAGCAGTAATATTGAACACGTCTTCAGAACGTAAACTATGCAGCCCTGACATGAACTGTCAAAATGGAAACCTATTTTTGAAAGCCTTCAGCAGGAACAGTAAACTCTGCATATTAGGTGATATGTACATAACATCAGTTAGCCACATATCTAGCAAATTCTTTGATGTCAGACTCTTTTTTCTATTCTTCTTGAATGAAGGCAAAAAAGTGTTTGATATGTGAAAGTAACCACGGAAGATGCACAACTATTGGCTATCGATATGGATGTTATGACCACATTACCCCTGATCGAATGGTAAAATGTCCCTTGTCATTTGTTTTGCCGCCCTCATAAGTTTTATCTATTGATGGAATCTGAATCTTACGAAGAAAGTCCACAGCTGGAGATCCAACTTACGTCACAGTTTTGCAAAGAGTGGTAGCATTTTTGTCTTGAATTGCCATTTACTTTCACTGCATATTTCAGACATTTCTTTCCGACAGCATCAAAGATGTTTTCACTTGTGTCCTATTTCTCACTTGCTACATATTTCTATCATCTCTCATTATTTTTGTATACTATATGTTTCTACCTAGAGCAAATCTGCTCTTTTGTATAATTTATATTTCATATGTTCTTATATGCTTCTGGTATATATGTCTGTCTCTTATGTTTTATATATTTATATTTTTCGTACCTAATGCTTCTCTTGAATTATAAAATTGATATATTCCTATATGTTTCTTCTTGGAAACATTTTTAATTGGTTTCTGTTTCTATATATGTTTTCTCTCTCACCTTCACAGGTGAATTGGTCCCGGCGCAGGGTCTGTATGGGGTGTGTCCTGGAAGGCGAGTGGTTCCTGGCATCGGGGTTCACCTGGTGACAATCTGTCTGGCCGCTAGGTAGTCCGGAAGCCAGGACAGGTGACAATTACAGTTGAGTGGGTTGCCCAGCAGATTTCTGATGGCAAACAACAAGTTGTCAAACTCGATGAATTGACAGTAAAGTCAACTGGGCTATCAAAGCAATCACATAATTTTGAGAACACTTCTTGCAGATGTAATAAAGCATAACTGTCATCAAACAAACTAAATCTGCACATTCAAAGAGGTCACAAGTGGCATAGGAATGATTTGTTTTGTTTGGTATGATAAGTTTTGTACACTTATATCCTTTGCTGAGAATGAATATGAATAAATAAAATAAAATTAATAAATGAAATAAAATGAATGAAATGAAATGTGTGTATTGTTTTCCTTGTATTCATTCATTTATTTATCTATTTTTTTGGGTGGGGGGGGGGGGAGCACTGCCAGTTACAGAAAGCATGTGGTCAAATATCACCAAGTGTCCTGCCCTGATCCCCTGATTGCACATGTAACAAAGGCCTCTGGTATAGGCCAGGATAGTACATTTAGAATAGACTGATTCACTTTTCTATTTCTTTAGCTTTTGTTGGTTGATCTTAGGATAATTCTTACTTGTAGAAAAAGGTATGGAAGGAAAATCTTCAGAATATTCAGTTCTACTTTAATATATATTTTCTAATCTGACTACAAACTCATCCCAGATCTCTTGTAATGATGTAGCTTCTTCATCTGGTATGAAATCAGCAGTAGTTTGCATAAAACTACACTTAATGCGGGAGAGAGAGGTTGGTGAAATGGGGATACTCGTGTGATGGACTAGCCTGCATTGTATTTGGAGATGGGGGGGGGGGGAGGGGTTCAGAAGTTCCCAACTCTGCTACGATCGTATGTTGTCACATCCAAAGATGACCTATGATGGGCCTCTTGCATAGGTCAGAACGCCATTATCAGGTTATCATGCTTGATTGTGAATGACACTCTCCTGCATGGACTCCTGACGTGGTCAAATACCCAAGCTCTGATGATTCAGCATTCATTCTTAAAAGTGTCAAAAATAAAAGTGACGCTCTTTGCTAGTTATCTGAGGAAACTTTGTAACAGAATTTTTCCCCTTTTTGTCATCCCACTCCTAATCCAATTCCTTCTTTGTTCTTTACTCTGTAAACTAGCTTAGAATACAACAATGTCAATGTTGTTTCTTCCCCCGGAAGATGTGAGCAGCTGTTGTCATTTTCCCAGCAACTGAATTAGATCAAGCTCTTCTTCCCAAAATGCAGATGTGAGATATGAATTCCTATGAGCACATTTGCCAAGAATTAATGAAATTACAAAATGTGTCATATCCGCAATATCATCGCTTTCAGGAATTTTCCTCTCTCAGACTTCCTTTACTCTGTTGTTTTCTTGTATTTACTTTAATGCACAGAAGTATAGTGCCTTCAATAAGGAATATTACGTAGATCCTGGGTTACTGTGTTTGATTGTTAACATCCTTCAAAACAACACATACCCTCTGGCCATATCACTGAAAAGGATGCAGAAACTCGGGCAAGTGCTGGAATCTACCTACAGTGATAGTGACAAAAACTCTTCAGACTAGAAAATGAATGACAGAATAATGGAGTAGATCCCCAGGAGGTTTATCAAACGTTTTCTCAAGTTTGTTTAAATATTACCCCAAAAATGCCACAATTAAGATCTCCCTCAAGAAAAGGAGGGATCAAAATAATACTCTTGTTGTGTTACATACATTTTCTGATCTTGCAGTATACCACATTTCATTTTTTGGATAAAGATATGAAATATGATATTCTTTCCTGTGTGATGGGCACATGAAAGTCAACATGGTGTGTTACATTCCACTTGGATAAATGAAGAAATTTTGCAACTTTATGGAGATTTCCCCTGAAATTATTGGCAGACTGACTGACCTCAGGACTTAAAGTCTGTGGTCTTATCTACCCCAAGTCAAAACTGCTCCTCTTCCCAAGCAGCTCATTTTCTCCCATATACACGCAGTCGTCATCTGCTAAAAATGGCCCTATTGCCCAGACGATATAGAATCCTTTCTAGTGTTTACACCTAGCTTCTTGATGTACCTCGATGTGCTCACTCAGATATGTGCGCCCCACATACAGGCAGCTTGAATCATCTCATTTGTTGGCCCTATTTCCCAGTGATAAAAGATCCTTCAAAAATATAAAAAAAATCTGGGAGCAAAACAGTGTTCCACATCAATACCAAAATTTAATCATCTCTTACTTGTGTCATTATCAACTTTTCCTGAAAATGTCATCCAAGTATCATCCAAATACATTTGCAACTCTTCGAATTATTTTGCAAAATAGGCAAATAAGCAAACAGCTAGGCAAACCAAAATGTAACCTCCTTGGCAGAGGTAGAAATAGATTTCCCACATGGCTTCATATTATTTGTACATCACTCAAGACAGTGACAATAAGACAAATGTTTAATATTGTCATAAAGATATACCAGTAGTCTTGTGAATTGCATTTCTGTTGACACTGCATAGAAGTGACAGAGAGATGTACAGAAGATTTTAACCAGAGATCTCTTAAATATCTTCAATGTCTCTGATTCCATATAGGGCAATGTAGGATGGCCTGTGTCGATTATTACAGACGTCCCAACACCAGAATCTGTCAAGGAGGCTTTGGAGACCGGGCCGTACGGGAGATGTGTGTATGAAAGCGACAATGACGTGTGTGACAACCAGGTGAGTATGATGTATGCAGAGAGGAGTCAATCTACTGCAGAATTGTCAGTTTCTCTGACTCACCGGTATGCTTTATTTGACATTTAAATTGCCACATTCTTGTTTTCTCACAAATGTTTGTACAGTCGTCATGTCTGTGTCCATTGATCTTACAGTGAAGTTTAGCAAATTTTACTCCTTTCACAAGTGAACCCATCGTTTGGATAATCTTGCACTGTCCCAAATGTACTTTTTCCGTCTGAAGAAATCTTTTGCTAGAATCAAATACTGAGTACTTGAATATATTTTTATGGACCTTAACACTGGTTGTAGATAAATTCTCTGCTTCAGCATGAGATAGTTTCATTCAAATAGGCCAAATAGTCAAATATCTCCATAAAACCGAGCATAAAAGACTATAATGAAATGTAATATTTCACTTATTTTCAAGAACAACTGAAAGATTGATTCTGGTATTGTTCCTTGATTATGCAGATCAGATGCAGTAAAGATTTGCATTGAATTATTATGAAAAACAGGGCTACTAAGTTCCTGAAAAGTAATTGTCTTGTCCTGTCAAGAAAGTGATATAAACTCTCTTTCATGTAGAAATTATTTTTCTTCACTTAAATGTATGCAAAGAAAATTATTATATTTTCCCTATTGCACTTGGGAACCTCCTTTTCTTCATGTGTTCGTTTGTGTTTTGTAAGATGGTTGACTCTACTCTTTTACTCTCTCTTATTCCAAGGTTGTGAATATGTTTTTCGAAGGCGGGAGAACAGCATCGCTGACGATGGTAGCATTCACCGAGAAACTTTGCGAGAGACAAGTCCGGATATTCGGCACAAAGGTATGAAAGGGTGACGCTACTTCACTAAGAGGCCAACAAACTGCACACTGTGAGAGTTAAAGCAGACTATATTGCTTCTCAAAGTACAGTGCACTCCTGTTATAAACAAAGACTTTCATAACAAAATTCTTGTTACCACAAAAGAAAAATTTCAGGTCCCAAAATCATCATATGTATAATTATCTTAATATACTTTACTGTTCGCTATGGCGAAATTTTAATGTAATGAAAGAAAATTGCCAGTCTCGAGGACTTTGTTGTAATAGGAATTGCCAGTATATTGTTATTTCCAAATTTTCTCAATCCTCGGTACCCCCCATTTGTCTGTCCTCATTAGTGTCCTGATACCTATTGCCAATAAAAAGGCTTTACCTAGATTGTAGTCATCCCAATCTCCATTAATTGACAATGGCCTTTGTTATGGGGCTGGCCACCTTTGCACCCTTAATAAGTTGCCTGATTGGAATGGCGGTCATATTGTAAAGAGAAATTTCTCAGTTGCCAGTCAACCTGTAGAAAATGAGCAGATATGATATAACACACATTTTGTATATATTCATAAGGATGAATTTCTCAGTTGCCAGTCAACCTGTACAGTATGTCCCCCCCAAGAAATTACAATCAGATTTTCGCATTGATAACATCCAATATGATTAAACTGTCTAAATGCTACTTCAGGGTCTTAAAATATAACATCTTAGCTCTATTTTGCAGAAAACCCCATTTGATTTGGTTAAGCGGTCACAGAGAAATGTGGATTGTTGTAAAGCATGTCGTGAGTCTGATTCTTCAAAGTTTAGCACTTGGATGCTCTTGTGTGTGAACACAATAGACAGAACTTGGAGGGAAGAGATTCCTGACATGCTCTACAAAATTCCTAATTTCTCTTTGACCACTGAAGCAAATCGAATGGGGTTTTCTGTAAGATGTGGGCAATGAGTTTCGTACCCTGAAATTGTACTTGGATTGATTCACTATTTTTAAAGTTATCATTGCGAAGGGTCCCGCTGTAATTTTTTTGGGACGTACGGTAGAAAACGAGCAGATTTGCTATAACACACATTTTGTATAGACACCTCCCCGAGTTTACTTGAAACTACATGTAGTCTTCAGTGGGATGAAGTAGCTGAGCAAGAGAAAGGCAGAGGAAAGAGAAAGAATGGAGTGATAGAAAGATAAAGGACGAAGGAAGAAGATAAATAGCTACACGTAGGTGGAGGAAAGAACAAGATAGAAGACTTGAATAAGATGTTTGTACCATTATGAGTGCTTCCATTTAACCCGTTGAGGACGAGTCCCGAGTATACTCGGGCAGGTGTCTAAGGGAAATGCGTGTTGTAGCAAACACGAACCGTCCTCTGCGGGTTAAGAATGATTACCGGACAGACAGGATCCCCACATTGTTATTAATAATGATAATGATGATACGTATATGCAGTGCCCCTTTAATACCACTCTGTCTGAGTGCTGTAAGGGTACAAGAAATTCCTCACACAGAATAAACAGAAACAATTTAAAGGAAAGGAAAGGAAAGAAAGAAAGACAAAAGAAGTTATCAAGTAATCATATGTTAAATTTTATTTACTGTAGGGGTTTTCAGTGCTGTCCTAAAAGATTCAACTGAGAAGATAGCACAAATATGGAAAGGAAGCTTGTTCCAGAGGGAGGATCCAGTGTAAACAATTAAATGTTGTCACCCTTACATGGTTTGGTTTGAGGCTTGATGTAATTATTTGCATATAGCTAAGGGATTAGAAATAATGATGAACTTCTTCCATTTTTTTTTTTTTTTGCATTTGGTCAGGGAGAGCTGACATACTCTGGAGGTTCGTCCATTCATCTGTTTGACTTCACAACGAGACTGACCAAAGAGATCTATCCCTGGTCCATCGCCCCCATGAGAACAAGACTGACCGGTCATGGCTGCGCCGACTTCTTCCTCATGCACAACTTTGTCGAAGCTGTCGCTGTAAGTATGCACAGGATTGATGTTCTCAAACGCACATTTATTATACACACAAAGCAAAAGTCCTGACTAATATTCTTGAGCCAATAATATTTTTGTTTTGTGTGTTGTTGTTTGGATTTCGTAATCCCGATCCCCCCTCATTATTGAAAATGTTGTGAATGAGATCTACTGTTTGGTAAATGATGTGAAGAGTCAGTTTGTTTTACTTTCTTTGTCTTATGAGTTCTGTCCATTTTTTTTTTTTGTTTCTTGTATGACAATAATGGTTGTTGTCTTCCGCATTTGTTGCACATTGGAATAAAGGAGGGTTACGATTTCTCAGCCGCAGTGCTAAGCCATGAGAAAAATATGGCACTGTATCTCTCCAAGAAAGCAAACAATTCTCGCTATCGCCAATGACGTAAAAAGTACCTGGATGTGGCTTTTTCGTCAAGACTTAGTGCACTTCCGGGACTTGGGCACTTCCGGTGCGGGTTATATTTTGCACAGCGCTAGCGTGCACGTACGTGTACCTTACCTAGCGCTGCGCCGGCCACGGATACTAGTAGGCGGCTGTACCCAAGCCAGCCAGGCGTGTGATACATACTGTAGCTATAGCCCCCGCATTGCCCTAGGCCTTGCATATAGCATGCAGCGCACGCATACAATCTAACGTTAGACATACCGGTACTGTTTGATCATTGCGATCGACTTGCACATCAGTCATCTCGGCATATGCTGAAAATAATATCGGTACTGGAAAATATTCACCCACCTGGATATCGTCATGGAATGCCCATCTTTTTATTATTTGTTCTCTGTTGAAGTGCCGCGAACACTATTGGGAACGAACCGTGATCTCGAACTTATCCTGTCTCTGAAGCATCTAGCAATTTCTTCCAAGCAAGTTCCACGCGCTGTGGAGTCACCCAAAAACTTCACCCACGTCACATCTCGCATGCCGGGGATATTTGTGTAGATTTGTTCGTTTATATTCGTATTTACAAGAATTTCTCTAGAATGGAGAAATTTCAAATCACCTGGATATCGTCATGGAATGCCCATCTTTTTATTTTTTGTTCTCTGTTGAAGTGCCGCGAACACTATTGGGAACGAACCGTGATCTCGAACTTATCCTGTCTCCGAAGCATCTAGCAATTTCTTCAAAGCAAGTCGCACGCGCTCTGGAGTCACCTGAAAACTCCACCCACGTCACATCTCGCATGCCGGGGATATTTGTGTAGATTTGTTCGTTTATATTCGTATTTACAAGAATTTCTCTAGAATGGAGAAATTTCAAATCATATGAAAGCTAAAATTCAAGTTGTGGAAACAGTAATTACACGTAAGAATACAGTCGGTTGTATGTAAAGAGCATTAGTCGCGTATCACGCGCGTACGAACGGAAGTGACTTGGCTCCCGAACTATCCCATAATGCACCGTAAATGATGCTTAAATCAACATCCGGGTACTTTTTACGTCATTGGCGATAGCGAGAATTGCTAAAACGTGAAAAACAAAATATGTAAAAGGAAGATAATGGTGGAAATGTGCAGGAGTTAACAGAAAAGTAAAGTTGCTCAGCACTGCTGTGAAGTTTGAAGTAGTAATTTTGTACTCGCTGAACTGAAGGCTTTGTTCTGTCAGTGCAAAGAGGTTGCTGCGACACCGTAGCGATCTTCGGCATCTCTCTCTATCTCTGGTACTGTCAGAATGGTGATTCCACAGTCAGTAAGCTAAAATACATTGTATATCATTATTTGGCATCTCTCTACCTCTTAGAACGATGATCCCACGATGATCCTAACTGGTCCAGATGACACGCTCGAGAGCCACCTCATCACGTTTGCGGCCGAGAGGGCAAGAAAACAGAACAGAGTCGTTTCCATGGAGCCCCCAATGGATTGGTGATGTTTTCGCTCTTTGCGAAAGATAAGGACTCCATGAACCATGAAATACCTTGACCGTCAGGTGTAGAAAACAATGGATCACTGCAGCTCACGTCACATACAGTGTACGAGTTGCGGATGAATATGTCTATAGATTGAGGAAATATACAATGAACATCTCTTGTACAGAGGTCAACAAATGCTTGCTTTGATATCAATTGCCACTTTTTTAGAAAAAATTCAATGCCACTCTTTTAAATCAGTGCTCGATTAATAAAGTGCAAACACGTGTTATCATGAAGATTGAAGCAATTATAAACTTTTATATGAAACTGATAGTATTTCTCTGTGAGTAAGCCATTGGTACATGCAGTATTACAATTTGGGTGTGCTAGAGGGAAGGATAGAAAGAAAAAATGAATTGCATTGAATTTAGTGCAGAGGTCTGGTTCGTTAATACTTTCCCTCTTTCACCCCATGAGTATCCAATAGGACTGTGAAATATTTATCCCTTAACGGGTTGAAGACGAGTCCAGAATACACTCGGGCAGGTGTTTATGGAAAATGGGTGTTATTGCAAAATAAGCTCGTCGTCAACGGGTTAAAAGAGAGAGAGAGAGAGAGAGAGAGAGAGAGAAGAGAGAAGAGATACTGTATACGCCATAAGAATAGCGAGTCTACATTTTCGCAAATCGGGACTTCCCGACAATATAGCGAGTGATTAAATTCGCAATCGTGGAGTGCTGTACTGAATGGAGAAAATGTATACGTGTGCATCACATTCATACTGGGATCAGAGTAATTCTTTTGGCTTGTCTTTAATTTCGCGAATAGCACCTGACCCGCGACATCCGCAAAAATGATAACCTCGCAAAATAGTTGGGGTATACAGTAGTATATGTATATGATCACAGGGGGACTGGCTTGCTATAGTACATTGTGTCAGTGAAATGAAGCATGAACTATGATAAATATGTTTCCATTGGTGCAGTTTCATGTATAGGAGGATTTTTATGATGGAGATAAATGCAAGTGTTCTTGTGATAGTCATAATTCCATATATTTATAAAAAAGGAATACTGTGTATGCAACATTAACCATTCATTGTTTGTATCATTTCCATATCATTTTCATTTCCCAATATATCATTCTCATATCATTTACTTTCATTTCAGTGCATATCATTAGGAGATAGACCAGTCCACTGTTAACATATTTCACCTTTTCTGTATCATGATAGTGACTGCATTTTATCCATACTGAGTAGTTCATACTTTTATTCCACGTTCATGATTATAGTTTATGAGTTAAAGCACAGACTGACATGTGAACCAACTCTCTGATTGGAATATCATGATTTCGGATTTCAGTCTTGAAATGCAAATATGTCTCAATCATTATTTCCCCATCAGCCTTTGATTTAATTCTAAGGTACAGTGTATACATTTGTACTGTGCTATGTGAAATTCACTTTTTTGTTGGCCTACATGTATGAGTTTGTTTAAAATTATCGGTAACCAGCTGATATATTCCCCACACGGTTCTATCGTGCTGGAGACTCTTCACTTTAAAATACAGTTCCCTTTAATTTGTTGCAATACTTTTAAAAGCCTCCCTCTTGTGCATTTTATTTTCGCTCGTTGAGGTGCATTCATGACCCAGACACACACAATATACTCTATTTCCCTGGGTTGTTAAGAATCTTACGGATTTTCATACAAAATAATATGGATTGTAGCCCTGCTGTACCACCCTACCGTGTAGCATGGTATGATGATAAAGGAATAGTGTGCTGTGAAAAGTTTTCTATCCATTTTAACAATGCTGTGCTACTATTGCTGGGCAGGGAGATACAAATAGCCTCTTGTATCGCTGAAAATTACCTTTGGTGGAATCCGTCTGTAGAAGGAATGCAACTCGAATAAAGGTAATGAAGTAATTGCATCAAATGATGAAGGACAAATTAAGAACTGAAATATGATGATGAATTTAATGTATGTCAAATGTTCCTATTTTGAATTAACTTTTTAATGTCTATTTTCAATTTCAAAATTACCAAATGTATGGTTTAACATGGAACTATAGCATCAGCATGAATATTCATATTCCCTGTAGTGCGTTTGTGCCATTGCATTTTATCAACATTGAAACATAATGGAGACACACACGTCTCCTCTAGGTAAGTGTCTCCTAAAGGTATGTTTACAATATGCATATTATGTAAAAATGTTCCTCTCGTCATAAACACACTCATCCTGCCCTCAAACTCATGATGACGTAATGGGACAGGTTAACTTGTGAGATGGACCGATTATGTAAATGTTTTATGGTAGAGGTCAAGATCTGAAATACTATCATTTTCTCGCAACTCAAGATATACTAGATTGATGTTGACCAATTGAGAACAAGTATCAACAACTGCGAGAAATGTCTGTGCATTTGTATAAGTTTATTCGCTGTGTGAAAGGACAGAGGTTAAATGTCAGGCAGTAACTATAAAGGTAAAATACGCAAAAGTATAATACATGTATGCAAGGTCAAGTCTATACGCACTGATGATGCCGAAGTTGAAAAGTCACACTCATGATGTAATGCGAGTGAATTTCAATTTTTTATTTATTTATTTATTTAAATTTTTTTTTTTTTTTTTTTGGGGGGGGGGGTGGCCTTGGTCAAAATTGTCCCAGTTTATGTATTGTTTATAACCTTTGTTCCTTTGACTCCTACAAGGTTGATAGTGATTGACTGCATATAAGTGGCACACATACCTACTGCGATGAACGGAATGCAATATTGGATCTCTGTCTTTTTTTTTAATATGCTGGTATATGTATGTGGAATTCAGATAATCACACCTGTTGTACAGCTGTTCTCTAATAAAACATACAAAAATGGATAGTAATCAGCAACCATCATGGGTACATACGTTAAATTTTCAGCAATTTATTGTGGGTAATGTCACGATAACTCGTATTCTGTTTACATACGATCAGAAGTGAGGTTAATTGAAAATTCTGCCTCGTCCGGGTAAACGTCTCATGTAATTCTTCCCATCTGACATGGGAGAAAAAGCTGTCACGTGTGTGGATATCCTCACTGTATTGACGTCATTATCATCCTTGTTTTTCATTTAATGATGTTGCTGATTTGTTGTCCTTTTTTTTTTTGGAGGGGGGAGGGGGCGCAGCATGTCTTGAATTGTTTTCTCCACGTTAATGTTGCTGTGCACTGATTTGTCATTTATTCGTCGTTATCGTGACTTTGATCATGCTGAGCTCGTGTTGAGCTCTTGTTGGAAATTAGCCAATCGACTGATCTGCATTACGGGTATAAATCAACAGGAGTAAGTAGCACTTTGCAGTGTTGTCCATGCTAAGCTATTCAATGTCCAGTTTGTTCCCTGGTTACCCTGTCTTTCGCCGTATTCGTCCTTTAAAATTTATGTGGGTTTGTCTTAATGGGAAGGTGGAGGGGAGGGGGGAGGGGGTAGGGAGTTCGTCACGATCAGAGAGAAAATGATTTTGTGTAATGAGTATTGCTAAGAAAAAAATGTCAGTACATTCGCTTTCAATAAACTATATATTTTACATATCTATATGATAATCATTTGTGCATTTGTGATATTCATTTTGTAATCTCATTATCCATGCTATTTTATTTTCATACCCTGAATGACGTATTACTGAAAAAAACGTTATCAAAGTTTTACTTTTTGTTTCGGAATCCATTGATAAAAATCACTGGTAGCCAACCTTTTGTACGTTCTGCTTTGATTCTTGTAAAATTGTAAGTGTTGTTTGGTATCGCGTCATCGTCCACAGCCGATCTTGCATCTACAGAGTCATTACTATATATATAGTATATATATATATATATATATATATATATATATATATATATTTATATATATATATATGTATATATATATATATATACATATATATATACACTATATATATACATATATATATTTATGTATTTATATATTTATATACACCACATATATATATACACACACATATTATACATATACATAATATTATAAGAAGACTTTTATAAATAAGTATATATTAAATTTTCACATATCTTAGTTATTTTCTTTGCTTTTTTTTTCAACAACTGTAATATCAAACTAAGATTTCAAAAAAATGTGTAAGTGGATATCCATGAAATAATATGAAATCCCAATACGATGCTGAGCTGTGGACACTTTGAATTTTTGTTTCAGATCAAACACCTAGAACCATATAGTGCCATTTTGTGTGATTGAAGAGAAGCACGTTCATTTTTATTAATCTGTCAATCCTGGGTAAACGGTTATCACTCACGTTTGTTTAATCCAAGGTGTTATCGTGCTAAACCCCGAATTTGATTTCATGAAAAAAAAAAAACAGTAGCAAGGAGTACATGTACAAAACAAGTAAACAAAATGCGCTATGTGTTTAACTGAATGCCATGAGAGTTTAAATTGTTATTATCATTGTCATTTCAATAATTGTTACCATTAATCATTCCTGAATGTGGCCACGTACCGTGTAATCATTCATAATGGGAGAGATATAGTATCACATCACCAGCAACTATACACTTGTACTTGTATGTACAAATTAGACCTCTACTTATGCGTAGCACAGATAGACCGTATAATTGCACCTGCAATCTCATATGCAGCTTTATTTCAACAGGTCGGATCGAGGCTACAAGCCAGGATGGCCGATGAGGCGGTATAAAGGTCAATGAAATTAAGCAATACATATCATACTTCATCTGGAAAGCTTTTAACCCATATAGAAATAGACCAGACATCGAAATGCCCTTGTCCCTTTACCGGTTGTAGCGATCAGGGAGTGAAAAGTTGAATTCAACGGCGGGCATTCCATTTGAATTGAACTTAATTGAATCAACTGGCACATTATTTCTCTTGCTCACATGTCAAGTTGACTGATCGTGCATATTGAATAGAAACCGCGGGTGAGTTCCTCCTCTGTTCACTCTATTCATGCCCTTTGACCCGGAACAGCTGAAATGATGACTTCTTATTTTTTTAATCGGTATCAGTATAGTTTTGGTTCTTGAATACAATACCTATGATTATATAGAATTTCCATAATACTCAAATTTCTTACGCAGAGCAATATACATACATTTTATGGAATCTTTCGGTCGAAATAATTTTGGTCATGCCCCTTTGTTCAATCTCCTTCTGCTAGGAAAGAAGGGAAATTACTGAAATTAACTTTTTATTTTCATTTCATTTATTTCAACTTCATCGTAAGCTTCACAAAGTTGGCATTTAAAGAGACAAACAGAGAAACAAAAATGAACTTTTAATGTAATTTTAGACTTTTATACCCCTGTAATAAATGTCCTTTTGGTCCAGAACCAGTGATACTTCTCTGAACGGTCTGGGCCCCGTTGCTAGAAACTTTGCGTTTAAACGCAACTTGCAACTGATTGTCACTGGCCAATCAAAATCATTGTTACATGCATGTCTTCTTAATAGGGCAGACCCTGAGCCAATCAGAATGGTTGTTTCAAAATTAGCAATTATTTGCAATTGATTGCAACTTTCTTGCAACGGGGCCCATATGGTAAGTTTTGTAAGAATATTGCAAATTTTATCATTTTAGATATAGTTTTAGACGCAAATGACACCAATGATAGCTTCCTTATCCACAATAGTTACACGGGTTTTTTTTTTCTTTTTGTCATCAAATTTCTGGTTCCTTTTCGATTCCTTAATTCTCCCCTTGTATGTTTCACTTTCTATTTTTCTGTATATGTTGTAACATGCGTGTATTTACATTTCATATATTTGCGAGACAAAAAGGAGCCACTTCTTATGAATTATAATTATGAAAGAGCATACAATTATTAGTGATATCAAAGATCATTTGATGAAAATCATTTTTGAAATGGCTTAGATATTAAAAAAGGAAAACAAAGTGGTCCTAATAAAAGATTGGTACCGTCTATTGTCAGGACTTCTTTGTTTCTGGATATCTCAGCCATTTCAAAACCAATTTTTGATAAACAAACTTTAAATTCCTCTTGTGTCATGTGTATGCTCTTTCATTTATATTTCACAAGATGTTTCTTATCTCGTAGAAAAACCTGAAAACCCGTCTCTAAAAAAACTTTATCATCTCTTGTAAGCACTGCAGAGTCTGAAAAAGAAGAAAGAAAGAAAGAAAGATGAAAAGAAAGAAAGAAATGAACTATCATCACAACATCTTGACAGTGATGAAGGTTCTGACGAGGCCATGGGAGGCCTCATATGAACTGTGTAGCCTATGATGGAGCTTTTAAAATAAGATGACACGGTATTAGTGAAAGAAACTGTGCCAGTTTGGAGTCTAACTGCATGGCAATTGCAAACACGAAGTCCATGAACATTGGAGAAATACATAAGAATCTTGGGACACGACACTGGCGTGAAATAAGCAGATATTTCTCTACAAACGTTTACAAGGTCGCCAGTAACAATATCTAGCGCTTTTTAAAACCGAACCAGTGCCCTTTATACCGTCATTCCGTGGAGGTCAGAGATTTAGCAAGCTCGATCAGTTCTGTCACATGACAAACCACTCAGGCTGGTGGAGCTTGACGAGACAGGGAATAAAACATTCTTCAGTACAAACCCGCAGAAACAGCAGCCTATACAATAGACCTAATAGACAGACCCTGCATCTATCTATACGAGAAAATCACAGCGATAGAAAAGAAAATATGGCAGACGACAGCGTGGAGAAAGCGAAAGCAGAAAAGTTGGTCACGGCTATCGTGATCGGTGCTGGCGTCCGAGGTCAGGTATACGCTGGTTATGCGCTTGACTTCCCCGACAAACTTAAGGTAAGTCATATTCTTTATCTATTTTGTAAGTAATGTTGTGCGGATATAAAAGGGAGTACAGTTATTCCAACTCCTTTGCAAATGCATTGTAACTAGAAAAAAGCCCATAGTTTGGCGTTTTCTTTTACGATCAAGCACTAGTATTTTGTACTAGTTTGGCTGTCTTTAAAAAATACGTGGAATATTCAATATTATATCACGACTCCTGTCAACAAAGGTCAACAAATTCTATATACAGGTGAAATCTTTACTCAGAGCAATATTCTGTGAGTGAAAAAAAAAATCTGAAAGAGACACAGTGGGTGAAAAACTAACAATGATACGTTGTTTTTTTGTTGTTTTTTTTTGTCAAGGGTTTTCCCTTCAGTATTGCCATCACAAGTCAGTACCAGAACGCCCTGCCATTATTACCCTATAGCATTGCCAGGTATCCATTTATACACTTGAGTCGAGAGGAATATGGTGGGTAAAAACATCTTGTCCAAGGGGGTAAGCACTGGGCGGGAATCGAAGTCGGGTCCTCCGACATTGTCCGATTTGGAGTTGGGAGTCGATATCCACTATGCACAGCGAGCACATTGATGTTTAGAATTATTAGCTCTTTACATCTCTTCTCTTCAGATCGTCGGGGTGGCAGACCCAAGAAAATTTGTACGAAGGCATATGCAAAGAGTCTTCAACATTTGTCAAGAAAATGTGTTTGAAGGTCAGTCAGTCAAAAAAAGAAAATAATCAAACCTTAAGTTTTTGATTAAGAGCGTGAATTACAACCTTTTCTCTGGAATTAAATGTAGATTTTGTGCCTTTCATTTGCTTTTACGATTAAAGCAGCTGAAACTAGAAATTGAGCCTTGAAAAGTTTTAGACGTGACCAGTCGAGTCTAATATCTCTTCCATCGCTACAAACAAATAGCTTTGATAGTTTTACATGATTGTGCTGACATGGAGAAAAAAAAAGAGAATTCGAAAAAAAAAAACTACATTGTTGATTTCTCTATATTTGACGCAATCTCTTCTTCGTTCTGTTATGAAGTAATTTGATAGATTAACTTTTCAAATAATTTCCATCCTATTTCATTTCCCCCAAGATGGCTGGATAGCCGATATTCAGCTGCAATAGCTGGTCTTTCGTTGGGTCCAGTTGGATATTAGGTTTTGTCCATGACATTACGTAGATTTCATGGTTTATGGCAAGCAAATGTCTACATACTTATCCCTTTCTTCATGTTCATAAATGTTTGTTGGAGTAAACAATTAAATTGATTGTGGGTTTTACCTTTTTTCGACGCTACTTGGGAAGACAACAAATGCACTTATAACTGCTGCAGGGAACACGCAGAAACCTCCACGTGCAGGGAACATGCAGAAACCTCCCACGCAGTGAGATGCCTTTGTCATCTTTAAGTGGAAAATCTGCTATTGAATACTTCATTTCTTTACACTATTATACTCATTACTTTACCTCTCTCCTTATATCTCTTTACCTCACACTGTTCAGACTGGAGTCAAATTGTAGCAAAGAGTAAATTTGCTAATGCTGCTATCATTGCGACTCCAGACAGACATCATAAAGTAAGTCACAGAACATGTTTTCCCTATTTTTATTTTGTCAGTTTTATGCGTGATTCAATGTTTTATGCGTGATTCAATGCGATGCTACAGCAGAGAAATTAAGCGACCGACTAAAGTCATGATATGTGATGCAATGTTGGATATAATCATATACACAATCATCGACAATCTCCAGATTGTATGTGACTGAGGCATCGGCCAGTCAACCTGTTCCATACTGAATTCTGAAATTCCCATAGATAAATTAATACACAGGCCACCAGGTTCCCGTATGGAACAGGTTAACGTAAAGTGTATTTGGGAATTGCAAAAACAAACAAACAAACAAGCGAGCAAACAAACAAACAAGCAACCAAATGTAACCTTTGCACTAGGAGTTTCGATCATCAGAGTTCATTAGAATTTACATGAATCTTCTGCTCGTTGATGTTCTTGTCATTTTGTTTTGCTTTTGTTTCAGGAGCCAGCATTGGCTTGTGCTGTGAAGGGATATCACATTCTACTGGAAAAACCAATGGCAGTAAGTACGGTAAAATAATAAGGAAAAAACAAACAAACGAACAATATCGCTTGGTTGCTTTTTATTGGTATTTTGTGCAGCAGACGCAGTGGAACCGTGGAGTAAACTTGAGAGCACTTTTCTGGATGTCTTATCGATGGTTGGTCCCCATTCAGATAGGTCCGTAGTGTCTAATTCCATACTTTCAGGTCACAGTTTACAATGATCATGAAAAGATTGGAATGAGAACCTCGCGAAAAAAAACAAAACAAAACCAGAGCTCGTGAAGTAGCGGGAAGATGTTTTCTATTCCGAAAGTTGGTTAATTCGAAGATCGTATTTCGTATTTTTTTTTCAAATATTGTTTTTTTTTTATTGTTCGTTTTTTATTGTTCCATATTCCACATTTCAACAAATACATAAAACATAGACATCACAATACAAAAGCCTGGGTGAATTGTCACGTACAGCTTATAAGACAATAAAACATGTGAAATATGAGGAATCTACATAGAAGCATTGCTTGTAAGATGAAATGAAGTTCGTAATTCCGAAGGTTCGTTAATCTGAAAATGAAAAGAATTAAAGGTGCTGCGTACACACGAACCTTCAGAATAACCTTACTTCATTTTCGGATAAATGAACCTTCCGTAGCCCAAAAGTAGAGATGCACAGAGAACGCGCTTGGTGAATAATAATGTTTCAATACGTCACTAATGGCGTGAGCAATGTGACCTATTTCCTCAACTTCTGACCCTCTCATCCTTTCACCTTTGACCCAGGTCACGGAGGAGGATTGTCGGGAGATCGTACGGACCTGTAAGGAGAACAAGGTCATCCTAGCGGTGTGCCACGTTCTTAGATACTTCCCGCCTACCAAGAAGATCAAAGAACTCATAACATCGGGGGCCATCGGCGAAGTCGTCAACATCCAGCATCTAGAACCTGTGAGCACTGAGCATACGTAGAATAAGGACATAATCTTTCATGACCTGTCAAAATAACGGTTTACACTTTGGTTCATTTGCATAACATTTGCTAACAAAGTCAAGCTGAGGCACTTTTCCGATTTAATGGTGTCTATAACAATTTATTGTAAAGACTCAGTGAAAGACAATGAAATTCCCTAGTGTATTTTTCTTTCTTTGTTTTGATGTTGTAGTGTTCCTTCTAGTTTATCAAAGTTTAATCAGTTTCGCATGGTAATCATTTTTTTTTCATATGTATTCGTCCACTTTCTCCTAAATCATTACCTGTGCGAATTAAAAGACACACATCTGTACAGTTGTATATAAATTGTCTTTTTTTTTAATACAAAATAGTAACATTGATGATTGATATCAAAGATCGAAAATGTTTCCTCTCGTCGAAAATAAGAGTCGGTAGGCAGGGCTCGACACTAACGGTGGCCCGGGGCCACCAAAAATGAAAGTCGGGCCACCAAATTTCAAAAAAGGGCAAATTTGGTGGCCCGCCTCGGGCCACCAAAATTTTTTGAAAAGTAAGTCAATAAATTCGTAACTTTTTGCGCCGGAAATTAGCAGTTAAATTTGTTCAAAGGATGGATGAAAAGAACTGAATGAATGCCTGAGAGTGAGTGTTGCAAGTTTGTTGAAGTTTATTTATGAGTAGATATGTCCAACTTCTAATTCTTACTATCATAAATCTTAAATATTTGACTCATAAAAAAAAGGACTTTTAATGTTTTTTATTGGTTTTTTTTTCGGACACCAAATTTTTCTCTCGGGCCACCAAAAGTTTGAAATTTAGGATTTTGGTGGCCCCATCGGGCCACCAAACAAAAAGTTAGTGTCGAGCCATGCGGTAGGATATCTTTTTTATCTCTCGTCAATGATTTCAAGCCTGGTTTAAGACCTGAAACACCTCTCTGATTTGAAATTTGATACCCTCCAAACAGAAACATGTAACACAAAGGTAAATCTTTGAACATCCATGCGTTTGATGTAGCCAATGAAGGCTACCATCCCCGTGAATGCTAAACGAACAGTTCACACTTCATAACAATAAAAGGAGACTATGAGGCCTGTTTTTAGAGAGTTACGATTGATCCTATACTCGATTTATTGATCGTAGCTCGGTGAATGGAGCTTAAAATCAATGCAGATGGTAAACTCTGTTTCATAAAGAAACTTACGGTTTATTAAAAGCACATGATAAATAGATCCAGCGTAACTATTTTGAATCGCATCATTTGTAAGATCAATATTACAATCAATCTTTACGAAGCAGGCCCCATTTCATAGTAGGATAGCAACTCTTGCTGGAATGGCAACTTCCCATACCAACCAACAGTCAGGAAACTGGATTCCTGTCATTACCGTGACTATTGCCTGTCCAGAAAGAGTTACGTCACATCATTTTTTTTTATTAAATTGGGCCCTGATATTCCCTTTTGCCACCTTCCATGCAAGATCGGGTTCTACCACTTCGCACACTCCTTCGTCCGCGGCAACTGGCGGAGGGAAGATGACTCGACTTTTTCGCTGCTCGCGAAATGTTGGCACGACATAGACCTCATTCACTGGTGGATGGGCGAAAAGAAGTAGGCCTACATCAGTGGCGGATCCAGAAAGGGGGGGGGGGTGCACCGGGCGCGCGCCCCCTCTTAATTTGTTGTTAAATCAAAAGAAATACAAAGAAAAAATGAGATGAAGTAACACCAAAAATATTGTTTGCACCCCCCCCCCCTTTACGGGATTCTTGGATCCGCCCCTGTACATAATAGCAGGTTTCACGTTTTGCCCGTTTCATTCTGTGCTTAACCCGTTGAGGACGGGTTGATTTTGCTTCAACACACATTTTCCATAGACACTTGCCCGAATATACTCGGGACTCGTCCACCACGGGTTAAGCTTTGTATGTGTGTATCCAGAAAAACAGCGGTTATGCAATTCAACCAACTTTCCCGTGGGATGTACTGTTTTCCATCAACTTACGTTTTGTAAGAAATTTTGGAAGACGCAGTCGCTGGTATTATAATGAAAAGTGTAATGCAAGGTAATGAAATATTTGGACACAGTTTGACACCAAATGCAATCTTAGGATTTAAAGGTTTTCTTAAGTGCCATGCATCGTACCATACGAATTATACAGATTTTGTCAGATTTTGCCAAATTGTGAGGCTTAATTTAATGCACGGGAGACTGTTTAAACAACCAGTTTGACACTGGTTTTGCGGTGGTATATGTTAAGTATTTTCTGCACACCGAATAATATGATACCCTTAACAAACTTCATTCTCCTAGCTGCAATTTGAAAACAATGATATATTTTGGTAATTGATGAATATCTGAAATCTTATATATTTTTGTCTGTTCGTTTTGTTTGTTTGCTTGTTTGTTTTATCCCATATGTATAGGTGTCAGCGGGTTTCTTCCTTTGGGTCTTTACAACACTTCCGGCGGGAAAACAAGGTTTGATACATGGGCTTGGGTCCCCTTTTTTGGCACCGTACAAAGGAATACATAAGGTGTCACCACTTTGGCCCCCTACTTTTATTTATTTTTTTAACCCCGGAAGTGTGTAAGTGGCACTAGAAAGACATAATAATAATGATAATAATAATGATAATGATAATAATAATAATAATAATAATGTCTTATTTACCCAGGGTAGCCTCTTCAGTGTTGCCACTGCTCTGACAGAGGGCCCTGCCATTATTATTACCCTAGCGTTGCCAGGTACCCATTTATACACCTGGGTCGAGAGGGACACATTAGGTAAAAACATCTTGTCCAAGGACGTATAAAAGCACTGGGCGGGACTCGAACTCGGGTCCTCCGATCGGGAGTCGGGAGTCTTATCCACTATGCCATACTCAGATATATAGAAACCTTGAAGTGTGAGGGTGGTAAGGCTTTGTTTTTGCCCTGAATACCTTTTTTTTTTCTTTTTGCTTGCAGCTGAAGAAAACCGGAAGTGGCACCAGAAGTTGCGCTGAAGGCCTATTTTTCTTTTGCTTGTTAGCTCATGAAACCTGGAAGTAGGCCCCACTTTTGAAAACGTGGCGCCGCCGCACAGTGGGCCAGAGAGATACCAAAGTGTGCCAAAAGTCACTTTGGGCACTTGGGATTTTTTAATTTTTGACATGCGCTCTTCAGAGGCAATACTTTGAAGAATATCTCATTAAAATGTTTAAATCAGGTATGAACATTAAAGGGGTATATTTCCTACCTGAAGTAGCAAAATACAATATTTTAAGAGTTTCAAAGCAAATTGTAACCTCTTTGATAAATAAGTAATTTCAACATGTAGTTTTTGAGATATCAACCTGTAATTTCTCCCACATATTTCTCAGAGTTCATTTTACGTTATGAATGCCGTAAAAATGCAAAGAAACTTAATGTTCATGAATATTTTGCGCTAAATAATCTGGAAAAGAGGCTAATTATTTGTCTTTTTGATATACCCTAATGAAAAGTTTAGATTGCCACGGATTTCCAACTAAATTCTATTACCACCACATTCCCTGATGTCTCAGCTTTAAGCTGATACCAGATTTGGCTGCCACCTTTTGCCACTTTTTGTGTTAGAGTCGATTTTGGACCTTGCAGCCGCTTAGGAATGCTGTTATATCATACGGGGCCGCATGAGGGCGGCATTTTTTTTTTATTTATTTATTTTTTTTCTCGCACGTTAAAGGCACAGAAACATGAATAACACTGAATAAGAGGCAAACAGAGTTATAAAATACATGTATAGGGCTAGTCCGGCACCTAAAAGACCCCTCCTCCGAAGATAAGAGAGTACATAATTGCACATAGACAAGGCCATATAGCCATATTGTCCATAATTGTCATAGCCACTACTGTAAACGTAGCTATTCCCACTGCGATACATGTTGTATGGACACCTAAATACTTAGATCCTACTCTTGACATATGCAGATAGAACGTTATACACCAAAACACAGAGGTTTTATTCTCATCGGTTACTCGTTGGAAGCAAAGTCTGTTGCTTTCCGGCCGCTCAGCAAAGAGTACCGGTATAGGATCGCAGTTTGTGAATCCGATTGCAGGTCAATGTCAGACATTGCTCGCATGATCCTCATCGGACGATCTTGCCTCATCGGATCATGCCTGACATATCTGACATTGACCTGATAGGCGACCAGTACAAGTCGGATTCATCAGACTGTGATCCCATACACTTTGTGGGTTGTCGGAAGCAAAAAAAAACTTTGCTTCCGACGACTGATGAGAAAAAAAAAAATCATTGTGGAACGTGGATGAATTTATAATTTCATAATATATGATAGTGATTCCGATAAATTTTTCATTCAAAAAGAAATCTTTTTATTCTAGCTTTTCCAAGTAAACTTTCATACACGGCAGACTCATTCTTAACTGCTAAGTCATAACCTTTCATTTTCCTGATTACTGACTTCACAATTTGTTATCTTTCCATTAAAATTAGACAAAATGGTTTTTGCGCTTGTATGAATTGATATGGCATAGGCCTAAGGTATATGAAGTAGAGAGATAAGAACTATATCGGAGATTGATTTTATATCGCACATTTATGTCCTGCTAGAATAAAGTAAACAAATTCACCCAAACGTACAGCGTACATCATAAACTTATTATTCTAACTAGTATACACGGACAACAGTATCATCTTGCAGTACGTGTGTAATATGGAATTCTCAGCATAAATTCGATTCTTTTAACGAAACCCGAATATTTACAAACTTTCTATGACATGTAAGCATCGTGTATTCAATGGTACTATATAAGCAGTGTCAGTGAATGTGAAAAGATAAATTAATCTTTAAAAAAGAATAACAGCCTAAGATTTGCATGCATTGCTTTATTCGTCATTTACAGACAGATTTTTGGTAGCCAATGAAAAAACAGCATCACAGTGACGTCATATGAGTTTGAAATTATGTTCAATCAATTATTGTACGCCCCCAATTACCCTTCGACACCAAATTTGGGTAAAAATAAACCACGGAATATAATTTTGGCGCACTTTGAGCTCATTCTGGCCCACTGTGCGCCGGTGCCTCTGAATCAGTAATAACTAAATAGGGTGTTCATACTGATTCAACACGTTCCGGGAAGCGAAAGGGCATGAGTGGTATAAGAATGGTTGCCTGTTTAAAATTTGAATAATGAATACTGTTTTTTTTTCTTTTTGGCTCTGGCTCATCCGAAACGTCAAGTGATTATATGTGACCGTACACCTCAAAACGAACATAACGTCGCACACACTGATTTTGCGTGAGGACTGAAAATAAGTGAAATGGGTCAACCTAGTCGAACTTGACTTTTTCATATTTTCTGAAAGAGCGGGTCTTCTTTTACATTATGCCAAAATTTGGTATCATAAAACGGGCAGAAAAGTGTGTTTTTTTAGCAGTTTATCTCGAACATTTTTGGTAGAATAGTGTGATTAGGTGTTTCTTTAGAGTCCCTTTTTCATTTCTGAAAAACCTTGTCCACACTCTTCACTTTCAACTCTAATAACTTCTGAAAGGATAGTGCTACTGCTTTGAAAGTTGGCATTAATTATGGACAGAATGTGTTAATGAGGCATTTTTAATTTCAGTTTAATCTGATAATCCCTTCATTGTTGTTACTCTGGTAGTTTACTTCCTGTCTTTTGTCCCATTCATCGCACAGCCAGCACGGTTTGGTAAAGATTAAGCGCTTGAATAGACACTGTACTTCAGAGCCTCTTTTCTCAGTTCACACTTTTCCTGAGTTTGTGCTTTCTTTCCAATATTTAGATAGGTTAGGAAAGTCAATTTGATTTGAGTTATACATCATTTGAAGGCTTAAAGTCTGCTCTTTCAGAATATGGTCTTAACTAAAAATTCATGTCTGGCGACTTTTTGTTTGTTTTAAGGTGCAGGGTCACATATGCTAACTATATAAAGCAAAAGAAGTATACAACTTTGTATCTTTCATTTCTTTCCATTGAGATATCATTGCCCAGTAGAATAAAAATACAAACCCAAAATTGCCTTAAAGATTTATTTTTTTTACAACGCCGGACCTCCCTCATGTATTTTAATTTCTTCGTTTTTATATTTGTAGTGTTCCTTTAATACTCGATCGATTCCTTTTTTCAATCATGCACAGCCAGCAGGGGCCGGATCGAGATGTACAGACTGTAGTATAGAGACATCATGTCCATACTCAGCGAAGAAACTCTATCTTGGAAATGTGCTCACGGTAGGTGTATTATTCATTAGGTAATGTTCACTCATGTATTGTTCACTCATGACATGTAATTTGTATTGATTTATTATATTTATATATGTATGTTACGTTCATTCCATAAGTTATGATTTAAAATGTGTACTGTGTTTCATCTTACTATCTACTCCATGACTGAATTTCTCCTTTCTAATTTTTCTCCGAGACGCTTAGCGCTTAGAAACGTTGTAATAAGCGCTTTATAAATGATATTTATTATAATTCATATACGAAAATAAAAGTGAAGTAGGACAAGAACTCCATGAATCATTAGGTGTCCTTTACGAAGTGTCTTGCAGAAGTGCCGACACTACATTGCAGTATCCACGCTAAGGAAAATGAACAGGGCCACCACATCTTCTTGGTCAAGCATGATTTTCCATGCTGTTCTGCTGTTACTGCTACTGCTTTCTTTTTTTTAAATGTTATCAGCCGTAGAATGTAATGAATGGATTGATTGTACTAGACAATGACAGAAATGCTTGGTTCTGTTGGCAAACATCTGTTATGTTATGACAGCAATAATAAAAAAGAGATGGGAATTGGAATAAGAATAATATTAACTCCTGAATAATTGTTTTCTCACATCTAATTAAGAACCAATCGACTATTTTCATTGACTCGAATCACGATCAAGGGTCTCTGATTGGATATCCACCTTGACTCTTTTGCAAGAACTGCAGATCCGGATATAATTAAGCGGATTTATAACATTTTGAATGGACTAAGACAGGAATATTTGCATTGACTGTAATGCCTTTCAGGGCAATTTTGGACCACCGGTGTCGGTCATAACAGACGTCCCAACACCAGAATCGGTCAAGGAGGCTCTAGAGACCGGGCCGTACGGGAGATGCGTGTACGAAAGCGACAACGACGTGTGTGACAACCAGGTGAATATGATGTGTGTAGAGGAGTTAATCTCATGCAGATGTTGAACTGCCAGCTCCTCTTATGACATGTATGAGACTGTATCATATTAGGCAACACATTCTTTCTGTTGTGGACGATTTGTGCGTTTGTTTATTTGCCTGTTTTGTAATTTTATTCCCTATACGTTGGTCAACTTCACATTTAGAAGTCTTTCCCCCTTTAATTGTTTCCCCAAGGTTGTGAATATGTTTTTCGAAGGCAGGAGGACAGCATCACTGACAATGGTAGCATTCACCGAGAAGTTTGGTGAGAGACAAGTCCGGATATTCGGCACGAAGGTATTTGATACGGGTGACACCGGAGAGTTCCCGGACAATTACCCCCTTGACAATTACCCCAGACCCTTCCCCTAACTCTAGTCCTAATCCTGAACCTAATTCTGACCATAACATGCCTAACCCAAATGCTAACCCTAGTCTTTTTTCTAACCCTGCCACTAACCGATATTAAGCAGGGATGGGGGTGGGGGGGGGGGGGGGGGGGGTGGTTATCCTGAGCAAACAGCGCGGCCAGCAAACAGCGGCCACTGGGTGAGCTGAATCAGATTCAACTCCTTAGTTGTCTTACTGAGACCTTATTCATGACATTATGCGTCATTTTCCATAGACCGTAGTGGGCTGTCTAATTGGAATTTTAATTGACTTTAGGAGGCATTACGTGCTTTAGTGCAAGTACTATGGGGATTTCTGTGTAGGATCACGAAAGGAAGCAGTAATTGCAGTCTATACAATGCAATAGACCTACTCGGGACTGCGAGAATTTTCGTTGAAACGAAGTCTCGTTAAAGCAAACACGCATAAAGTTACTACATGAACGCCAATATGTATATAGGACTACTGACAAATTGTTACACATCAAATATTCGTGCAGGTGAGAAATTCTTGTTTATAGCGGTTTTTTTGTTGTTGTTGTTCGAATATAGAATATATTGGAAAGTCTTTTTTGAAGGCATGTACGTATTTGTCAAATCATAAACTCGCTGCTACTCATCAGAGACATTCGGTCTGTTGGTCTACACAATATAACATTGAGTGGAGAAAAAAAGAGGATGGAGCGTTATTGTCGCTCCAAACGACAAGCTCTTTTTGACTGCCCACCATCTTCACGTCTAATTATGGAAAGGACCGCTAATGATATCGAAAGTATCAGTCACATAATTATGTTGTCACAGACTAGCCATCCATTCTTGAGTATGATGAGCCTGCAACTTGCGCCGCATGTATCATGTTCGGGTCTGTAATTTGTGTTATTAAAGTAGAATATGACTGCCTAATCCTGAATCTCTGTAGCGTGGTTGGAAAGTTAGTATTATGATTCTTCCATTTTTTTTTCAATCTCGTTATAACAAACAGAGCGAGAAAGCCAACAAAGACCAATTTCCCGTCAAAACGTGTCCATATCAAGAAATCATCGTTATTTACATACAAAATTAGCTCGCTGTATTGACGTGTGCCGTGTAATATCACAAAATCATCAGAGTTTTGATTTTATCTGTAAAAGAGGGAGAGAACAAGAGACTGTCAGGCAGAGAGAGAGAGAGAGAGAGAGAGATGAGGAGGGGGGTGGAGAATTGGAAATAGGCAGCTTTGATAAATACACGTTACTTTGCCAGGATTTAACGATAAAAATCGGCCTGCTGAAATGGAAAAGCAATGGGATTTTATCCAGCGAAACATTAAGATTGAATTCTATTTCAGTGAGTAGATATTAGGGAGCAAATTTAACAAGTTCCCTTTTATTTATTTATTTATTTGTTTATTTATTTATTTACTTATCTGTTTATTTATTTACTTATTTACTTATTTGTTTATTAATTTCTTTATCTACTTATTTGTTTATTTATTCATTGAGATATTTATCTATCTTTCAATCTATTTTATGTATGTATGTATGTATGTATATATGTATGCATGTACTATCTATCTATCTATTTTATCTGCCTATCAGCCTATTTGTTATAAATATATTTTCTTCTTCTATTTGGTCAGGGGGAGCTGACATACTCTGGCGGTTCGTCCATTCATCTGTTTGACTTCACGACGAGACTGACCAAAGAGATCTATCCCTGGTCAATCGCCCCCATGAGAACAAGACTGACCGGTCATGGCTGCGCCGACTTCTTCCTCATGCACAACTTTGTCGAAGCTGTCGCTGTAAGCATATATACGCCATGATTGGCGAACACACATTTTATACACTTAAAAGGGGAAAGTCTCAGTGATGTTGCAGATCCCAAAATGATTGTGTTTGTCGTTGTTGTTGTTGTTGTGTTTTTGTGTCTTTGTTCTTTGTGATACCTTCACCCCCCCCCCCCCATTGATAATGTTGTCCGTGTGAATCACCATTTGGTAACTGATGTGAAAAATCAGGCTCGTGTCTAAAAAGCTTACTGAAATATACACATGCCAAGCGTACCAGTATAATGTAAGAGCTTGTAGAATACAACTGAAATAACATTCATGTGGATTTCTGTTTTTTGTTCATATTAGAATCTGGGGCATTTTTTGTTGGTATTGCTTGTAGGAAACGTTTGGTGTCTTGCTCGCGTATACTGTAAAACCAGACTTTTTTTTTTTACGTGGATAAAAAATGTCGCGAATTTCAGCGCTGAGCCAAGATTCGCGAAAGTAATATGCATGCAAAAATTCTTGTCTACAAAATACGTTGAATGCCAGTGACAATTCGCAAAAGTTTCATTCAGAGAAAAAGACCGTCGGCTCCAAGACGCGAAAGTTTCATGGTTCAACAGTAGAAGGGAAGCAGGAAAGATACCTTATTTCAGCAGCAGTGCTACGCTGTAAGAGGAAAGTGTGGGACTTAACCATTTCCATGCCGAATTCTAAATTCTAATTAAAACTAACTATTAACCAATTATTAATATACAATTGTCACCTTTTCTCTCCCTCTCCCTGTCCATTCTACCTCTCCTTCTCTCTATCTCTCTCTCGCTCCCCTCTCACTGTCTGCCTGTCTGTCTGTCTGCCTGTCTATCTGTCTGTCTGTCTGTCTGTCTGTCTGTCTCTTTATCAGAATGATGATCCTTCCGTGATCCTAACTAGCCCGGATGACACCCTTGCGAGTCACCTCCTCACGTTCGCTGCCGAGAGGGCAAGGCGTCAGAACAGAGTCGTTTCCATGGAGACGCCAATGGCCTAGTGATGCCTTTATTCTAATCTAGGAATCGGTACGCTATTAAAGTAGTAGGGCAGATATGTAGCAAAAATTGGTCGAAATGCTCACATCCGGCGGAAAGTATGAAATTTTGCAAATAGGGGTATATTGGGGCGCTGATTTCAAATATTGCCGGATCCAAGAGATCTGACCACGGGGTCGGCCGCCATTTTGAATTCCAATATGGCCGCCATCACAAGACAAATTCAAAGATCCCTATCTTCAGTTCTGAATGACCTGTGGCAACAAAACTTGGTACACATGAGCGTTTTGACACATTGAATTTGATGACAGATTGATTTAGAGTGTCTGACAAAAATCGAATGGCCGCCATTTTGAATTCCAATATGGCCGCCTCGACGAAATATTCAAAATCCCTATCTCGATTTCTAAGTGGTGAGTGACGCTGAAATTAGGTGTAAACAAGTATTGTAACATACTGAGTTAAAATATTAACTGATGTGATGTGTCTGACAAACGCAATGCCTGCTATTTTGAATTCCAATGTGGTTACGAAGGCAAACATCACGAATAACATTCACGGGCATGTCAAAAAGTGCAGCAAAAAGGAAGCATAACGCACCTTTCACTGACGTCACAATGTAAATACCCGCAGCGCGCACTCTATCAGTTACAAACGCGCGCTCAATCAGGTAGCCTAATTCACAAACCCGAGATAGAGATTTTCAACACTCCAACATGGCAACTTTGTATAAAAATTCAAATTGGCTGCCGTGCAGCTTGTCAGACATATCAAATAAGTCTGTTATTGAAATCATCATATCACCATGCTTTTATGTATCAAATTCCAATGGCTTATGTCATTCAGAACTGAAGATAGGGATCTTTGACGGCGGCCATATTGGAATTCAAAATGGCGGCCGACCCCGTGGCCACATCTCTTGGATCCGGCAATTTGTGAAATCAGCGCCTCAAAATACCCCTATATGCAAAATTCCATACTTTCCGCCGGATGTGAGCATCTTTTTCACATATCTGCCCCACTAAAGGTTATCACCATCAGGTTAAAAAAAGAAAACATTTTCAAAGCATTTATCTCACATCACACAAACTGTATGAAGAGTTTTGGAAGTCATGTAATTATTTGTAGTTTTTTTTTCTTCTCTAGAATTATATTTCCCCCAATATCATATCGTTCGGGGGTAGACTGGTGAATAATAAACATTATAAAGTTGCATTTAAGCTATGAGAGTAAAGTGTAAAGTACTAGCCTACTCTTTGATTATAGTATGTGCTTCTATTTAGATGTCATTAGAGTCCAGCCTGTTTCGCTAACGTGGAGACTATTATCAAGCCAAACAATGAACCTAAAGTTGGGACAGATTGGACAAGATCTAGTTCGGAAGAATACCTGGAAATTCTAAATATATTCTAGAAAGTGGCAAGGTGGGCGCAAGATATTGTTCCTGAATGGCTCAGTGAAACAGAACCTAACTTCTGAGGACTGATTGATCCCCAAATTTTCCCTGACATTAGTTTAATTCAACTTCAGGATTGATTTTAGTGCTTATTGAAACACCCCCAGCCTGGTAACCATTTGATATTACAACTGGCTGATCTTGACTTTTTATACTCGTGTGGATACTGAGTCAGTCTGCTAGTGAGACTTTTACATCTATCATCTCACCGCTAAAACCACGCCACCACGTCAGTCATCAATATTTACATCTTATCAAAAATATACAAACGATATACCCAGACGCACACACACAGACACACGCAAGCACACACACACACAGAAAGAAAATATGCAGAGGGAGAGAGAGAGAGAGAGAAAGAAGAGTGTGTTTCAATATGACCCATGGACGTAGTTCTTTATATTTTACGGCGAATAATAATTTCTAAGTCGATTTTCTTTGTAGTAAGTACTTTCTTTGAGGTCAGCTAATAATCATAATTTCTTTTTTCCTTATGAAAGTTTGTTTTAAGCTTCAATTATTAAGAAAGAAAAAAAAAGATATCAGACATATCTAATTTTGGAATCATTTTTCCCAATCAAGATGTACATTGTATGCATATTTACAACTTAACAATCTCCTTGATTGCTTTGATATACATTTGTGAGTGTGTGTGTGTGTGTGTGCGTGCGTGCGTGTGTGAACCCATATGCACTATTATTTTCAACAGCCGTCATGTTGGATATAGCAATTGTCAACAAAGTGAATGTCATTGCCTTTATACCTCTCCCCCTTTCCTTGGTGTTGTTGTTTGTGGTGTGTGTGTGTGTGGGGGGGGGGGAGGGGGTTGTCTGTTCCGTCCCTATATGTTTTGTGAGTCGTCATTCGTGTAACTCTTCCTCCGCAATACGAATCGAGGGAAATGCATTGAATAAGCTACGTAGAAAAGAAATACTGTCCAATAATTAGCATAATACACCGACATGTTGCGAAAACGTATTTCCATTGCACTCGCTATGATAATGACATTCTATGATTTATCACGTATACATCGACTTGTCGCGAAAACGTCCTCCCATTGCACTCGCTATAATAGCAACACTCTTTAATTCATTACGTAAATTGATTAGCAATAATCAGTTGCGATGTTTCTGTTCCCTTGTCATATCGAAGAGGACTCACCAATTTCTCAAGCGTTTTCAACGATGTAGTTCTTCAATCCCGCCATCTTCCCTCATAAATGTTCCTCATCAGATCCATTACAAACACGGTCGGGTTTGATTGGACAGTTCATTATTGCATCCGCCTCACAACACTCGGCATATGTCTGCGGTGTATTAGACGAATGCACTCAGGAGCTTTGGGGTGATATATAAGCACCGACGCTCGAAGCATGACAAACGTTTGCACAAGACGTGGATAGCTCCAGTGATGTCCGTTGTTTCTTTGTGGGAATTTTTGCAACGCATCACTCTTCTTTGCCTTGAACAGCTAGAGGACTTTTCTCTTTGCCCAGAACACTAGAATCTGTCAATCTTTTGATTGAGATCATTCAATTAGTTAACAAAGATACACTCTATCATCTTCGCTTTTTAGACTTTGAAACACTAACGACCACCTGTACAACACAATTTACCATCTTGTGATAGATATGTATTAGAGATCGTTAGAAGTTGATATTACATGAACATTGACACACACTTATTATTTCACGTCCCTTGACTAAGACAAAGCGATTATTTTATTGGAAAACTTACTATCGCATTTTATCTCGAGAGAAGTTTTATGTTATTTGCTCATCATGTCAGATGTCTCACAAATGTCGAGTACATCAGATAGCGCTTTCTTTGAGATCTCTAATAATCTCGATATTTTCGAGAATATTACAGCAGAGAGCGGGCAATCGAACGTTAGCTCCTGGTTCTCGTCCCTTTTCGGCACCCTGTCGGTTGCGATTGCCCTGACTGCAATCTTAGGAAACTCACTCGTCATCGCCACCATTCTGACCAACCGTCAACTGATGACGTACACGAACAGCTTCGTCGTCGGCTTGGCGATGGCGGATCTCTGCAACGGTATTGAGATCACTTTCCGAAGCGTGAACACGTACATGGGGTACTGGCCGTTTGGCAAGGTCGGCTGCGAGCTCTTTCTCTTCTTCGCTAACTACACCGTGCAGGTCATTTACATTCTCACACTCGTCATCGCAATCGATCGCTTTCGCTCGATCAGGAGCCCGCTACACCATCTTCGGATGAAACGCCTAACGTACGCCGTACGGCAAATAGTGGCGACCTACATCAGCCAGGTGCTGGTCATCTCATTCTACTTATATGCGTTACCACTGATGCTAGGCAGGGGGTTCGATATTCCAGATAAAGTGTGCCTGTCTCGATTCAGCATCAACGAAAATATTGGCCTTTACATTATGTTGATAACTCGCTACATTCCTATTCTCACAACAGGCATGTTGTACATAATAATATACGGAATCATTACTCGTCGAAAATTGTTCAAGAAGACATCGACAGCAGAAGCGACGTCAACTAATCCCGGTAAGGAATATTTTTGTTATTTTCTAACGTGATTTTGCATTTCAATTTTTCAAATTTTGCCCCCCAAAAAATTGTAAGCATAGCTTAATGTTCCTTTTATCTACGTAGAAATGCACTTACAACGAACTCAGATGTTTAGCAGTGAAATGCACTCAACAAAAAAAGAAATAAACACTTTTTCAAATTTATCTTTCTCATAGACTATCTGGTTAAAAATGGTGTTTTATATACCATGTTAACGGTAATTTAATTAGCTATCGTTCTAGTAGGTCAATGAAAATGTTAACTTTACGCATGCGTAAACACATTCGTTTTTCTCTTCCAAGGCGCAAAAGTAAAAATTGCAAAATGGACAAGTTGTTATTCACGCGTATTTGCTCTTCCATATAGTAATGAGAACAGAAGACAAATTCAACACAATAGAAATGCAAATTAATTTGCAAAAATCAACCTACGATTTCAATAACGTCTCTGTAAACCTCCTAAGATAAAAAAGGCAAAAAATAATGGAGGAAAATGAAGAATTTTCGGTCAAATCCGCAGTCAAAAAACATAAGAGAAAAATTATGGTAACAAAGAAGTTTATAAGTTTGAAACGTCATTCCAAATTTAGAAAATTTGAAATTATACTTGGTTCTTAAATTTTTCTCGTGCATTCTTAAATTCGTTAATTAAAGGCAAAATGAAGAAATTCTGTCGAATCAAGGGAACAGAAAAACTTATTTCTGCTGTTTAATTCACGTCTCTCATTGCGTTAAATTGGTCTTTGGTTGTCACTGCTATCTTGGAGGACATTTGCAAATGAATTTCAATATGTGCAATTTTTCATTTTCTGCTTTGGAGGACAAAAACGAATGTATTCACTCACGCGTAAAATTTCCGTTTGTATATACCTACCAGGTTGATAGCCAATGAAATAATCTTTGATAATTTTATGGTATATGACACATTGATTTTTATCAAAATCTTCTATGAAAAATATTAACTTGAAAAAGTGTTTACTTTCTTTTTTTTTGTTCAGTTTACATTCAAACTCCCCTTTTTAGAAAAGAAGAAGAAGTACCATGAAATATTTCTCAATTCCAAGAAATTTCGCAGTATTATGGTCCTTGATACTGTGCATTCGATTTGAATTTCATGCGATTAAATGGCACTTGATCAACAGCGTTTAAAGCGTACATTAAAAATTGTACTGCTCATGCCATTGAGTGAAAGCATTCATGATGAATAAGATAAAGCATATTTTTCATAGAAGTAACTTATTTAGCGACAACATCAATTTCAATATCATTAATTTTCCCAAAAGGATTGAATAGAATGATCAGCGGCAGGTGTTGATACATATCAAACTGATCTAACTCTATAGTTTTGGCAATTATTGTTCACTTGATATTATTTTTATGTTTCCTTAAATTTGATTCGGTTATTGTACAACATGAATTGATAGCCACTTTTCTCACAAACAAGAACCGTGCAAAAAGAGGAACAGAAATCTGTATTTTCAAAGCCATTTTTCACCAATCCCTGTAGGCGTATATGTAACCCAAAACTTTTACCCTGGATCAGGGTTTCTTTTGTTCAACCGGACAGCTTCTATATAATATAAAACCGAGAAAACTAACAAACGTCAAATCTTGTAAATTATACCTAATAACAATCTATACAAGCATTTTCATGGGGCCATTTCGTTACAAATTTTCTTTTAGAATATTTCAAACATTTATGTGGGCCCATATCACATTCACAGCATTGCATGAAAAGCAAATAAATATTTTATTGTCGAAATAAATCATTGCTGAGCAAGACGATAAAGTCTGAAAACCAATAAACGTCTCAATATCTACGATATTAGTATGATCGTAGCAGGGCAATTGTAATGAAGAGAAGAATGCTTCGAAAAGGCTTTTCTATAGTGTTTAATCTATGTTCATAAATGTGCGGAATAAAATGACAGTCCTTAAGAAGTTTATCAGCTTTCCAATTAAGAATGGGTATTATCATTATTTGATGTTATTCGTTGTCATTGTTTTCAACGTTCATTAAATCTAGTCAAATTATTGAGTTTACAGAATACGGTCTTAAGAAAAAAAGCCGGGGTATGAATTCAACCTTTACAACGTTTCTTTATAAAGGACACGTAAGTAGTGGGCACAAACTTGCCTGAACGCTTGCGATTACAATTAGACGGGAGTAAGGAAGAAGATTAAACAAAAATAAATCCATCTAAGACTGTTCAAAATGACCTCTTCATATAGTCCTCTGAAATAGCCTTCAAATTGTCCTGAAATGGGCATATCTTCATCATACTTATACGAAATAGCAAAGTCTTGAGATTTCAAGGCCTCGCTAAAGATGCATGTTGTGTACAATGTTTCATCTTTCATTGTCTTTAACAAGTAATATTATTGATTTTCACATAATGCGTACTACACTAAACAAGCTCAATCTAACCCAAATTACCATTGCCACTAGCATTGAGTGTTTGACCTGATCTGACTTCTTCACTTCGATTTGATTACAATGTCACATCTACGATTGAACATCAACCCTACAACAATAATGATTTACGAAGTGGCGGCATCAATATTTTTATTATGTTTTCTTTTTTTATTGGAACATTCATGATAATATTATGACATCGGCCCAGCTGAAAATGTCTTAAGCTCTTTTAACACCTTTTTCCTAACTATCTCTAATAGTGTCAACTGTTCTACGGACAGGGAACTCTCGAGAAAGTCGCAGTGTGGCTGCAGTGTCGGTAAAGTTTGGCAAGTCAACCGTGGATGAAGGGGATCTCGAGACCGCTACCCACCAGCACCCCTCGGCAGGTGGGAAGAAAAGGAGCTACCACCGGGCGGAACGAACTCTAACCATGATCTTCTTCATTCTCCTCGTCTCTAGTCTGCCGTTTATAATAGCCTACAGTGTTCACGTGTTGTGCAACCATTGCGTGTCCATCGGAGTCTTCAACGTATGTCCACATTCTTCTGACAAAGATTCAAACTTAGTATGGAGTACCACAAGTCAAAGTAACAACGCTTATTATCCTTATAAACTACAGAAAATCATCAATCTTGCACATATTACGATTCAGCAAGACAAAAGGGTATATTCTTTTTGTTTCAAAAGAGAAATAGACAAAAACACACGATCTACATGAATAATGGGAAGAAAATATCTGCCCAAAGCATAAACAAAGTTTACCATTTCTCTGTACTGTTTCCGAATGTTGTCTGCCATTGCATCCTAATAAATCCTATAGCAGAGAGGCATTTTAGGTTTTTTTTTTTTTTTCCTCAGGGAACTTAATTGAATATGAATTAAAAAAAAAAAAGTCATCCGTGTTACCTTGTCGTTATAATATGTTCGTTTTCATTGCCATATGATAGAACACCCAATGATCTTGATTGAATTTTCTTCAATCCCCCAAATAAAAGAGCACAATTCATTACATGGTTACGATTTAGCTGCAAGCTACTTTACTCATATCGTTGGAGGTCTGTACAAGCACAGAATGATGACATAATTTGGCTCTTAATCTGACTGATTAAAACTGCCAACGTCTGACATGCAATGATGAAGAAGCCAAGGATATAGAAAGTACAAGATGCGATTGATCTTTCTTACCAAAGGAAATTATGTAACGTATTTGACCCGTCTATGTCTATACTCAGACCCTGGAAAACAGCTATAGGCACATCATACTGACCTACAGGTCCTAATTGTTTGCTATGGGATATTGACAATAGATCACATAATGTTCAACCAAGTGTCAGATGTTCAGAACTTCCTTAACCTATTGAGAATGGACCGGTTTTGCTACAACACGCATTTCCCATAGACACCTGCCCAAGTATACTCGGGACTCGTCCTCAACGGGTTAAATACAAATCGAGCAAGTCAGGTTATGAGATGTATGAAAGAGATCTGAAGAAAAATAAAATCCCTTTGGCAATCAATGTTCCAACATCACATTGTCATGATTGTAGACTACTGAGGAACGCCTTTTCCGAAAAACGCAAGAGACATGTCGGATGAGTGGATCGATATGGCATGCCCTCATTTTCTGACCGAAAGTGATAATTTAGGGAACTTTTGGAAACTTTAGAGTTTAAATTTTAAAACAACCAAATGAGTTTTTTTTTCTTTTTGGAATTAACTCAATATTCTTCAAGTTGTTAATGTTTAACTAAACCAAGTTTATCTGTATTAATGCATAATGGCGTAACCACCCTCAGAGACGGCGACCGTCTCTGAAGTTATAATCGGAGTTTTTTTAAATTATTGTTCATCATCTATGATAAAAGAAAAGTTGATACGTTCATTAATGACCACGCTGGTATATAATATATTTCTATTTTCTATGTTCCTTCATTTAGACATCAAAGGAAAACATACATCACTACACGAATCAACGCATTATAATAATGTTAAGTGTACGTAGGCCATATCCATTGTATCTCGTCTTTGTCATTTTGGGATAAAATTTCTACATGTCTTATGATCGCAATACATCTTGTTAGTGACTGATTTAATCACAGCTTTAAGGCTAGCTGCATAACACCGATAGGAATGAGAAGAGGGATGCTAATTCGGATCAAAATGAAGTTAATTCCTTTATTAACATGCATAAATATTTGTAACCAACAAGACAATACGAAGAATAACAATTCTATTATGGGGCGTTGTGGCATAGTGGATAAGACTCCCGTTCGGAGGACACGAGTTCGAATCCCGCCCAGTGCTTACGTCCTTGGACAAGATGTTTTTACCCACTAAGTCCCTCTCGACCCAGGTGTATGAATGGGTACCTGGCAGCGCTAGGGTAATATTTTTTTGTTTGTCCTCAAACTGAGGGACTTTGTTTAAATCAATTGTTCAGATTCATGCAAAAGTCAATACAAGCATAAAACAATTGCAATCATAGTTCAATTTACATCAAATGAACATTCTGTATGTAATGGATTTTATCATCGATTGCTGGAATACTTCTCTTTTGGGAAATATCATTACAATGTAACAGAAAGTCATATTTGAGCTGGGGTAATAATAATAGCAGGACCCTCTGGTAGAGCAGTGGCAACACTGAAGAGGCTACCTTTGGTAAATAAGACCTACCCTTGGTATTATAGTGGAAGCAGCTGGTGTATAGGAGTAATAATCATAATGAATGGAATAGTGACTTTTCTAACTTTCCCTCGCCATCTCTCACATTCTATTCTATCAGGCCGTTGTGGTGGTTAGCCACATGAGTTTCGCCATCAACCCAATCTGCTACGCTGCGGGGAACCCCATGATCAGAGCTGGGATCATTAATCTGATCTGTACACCACCACGAGCGGGAAAATATTAAGGAATTCGTCGCCAAAGGATCAACAGCAGGAAACGAAAGCCAGCTTATATAATACACACCGACCACACACACCAACAATGATTGCACTAACAGCTATAAATCTGCGTCGAAATTTTCTCCCCTTTTCATGCCTTCTATTTACAGTGATGTTCTATCAATCTTGTATCCTCCCATGCGTCGGAATAGCTTGCCTTACAAAACATAGGGACATTTGCGTATCACTCTCATTTTGAGAGCACTGCACAATAGGATACCTGCATACAAGCAAAACAAAATTTCCTGGGACTTAGACGCATAGCAAGCAAACTCGGCCGGAAATTCGTCTTATCTTTAGCCACTAGCCTTTGCATCAGCTTTCACGTTTTACTAATGTCTGATGTACATACACTCAGCAAAAAAAGAAAGTAACGCTTTTTCAAGTTTATATTTCTCATAGAATATTTGGCTGAAAGGTAATGTATTATATACCATATCAAAGGTAATTTAATTGGCTATCAACCTAGTGGGTCAACAAAAAGGGGAATTTTACGCATGAGTAAACACCTTTGTTTATCTCTTCCAGGGCAGAAAAGTAAAAATTGCAAAACTGAACAAGTTGTCATTCTTGCGTATGTGCTCTCCCATAGAACAATAAGAACAAACATCAAATTTCACACAAAGGGAAACATGAATTAGGTTGCAAAAATAAATCTTTGATCTGTATGATATCTTTTAAGACCAAATGATCAGTGAAGGCTAAAAATAAAGGAGGAAAGCAAAGAATCTTATGTCAAATTTGAATTCAAATGAAATAAAAAAAATGTAATAATCAACAAAAATGGTAGAAATTTGAGGGTTTTTTTTTCAAATTAGGAAATTGTATATAAAATTTGGTTCTTGAGTTTGTCTCATGAATTCTTAAACCACTAGATTAAAAGAAATAAATAAAGAAATTCTGCTCATTTTATCATCTGTATGCTTATTATTCCCTATGTTATTTGAAGTTTGATTTGACAGAAAATTTTTATTTCCCCCTTTAATCTCCCATTTTGCTTTTCTTAGAGGTCATAAAGAGATAAAGAGAATGAAAACTTGTTTTTGCTATTTCACTCATGTCTCTCATTGTGTTAAACTGGTCTTTTGTTGCCAACGTTATTGTGAAGGGTATTTGCCAATGAAAGAGAACATGCCAATTTTTGCAACTTTTAATTTTGTGCTTTGAAGGACAAAAACGAATGTGCTCACTCATGCGTAAAGTTTTCTTTTTTTTATCAACCTATGAGCTTAATAGCCAATTAAATTACCTTTAATATGGTACATAATACATTGATTTTCATCACAATCGTCTATGTAAAATATGACCTCGAAAAAGTGTTTACTTTCTTTTATTGCTGAGTGTATATTGTTTTTTTTTTTCAGTTGTCCGTTTTGTGCATACACCAATGATATTTTGTTTTTATGCAGACACATTCACTCATTATGGTGTATATCATATCTATCATTTGAGTGACTGTAATTTGTACATCACTTTTTTTTCTGTTAACTTTTGCTATACAATTTAGTGATCTTTTTTTTATCGACCTTGTAAAATCTTACGTGCTCTTTGGTATATGGCAGAACTGTAGTTTCCAAAGTTCATTGCACAAAGACATATCAGGAACAACGTACGAGAATGTTGTCAGGAAGGTATAATTCTGTTCAGTTTCTGAAAATGTACTGTAACTTTTTTTTTCATTTAGTTTACTTTTTTTATTTCCTTTCAATTTCTTCTTTCTATTGTATGAGTCGAGGGATAGTCCACTTTGCGATCGATACAACTTACTCAAAATGCTCCTCCATTTTTTTCCTGCAGTATGGTATAGTATTCATGATGAATAGAGGCGACGTACAAAGCGCCATTACCTCCTGACCCGCTACAAGTAAAGATTCTAAAGGAGTGCAAAATATGCATCGATTTCCACTTACATTTCATTTGAGAGTAAGCTGATTTTACATCGCAGGGTCTCGATCAATATTGTTCCAAAAGCTATGAATCCAGGGAAGAACCTTAAAACTACATCTTTCTTTTATCTCCCAGTCTGTCTGTATTCAGTTTGTAATCGATACAAGCAGTCGCAGCGGAAATGTTGGTCGAAAAAAAGAATTCAAGAGAAATAATAAAAAAATATAGCCCAGCAAAGTAATACTAATGGAGATGATTGATAGAAAATAGAATAATAATTCAAGAGATTTTTTGATTTTTTTTTCTGTTTTGATCTTTTTATTTATTTAACAGAAATCAATAGAAGAGAAGGGGTTTGCTCAGATTAGAAAGTAAGGCTTCTTATGTCTTCGTTAAAAAAAAAGTTTCTTTTTCTGGTATTTTTGTTGGTGTTCATGCTTTGAAGCCTTATTTGCGCGATTAAAGTGTTTGATGACAACTTTTTGGTTGGTGTTCTTGAATTGCTATTTTTTCTTTCCTTTTTAGTGCTCTTGATTTAGAATAATAAATTCAGGATATTCAGCAAAGCAAGTGGTGGTTATCGAAATGGCTTCACCCATTTGTATTGTAATAATTTGTATTTGAAATACCACGCAGCTAGCAAACAATAACTGAATGTTCAAATGTAATCAAGGATGGATGATGAAATCGAAATAAAATATTGTTTGAAACATTAGTAAGACACTCAAGCCGATTAGAATTTATGTTGTCATCATTCATATCACCATTTCATTATGATTTCCTCATATCGGGGCAAGTTTATAATCATTGTCATATCTTATTACTACTGTCATATCTATAAGAAAGATGAGTAAATATCATTATTACATCAGTAATACCAGTTAATATGTTATAAAACTGAGTCAAAGGGCACTACTTGGGTAAACCATCTTCTTGGATTTAAACCTGAATTTCTCTCTTAACGAGTGAAGAGCTGTAGCCTTTGGTGGCTTGAATGCATGTGTGTGTGTGTGTGTGTGTGTGTGTGTGTGTATGTGTGTATGTGTGTGGGTGGGTTTGTTTGTGTGATTATCCATTTGTTCGCCACTTCGACGTAGCTTAGATTTTTTACAATGTTTTTACATTGAACAGACAATCCTAGACAATTTCCAAAAGCTTTATCAATGAATATTCATGATATTCATGTGTGTGTGCTTGTGTTGTGTATCTACTTATGATTTTATCAATCTGAAAACCATCTCATAGATTATATCGTCAACACAGTCTATAATGTTTTCACATGGAAGAACATAAAATGTTAGCCTATTTCCTAAAGAATTCGCACTTTAATAGTCAAGACTTCTCCTTCAACATGTTCACGAGTGATTGCGTTTGGACTTTGAAACAGTGTTTTTCTGAAGCTGTTCTTTGGAAAGATTAGAAAGCTGAGAGTCTGGAAGGTATATGTCGAATTTGATGCTAAAACTCAGGAAATTGCCACTCATTCATTCATTTATTTTGCAAAATATAAAACAATATACAACTTACAGGTCATTACAAAGAAACAAATACATGCCAGAACTCCTAAGAAGCAATTGTGTGTTTGTTGCTGGAGCCCTCAAACCAAAAAAAAAAAAAAAAAAAGATAAAATACTGTACATACAATCAACCCACACTTATTGTGACATGGACCAATATATACAGAAGATTAGTCCAAATTGAAATAACACATGTACTTACATCATCTTGTTGCCATTCAACAACTTGTACAGGGCGTATAATAAAAAAGGCAATCCAACTTTTAGAGGGTTACTATTTCATAATTGTCAACTACAGAGAGCACAATATGTTGGTTGTGAGGAAAGAGGAACTCTTCTGCTTGCCACTGAAACCTAATTGCGTTACAAATGACATGAATGACTAAGCGCTTTAACTTTAAAGAAAACAGTGAGAAACTGCACTTTTTCCAAGTTTGACTGTGATCATGAAAGAACATTGAATGTCTTACTGAAATTAATGAGATCTGACAATGAAAGTGGTCAATAAAAAGTCGACAACTGATGGTTTGTGTTTAGGGTTTCTCCCATCCTTGTATAATGGTCCATAACCTTCAACATGGCCACGTGTTCGATTACTTGGTCACTCCCACAAAGGCCAACCCACGCAATCCATTTTTTCTCTCTTCATATAATCAAGGCATAGTCTGTCTCTGCGAGCTATGTGTTGAAAATGAACAGAGAAAAAAAATACCCAATTATTCTAACTTGGGTAAAATATCGAAAATGAGTGATAATGTTGGAAAACTAAGACTACTTTAAAACATACGTACATAGGTTTCTCTTCAGACCATCTCTCTCTCTCTCTCTCTCTCCCTCTCTGTGTTCCTCTCTCTCCGTCTCTATACACAAGTGTTTAATGTCTCTTATGTCATCACTTTTGAAAGTTGTTGGAGAAGTATAAGGATTTGTGTATATTTTGTGTATATTTTATATATTTTAGTCTATAAGTTTGTGTATGCATATATAATTGTGACATGAAAACTATGTTTAATTTTCATTGCAGTTCTTCCAATGTGTATGTACAAGTGTATTTGATTAATTTTGATATTTTGGTCATCAGGTGTCCTTTATGAATATATATATTTACATGTATATATATATATTTATATATATATATATATATTAATAAATAAATAAGTAAATATATATAAACATATATATATATATATATATACATATATATTTGTTTGCAAAAACCGATAAGTCCATTTTTGAAGATTTTGAAGTACGGTCTCTATCATAAAGAACAAAATAATACCTTTTAAGTGATATATTGGTCACTACATATAAAGGTATATTTTTGAAGGTATTGTCAAAAGAAGCAAAAATTTTCTTATTGTTCTCTATATTTTTCTTGACCTTTAATCGCAAATATCTCCATTTGACAATTTTGGACTTATCGGTTTTTGCGAACAAACGCTTCATTTATATATAATTGTGTAGTTTTATATTTTAACCGAAGAATGATTGTATGATTATGTATGTTATTACAAAATGAAATATGATACTGTACAACATTTTGCAATTTAGCCATCTCCATGGCAGCAAATGAATTTTTAAATAAACCATTACCATTCCATCAGCATATAGGAACAGACAGTGAATACACTGTTGGCCAAGGAAAAGATAACTCACGGCGGGACATGCAGGGCCCTCACACTGCCCTAGCGAGATGTCAGATATCTCTGTCACACAATGGCTGTGAACAAAATAAAAAGCAATATCATGAATATATTATTTGGAATACAAGTGGGAAAATGTACACTTGTTTGGAAACCGGGTCTGTTGGAGCAATAATAATAATAATTGACAGTGCTTATACAGCGCATAACACAAGGTCATAATGTCCCTATGCGCTCAAAAATGAAAGTTTTATACAAAAAAAAAAATACAATTCCAATTACAGTAATGTAAACAAATGCGTTTTCAAGGCAGACTTGAAACTATTTATATTTGTGATTTATCTTAATTTCTGAGGTAAATTATTCCATAAGGTAGGGTACCAATAGCAAATGTTCGTTCTCCGTAAAATTTGGTTCTTCTATTTGGAATAACAAAATCTTTACTTTTTAAACGAAGTTTCCTCACTGGTGTGCAGACTCGAAGTAGCTCCCTTTAATAAATAATGTGGAGCAAACATAATAAAAACATTCAAATGCTGATAACAATGTCTTAAATTGACTCCGATTTTTCACTGGAAGCCAGTGTAAGCTTCCTAAAACTGGTGAAATTTGTTCATGTTTCTTGAGTTTGGATACTACTCGTGCAGCAGAGTTTTGGATTCAAGAAGAAAGAAGAAGAAGAAGAAGAGGAGGAGAAAGGTAAAGGAAGAAAACAAAAACAAAAAACAAAAACAAAAACAACTCACGTATACAGTAGACACATGTAGGTAACACGCGATCAGACCACACACTATGTTCCTCTCATGTGTGCTACAAGGCCACGTCACCCCTGTGTTGAATACATGAAACTTGAGGAACATGATGAAACTAAGAGTGCATTACAATGTACATGGCAAAACTTTCACTAAAAAACAAAAATAGTGTGCATCAATGCTCATTAATGCTCAGGAAACACTGTAAACCTCATACATGCTGTATTGTTTGACAAGAGGTATGCAACTTGTAAGATAATCGAGAAATTGTGGTAACAGGATAGAAGGAAAGCTTGGCTATATCTATGCTCACAAAATGCCAAATGAAATGAAATGCCAAAATTAAAGACTTGAATGGATCTAGGCTATACATAAATCGCAGACAAATCAGTATTGTTGCCATGTTAGTAATAGAAGGGTCATGCACTTTGTACTGATATATCAATTTTTGTTTGTATCATATTATTATGTGTAAGTAAGTGTATGTATGAGTAGTTTTATTGTATGGAGTTTCGACTATTATACTTTTTCATGTGAAGTTGGACCCCTCGGAAGACCAGCACGGCCACGAAGGCCTAGCTGAGCAGGGCAATCCATCCGTTTTCCTTCAGTTATATATCCCAGTTTCATTGTATCTTTGTTATTTTTGTGATTTTACGGTGAATAAATAAACAAACAAACAAACTCTGAACATGATTATGAGAAATTCACTTCATTAGGTTTGATTGTTTTTTTTTTGTGTGTGTGTGTGACCTGTGTCTTTGTTGTATTGTACCACTTCTGTTTCCTTGTGCTGGAGTGACAGTGATCTTATAGCACGTTCAACAGAGGACACAAGAGCTTTCACCTGTGAACTCTGAATACAAGTTCGAGGAGGTGGGGGGGGGGGGGGGGGGCGCTTCAACTCTCCTTGTGGCACCACTCTCCTCATGACACCACTCCCCGCATCTCCCCTGCAGCGAATCGAACAGTTTTGGTATGTGGGTATGATACTGCTGTGACATTATAGACGGGGGTTTCCTGTCAAGTTCTGCAAGTATTCAACCCTTAATTCCGTTGAGGAAAAACTTCAATAATTTAGAGCCACTGCATTTATCAAATATCAGTTTAAAGAGGAAGTACATTTAACTCTTTATGTGCCACGTTCGCACGTCCGACTCAGTCGACGGCGTGCCAACTTCGCATATTCTACTCAAACCCACGTACCCTTCAAAACCGATTGATAAATCGCCAAATGCCGCGGTGCAATTACAGCTTTTCTCGCACTTCCATTTGACTCACATAGGGCTAACACCTGTAAATAAAATGGAATGTCCCCGACTGCTTCACAATATTGTACCAAAGATACCGAAATAAATGAAGAAAAAAATTAATCAAAAATCAGAAATGCAATTTGGCATAAAACTAGCTGCAGATATTGAGTAGGAATTCCTCTAAAAACTGCATTTTGGTGCGAAGATGAAAGCTTTACTCATGGGACTATATTTAATGGAGTGCATGAACAGAAAATGGGTGTTTTTTTCTTCTGTTGTTGTTGTTGTTTTTTTTTTTTTGTGTGTGTGAAAAGAACTCGTAGTCTGGCTTTGCGGACCCTTGGACAAAGTTTGAGCTGAAGAACCCGCCTTGGAAATTTGATGGAAGAAAGGGTATAGCTCACTTATCCAGGTGAGTGAAGATGAAACACCTCATTTCTCCCAGCTATTTCACAGAATTTCTTGAATTTTGAATTTTAACAGAAGTCTCTTTGGGGAATTATTTACCCGAGTGAGCCCTATAGAGTATACATGTAATGCACACAAGTCAATCATTATGGGAAGTATTCATCCCGTACAAGCTCTGCTGATTTATGTTAATCTATTCTGTCAAATCCCTCCTCCCCCGTCTACTCCGCCTACCCCCACCCCCTAAATCTGCCTAACTACAATTTGTTTTGTTACTATGTTCTTGTGGTGCTAGATCTTAGTACATAGTAGTCATCAGGGTGAGTATCACACAACTTTGAATAAGGTGATGACGATACCCCCTTTAATAATCAAGGTTAACTGCCTGTATGTCGATATTCATCTTATGAAGAACTAATCAACACTGCAAGATATATTTTTGGAAAAAAACCTAAAGGGCATCATTTTCAAAAGTGTCATTTTCAAATTTTCTAAAGTGAGAAGCTTTACAACCCTTCAATGTGCAATTTCTCATTTGATGTAGGGGCAACTATCATCAAAAACACATTCATGATGTTAAAAAATCAATTAAGAAATATGACCTCTGATATAGGGCTCACATGTTTTAATGCAACAATAGTTCATAGTATATATACCAAAGTAGGCTGTATAATAATGATGGCTCGGTCACAGTAAGTTCATATTAATGTATAGTTTGTTTGTTTTTCTTCTTCTTCTTTTTCTTTTTCTTTTTTATTACATAAAATTGGCAACCTTACATCATCATTCTGGTCTTATCTTCTATCCGTTCTCCGTTTCTTTTTCACAAACACTGATTACTCGGGGCTTACAGCCAAACAAGCTAGCTTTCATGTAGGTCCCGTCATACTTCTCTTTGATCAACCCCATTTCGATTTCGATTTTGACCAGTTATCATTACATGTAATTACTGTGTTATCACCATGTATATTGTTTGTTTTCTGCACATTGTTCACAAGGTAAAAGAACTTGTCTGGTTTCTGTTGTAATGTTCATAAATGAGAAGTATGAAAATAAAATGAATTGAATTGAATTGACATCTGTAAATAAAATGGAATGTCCCTGACTGCTTCACAAAATCGTACCAAAGATACTAAAATAAATGAAGGAAAACAATTAATCAAAAATCAGAAATGCAGTTTGGCAAAAAAACTGAATAGCTGCAGATATTGAGTATGAATTCCTCTTCAAACTGCATTTTTGTTGGCAAATGAAAGCTTTTCTCATGGAATTTGAAGGGACTATACGGCTCTAATTGAAAAGTTTGTTTGCAAAAACCGATAAGTCCATATTTGCCAAATGGAGATGTTTGTGATTAAAGGTCAAGAAAAATAAAGAGAATAATAAGAAAATTTTTGCTTCTTTTGACCATTACTTCAACAATATACCTTTTTATACGTAGTGACCAATATATCCTTTAAAAGGTATTATTTTGTACTTTATGACAGAGACCGTACTTCAAAATCTTCAAAAATGGACTCATCGGTTTTTGCGAACAAACTCTTTATTTGATTGGGTGCATGTACATAAATAGGTGAATTTTTGAGTGAAAAGAACTCGTAATCTGGCTTTGCGGACCCTTGCTTGGACAGAGTTTGAGCTGAGGAACCCGCCTTGGAAATTTGATGGAAGAAAGGGTATATCTCACTTATCCAGATTAGTGAAGATGGAATACCTCATTTCTCCCAGCTATTTTACAGAATTTTTTGAATTTTGAATTGTAATACACGTCTCTATGGCGAAGTAGTTACCCGAGTGAGCCCAATAGCTTGAGTTTTATGTGGTGATTGACTATCAAGCGATGTGGCACCATCTCCTCATTGCACCACTCCCCGCATCTCCCCTGCTGCTACCCGAGCCGCAGTCATGCTGTGTTATGGTATGATACTGCTGTATAGATGGGGCTTTCCCGTCAAGTCCTGCAAGATATCACGCCAACTTTAATCCCGTTGAGGAAAACTTCAATAATTTAGAGCCACTGCTCTTATCAAATATCAGTCAAAGAGGAAGTATATTTTAAAAAGTCCCTCACTTTCAAAAGTATAGGACATTAACCTATCACATCATGTTCATCATTGATACTATTGGCACCTGTTTAGGCCAATTTTTGATGGGATTTTCCCTATTTCTGCCAAAAGATGGTGCGTTTTATTTCAATTAATATCCTTTAATGGGATGCGGGAGTTTTTGTGCAATGCATATTCTTTACGTAAACTGAGATAATAAAACAAGAACAAAGAAATATATAACTCTCTGACATTGTATGACCAAGGAGATTGGTATGACTTCATAAATAAGGCAATGTTGAAATAAACTGGAATGGACTACTATCGAGATACCCTGCACCGTCACACAAAGCAGAATCTTACAATACAATACAATACAATACAATACAATACAATACAATACAATACAATACAATACAATGCAATCTACGTAGAACACAATAAGCCAGTTCGGAGTTAGCTCACGGGCACATTCGTCCGAATGACCTTTCTTTTTTTTCAGTCGGTTAGGGGTAATTCACTCGTTTTCAGAACGATTAATAAGCTTTACGTAACAATTGATGGAATTCATCAATCGTTTTCAAACAAAGAATGAACTTACGTAGATCAGAAGACCAGAATGATCCGCCAATGAACACTTGGGAGAGCACCCATTTCATTATCTCTTTCTATTGATATTGCCAAATACCACTTTTGCTGTCAGGTGGATATGATGGTAAGCAGCATTTATAAGGATTGTATAATTAATCATTACAACACAGATGCTTATCTCAGTGAATTTAAAAACCAACATGCCTGTTGGTACGAATGACCTTTTTTTTTCTGCTCATGCGCAAAGTGGAACTCCGAACACGCTTATACTATATAATACAATGCAGTGAATGTTTAATACGCTCTTCCGTGAGGCTCAGGGCGCTTACAATAAAAAAAAAAGCAAGAGATTAAATCTTTCAGGTTTTATGTAGAAAGAAAAGTAAGGCTCTGTTAACAAGTGATATGATTTGATTTGATTTATTGTTACCTGTTGATCCGAGGAGCGTATTTGTGTATTTGGCCCTATATCAACATGGTCTTTTATTGAGGATTGGTGTCCCCGCGAGCTGATCGCGCGAAGCATCTGCACAATCTGTGTATTTACACATAGGGAAATGGCTCTAGTTTCACGTATACATTGCAGTTAATTATCCCCTTTATTGCGGACAAATGATTTGACAATGGTAGGTAATGGCAGAATGATACTTATCTAAACCTAACTAGTTCAGTCTTGTGTAAAGAAAAAAGACATTCATCCCTAGGTATAGTTAATTATGGTGCTGTTTAGCCTGGCTGACTGCAGAGATCTGTGTTGCTTGTATCCAGATTCGGAATAGTAGTAGGATTCAAGAGGAAATAAAGATAATGATAGGAATAATGATAATAGTAATGATGATGATAATGATAATTATAATAATCATGGTCATGATAATAATGATGATAATGATGTTAACAATAATAGTGAAGCCAATAAGAATAACATTGATAATGATAATAATGTCTTCTTTTTTTTTAAATCCAGGGAAGCCTCTACAGTGTTGACACCGCTCTACCAAAGGAACCTACCATTAATACTATTTTAATACTTCATAGCTTTGCCAAATACCCATTCATACATTTAGGTTGAGGGGGAATATGGAGAGTAAAACATTATGTCTAAGGACGGATTTTCAGTGAAACTTGAGATCATATTGAACGAAAGCCAGATTTAGATATGCGCTCCATTGATTTGGTTCCAACCAATCAGAGCACGAAGAATTTGAGTGAAATTTGAGTTTTTACAAGGCCACGCCCAAGCGTTTTGTTATAAATCAAGCGAACTTGCAGTGTCGTTTCATCAGGCAGCGGGACCGTGAGCAGAACTACAACCAACTCCTTCATCTGTCGACCTTGCGACTTTCTTCCACTGACGGCCTTTTATCAACTACGATTTCACCATGGAGAAATCAGGATCACAGGCAAGCTTTTAATCTGACTTTACGTCACACAAATGATTTGATAGCATTATTTGCATCTGCTTAATTTGTGTTTTGGAGAGCAGTTTTTTTCTGTCTCTCTCCATTCTGCTAAATTAAACGTGTATACGTAGAAAGGTTTCCTGGGCTGCCACGTGTTCAAGCATTCACTTATATTGGCTGTCCTTCCACTGCATAATTTCTTAAGTAATTATTTGTAAGTTTGGTAGTGCAATATATTTTGGTAATGGAATATATGTATATATCTATCTTTTCCGACTTCTGTTGATGATGATTTTTCGAGATAATGTGAAAACTTACGAAATATGAAAGTGCATATAATTAAAAGTTGTATTAAGAGTTTATTATTGATGCTTGATGATTTATAGTAAACCTTATTTCCTCTTAAAATTCATTATGCTATCTAACATTTTATGTCGAGTGGATTATAAGTATCTCGCGGAAAATTAAAGGCTGAATCATCACGTTAACAAACCTACGATACCTTCCCTTTAAAACCTCCAGAGTTCACTTCTCTTCATTCAAACTTTCACGCCCAAATACCTCAACCTTACCCCTCCCCTCCCCTTCCCCTCCCCTTCCTCCTCCCCTCCCCCTTCTTTTGCCTACCTTAGTGCGACATTCCCTCGGCTCTGCCACCATACGCCAAGATGGGGGCAGATACGGCGCCACCCAGAGGCTCGCGTTTCGCCTTGTGGAGGATCCCCTGTACCGCTGTACTCATCACAGCTCTGCTTGTAGCCGGTGCCATCACAATCACTGCAATGGCTCACAAGGGGAGTGCTCACTGTCAGCAACCTGCCAACAATAGTCGCCCTGCTGGGGCACGCGATCAAGTCCTGGATCATGATTCTGTGAGTTCAAAGACACTATAGTTCATAAATTCCATTTTGATTGTCATGGTGAAAATGATCATTATATTTTTCCCAAATATTTCGTAGCAGTAATTCAACCTTAGGTTAATATTGTTTTATGGTTTCCACTGTGGTTATAAGGCCACATTTTGGAAACTCACATTACGCAGATAATCTTATTTCACGGATGGCACGAAATTTCGTAAATACAGATTACATTTACAAACGTTTGACGAAGACCAAGAAAGCGTAAAAGACAACAATAGGTAGAGAAAGTGAGACTATTGTTTTCCTCTGAAATAAATTAACATCTACTCAAATTTTTTGCCAAAATTAATCAATTAGGAACTTCATTTTTATATGATCAAACTGCATTACTTGATTTATCTTCATGTCGTCATAACAAGTTTGTTAAAGAAACAGTTTACCGATCTGCGCTCAGCAAAAAAGAATGTAAACACTTTTTCTTACACACAATAGTTTTCATAGAATATTTTGATCAAAACCATTGTGTTATATACCATATCAAAGGTTATCTAATTGACTGTCAAATTGGTAGGTTAATACAAAGGGAAATATCATGCATGAGTGAACACATTTTGATTTTTGTGCTTCAAGACACGAAAGTAAAAATGGCAAAAAATGACATTTTCTTGTGCATTTGCAAACGCCCTTCAAGATAGCTATGCTAAAAAAATCCAATTTGACATAATGAGAGACATGAATGAAATAGAATGAAATGAAAAAAAAAAGAGTTTTCTGTCAAATCAAACTTAAAATGAACAGGGAGAAAGCCGCAAAGGTGAAAAAATGGACAGACTTTCTTTATTTCATTCTTTTGATTTAGGAATTTAAGAATTTCATGAGACAAATTCAAGAACCAAATATCATTTTTTTTAATCAGTTCTTAATTTGAAATAACCAGTGATAACATTTTGAAATTTCTTCCATTTTTATTACTATTGCCTCTTTCATGCCATTTACATTTGGATTTGACACAAGATTCTTATCATTCTCTCTCATTTTTTCGCCTTTCTTTGTCTTTGCGGAATACAAAGTTATTACAGAGATCGTAGGATGACTTTTGAAACTTAATATTTTCTTTTGTTTTGATTTGTATTTTGCTGTTATTGTGACATGGAAGAGCACATACGCATGAATGAAAACTTGTCCATTTTTTATTGACCTACCAGGTTGAAAGCCAATTGAATTATCTTTAACATGGTATATAAGATATTAATATTCAGCCGAAATTTCTATGAGAAATGTAAACTTGAAAGAGTGTTCATTTTCTTTCTATTTTGCTGAGTGTATATTGATGTAGGACGGTTTCTTATATGTTAAGACTGTGCCTCTCAGTCCTCTCTGTAGTAGCATCTTATCTGATAAACGTTTCAAATAAACTGATTTTTGAAAAGAATGAGAATATTGGCTGAACCTTCTAATATAGTGCTCAAACACAAGTCGCTACGTCATGATAACAGACCAACCCTGTAGAGTCAAGGCTGTCTTTACAAACTTGGAGTTGATGGTCGTTTCAATAGAGAAGCTCTGTATAGTACCACCGATGTCAAACCATTGAAAAATCGACGGGAGATCCAGGCCCTGACAATCATCTTTAATTTGTTCCATAACCTCGTCCCTGATTCACTGTCTTTCAGGATTCAGTTTAGATCTCAATCTTATTACAATCTCCGAAATGAAAACACCACTGTTGTTCTTCCAAAACTACGAACCAATTTTCTAAGAAAAAGTATATTATTAAACGTTTCTCAGCTTTTTAATAATCTCCCTATAACTCTTAGGACAATTCATAATATTATATTATTTATAACAGAAATAAAGAAAAGATTTGTATGATTGCAATAATGTATATTCAACTTATATCCAAGTGTTGATTTTGTATATCTAAATATTTTGTCATAGACCGGTCTGTCGTTAAAAGCTCGTCTGTTATCTTAGAACGTCTAAATTTGTTTGCATAGTAATGGTAGTGATGGTATTTTTCTAATCTTCGTATATTTCTGTATAATTATTTTCCTTTGTTATCGTTTTGATTTCTTTTGTTCATTATATATACTTTTCATGTTATACTTTGTATACTGTGTGACTTTGTGACTTCGTGACTTTTTCTTTTTTGGCGTTCGTTTGCAATGATTATTTCATATTCTTATTTGCAGTTTCTTCATTATATGATTTCTATGTTTTGTTATCATTTCACGTAACTTTTAGCTGATTGCAAGCTTTTAACGGTGGTTAAATAAATAAACTCAAACTCATACTGGTCACGTGATTTGCAGACTGGGCACGTGGAGCTGAGGGGTAGAAACGGGGAGTCCGCCTCCGAAACCATGACCTACAACAGCGCCCTCAACACTGTTCTCATCAACGCTCCTGGGAACTTCAGCGGCAGCTCGCCGGCCACGATCGCGATCGACTTCGGTCGGGTGAGTTCGATTTCGGGCTGCTACCTCTATATTTTCATTGTTGTTGTTTTTTTCATGATGTGCAAAGTCCAACATGATAAAGTACTTTATGTGATACAAATAACAATGGAATTGTCCACTTCAGGCGCTACTCGGTGGCAACTGTACGGTCTCCATTTTTCGTCTCATCTTTCGACTCATTCTTTTTTTTAATTCCTTATTCTTTGAGTCGACTTTTTCAAGATTATTTCGATTTGGTACAATTTGTGCATTGTGGAAATTTTTTGTTCGTTGCGGCTATTTTTCTGTTGGATGTGTGGTGGATGTGTTGGTGATAGGTTCTCAGTCTATGCGTGTTGTCTTTATTCTCGCTGTATTTGACGAATTGTTAAAATCAGAATTGTTTGAAACAGAACACACATGCAGGGGGACAAAGTGCAATATTCAGTGAGTTGATTTATGTATTTTTGTCAACGTGTATTGGTCATTTAGTTATATTGTTCTGTTTTCTTTTCCATAGTTGTATGACGATTTTTATGCCTGAGTGCATGACAATAAAATGACATGAATCTTGGATCTTGAATTTTCGCAAGATGTTTTTCACACTCTTGACGTGTCTATAAATTGAATGGAATGAAATATATGAGAGCTTTTAGACCACCATCCCAGGAAAACAAACAAACAAACAAAAAAATACATGGGAGGGGGATACTCCACACCTTCCGACCCACCTGTTGCAGTTCCACCGGTCCTCCTCATAGGTTCATATTAATCAATAGTCGCGACTCTTTGGGTGTAATAACAATATCATCGATTTACCTTGAAAATTACATGCTTTTGTTTTTTTAAGTCATATGCAAGGACAGTTTTGTTCACTGATAAGTATGTAAGGTTTTCCCCACCCCCATTGATATTCCGAGATAACTAGACAAATCATCATGTTGCAGGAAAAAGGCTGCGAGTTCGTCCTGTTGTGTTGGTGTTTTTTTTTTCTGACGCATCCTCATGAAGTCTCTATAAACTTTTTAACTAAATATATCAAAATTCTTTCTATAAATCCTTCCGGCAGAATGTGGTGTTCATGAATATTCATGATCAAAATACGTGCGCGGGTTTCGCCCTTGAAGACAAACTGGCACAGACGGCAAAGAACTTCACCAGGAATAAGGAACACAATCAGGTATCATTAAAAACTTCATGTGTGCTATTGTAAATACTCGTGCATGTAAGTGTGTGTGCATGTCTAATAATAGGCGTACCTATGCTTTGGCGTCTTGTCCCCCACCGGGGGTTCACGCAGTTGGGCGATCTTCAAGCAGACTTTCTTTCACCGTGTATGTGTTTATGTGGCGCGGTGGATGGACTTGACGCACAGAACTCTTACTCTGTGTGTAGAGTTCTGTGGCTTGACGGTTTGATGATTTTCCTGTTCTTGTTGTCTACATTTTGATAATGACTTCGGACCTTTTGTTGAGCGGTTTTTGTTTCGAATGATTATGACCTCGTCGACGCAGAGATTGCACAGGCCACTCTTAGAGTTATGTTTGACTTTTTTTTTTATGTCCCACGTTTATAGCGTGAAGCTTGCATGTTTGTCTTTCACGCTCGAGATGTACTTTGAGAGCTGGGTCTCATTTTTGTACTTTTCATGCTGAATCGATTTGACATGGTTCCTATATCTATCTTTAAAAGTGCATTATGATGAAATGTAAAATGTTTGTGTGCATGTGTGTGTGAAGTAATTCAATTGAAGAGGCTCGAGAGCCCAAATCACATGGTTACGGGAAGTGGAGTTGTCGTTGTGTGTGTGGGCGTGTCCTCCATGCTATCTGCCGTTACTGCTTTTGAAACTAAATGGCCCGAATTCACGAAGGTGGAACAATGGTCGTACCGTGGACAAAGGCCGTAGTTTCGTTACGAAATGATCATTTCGTCGACGTAATGTTAACATTTTGTTACGAAATGAGCCTAAATTATCGTCGACGAAATCGACGAAATGACTGATTACGTAATGAAATAGGTCGTGCAACACTTTGCGCCCCATACAGAACTACGGTCTTTGTCCATGGTTTAACCCTACCAGATTTTCATTCGCCACTCCTTCGCCCTTAATCCAATTTCAACCAACTTTGGTGACTTTTCCTAAAATTTTATTCCAAACATTTTGATATATAAATTAGCTATATTTGATATTACTGGTTGCCATGGCAACCATAAACTGACAACCATGTCAGTCAGATTTTGCGTATTTTTCTGTTCCAATTCCAATTAACAATATTATAGTGTATGAAGTGGGCGTTTCTTGGCTCATTTGCTGAAGAAGTAAAATGTGAAGTAATTATGGCCCTGAAATGTTTTTCCTAGTATTTCCTTTGTTTTTTATGTGACAATGGCATCGGCAATAGATATAATGGAGATACTTGAAAATAACAGTATTTTCCAAAGATTACCGTTCCATCTTGTGTCATTTTGATTCTTTCACCCAAGATATACCTCTAATATCATTTGTTTATCACATTATCAATCTGAAAACTTAAAATTCCAATATTATGGGAATATGAAATGTGATAACTATGCATGCACCTACCCCAAACAATACATCACAGGTCTCATAATGTATGTCTTTATTTTGTTATGAATAGCACCCCCATGTGGTGACCTTGAGGAATTTTTTCAATAACAAATAATGAGCTTTGACTTTCACATCATTTGTGGCAAATATGAAAATGATTGGTCTAAAAGACATAATATATAGTGGGGATAAAGAAATTAAACAGAAAAATCATGTTTTTTAGCATATTTTCTATTTATTTCTTTATATTTTGGTAAATCGCGCCCTCTATGGGTGACCTTGAGAAAATTGAGATGTGCGGTCATGTAGAATATGAGTTGCTCTATCCATGTGCCAAATATGACGATAAAACATCAAACAATAACAAAGTTATATAGGGGGACACAATGTGCCCCCCCCCCCCCCCCCTTGGGCCTGGGAAGGGTTAAAATAGCTTGGGCTTTATAGGGTTAACCCATGGTTTCATTATTGTACCGTCGGACCAGTCAGTGTTTGCAATTTACGTTGAAAAGGAAGATCCAACTTGACGTCCTGTTTGATGTGTGGAGAATCTTTTATACTTCAAATGCCTGTTGATCCGTTGGCCTCTCAACACAAGCACTGTCTCTCAAAGTTCTGCCCCCATCCATTACTCGCATGTCGAGTTGTTCTCTTTTCACCATTATTCAAATCATATTATTACACTATTGTCAACATTGCTAAATCAACTGTTCTTACATCTGCAGAATGTGGTTGTCTGTATATCACTATTAATGTATTGAGACGATTCTGTTAGTGCCCCAGGTATTTTTGCCTTTCATTTTTGTTTCTCTTTATTTTGGTCCTACGTTGCATCCGTGCTACTCATCTTTACACTCTGTTCAGAATTTTGGACCTATGCTTAACAAGCTCGCTTTTAAGTAGGTTCCAGCATATTTCTTTGGCGTTATACATAGAACCAAACGTACGATGATTGACCGCTATATGTTTTACATGCCTACATTAATTTACTGTACATCCAAGCCGGATATTATGATTCACTATGTTTTTATCATAGTTATTTGATGTACATTCCTTCATTGAGAAGTATGAAAATAAATTGAATTGAATTGAATTGAATTGAATTGAATTACACATGCCTGCTTCTAATTTGTGTGTGTGTGTTCCGTATAGTTGATCTTGATTTGAGTTTATTGAATTAATCTAACAGAGAAATTTATTTTTTTCCCTCGCATCGACTGCTTGTTCATCCAGGTCATCGACTTGGTCTCGGACAAGATGGAGACAGAGAATTACCGTGTCGCAGGAATAATTCCGGCTGGCTACGTCCAGGCCGCCAACGGACCTATCATCCGCGGGATGTGCAGCGGCCGAATCTCTCAGTGGCTGGAGGTGGGGACCGATGGAGCCGCGATGCCAGGAAGGCAGAAGAGACTCTGGTGCTTTAAAGTGTGCACTCTTGTTTATGGCATCCCTGTATGCTTCCGTCCGTGTCTCTAAAGTTTAGACAAAGACGGTCTCATTTGCTCGTATCGCTGTGTACTGTCTCAGTTCTTAAAGTCTGTGAATTAAAGTCCATGATTGCGTCACCTTTGGTCACGCCTGAAAATCGGATTACTTTCCTAAGCTGGTAAAGGGAATACAAACCTTTCCTCAGAATGATAAAACTGGAAACTTTTTTTTTTCGTGATGGAACGAAAAACAATAGATTGCCACCAAAATTATTCGGACCCCGAAAGATTCCAAAATTCTCTGTTTAAAAGGAAAGCGTATTTTCGAATGACATGATGTTATTTTTTCATTTATTTCCCCAAAAGTGCGAGATGTATCATCGTAAGATTTCTTACAAGACGTTAGGGGACAATCATGTTAATTATTTTGTAAACCATGACATTTTGGAACAGGGATATAAGACACTCAAGTGAGATTGAAATTGAGAAACTGAAGATCCAGAAAGATCTGATTTGCCAAAATATACTACCAGACCTTTGTTTGTTTGTGTGATTTTCATAAGTAAAAGAGAGTTGATGTACACTACCGATATCAAATATTGGGTTGTAATACCACTAGGGCTACTCCTTCTATTTCTATAAGAATGATAGTATATTGCATTACACAGATTTTGAACGATGTTCCTGTGGGAACAAGGCTTTGTTATCAATACTCACAATTACATCATAATCCATCAGGTATATCATTTGCCTATTAGCTGACTTAAGATGATTGCACTTTCACGTTTCGCTTTTAAGATTAGCAAAGCTAGGATTAGTAGGATCGGATTGGTATAGTGAAAGTGATTTATAAAATTATTTGCACAACCTCTGGTCTGTGCATATGTCAAATATTTCGATGATAACTCAGATCCATAATCGGCAGAAGATAATTCAGTTGAGGCAATTGCTTTCGACAGAAATATCCTGGCTAAAGTAGCTGTGTGCCAAACGATTGGGAAAAATAGAGCGTAGATTTGTGTACATGTGCATTGTTGAAATCGAACGCATGAATCTTTTTTTTTTCCAAATGCGTTTCATAACTTTGTGAGATATATCAGCCATATAACATTTTAGGATTGGTCAGTAACTTTGATAGTGCTAATAGGCTTACCTAATTCATGTGTTTTTGCTAAAATTAATCGGAGTGTTAATGTTGCAATGTTTGCCACAAAAGAAAAAGAGCATTATGAGATTGTAATTTCCCGAATAAATGGCTAGATCTTAAGTGCATCATTTTTGTTATTTGTTATGCTTATCTTTACCCGTCATTATCTGGCACTTGACCATGAGGGCGAGCCGTGTCAACAAATTCGTTGTCACGAATGGATGAATTCTAGCAAGTACAATAGCCACAACACTCATCTCCCAACTATTGTGGACATTGATAATAGGGAGCTCTAGATCCGGAAGTCCAGAGGAAAAAAATATTCAGCGCATGAGCAAAATTGCTTATCAAAATCGATCTATTTATTGCTCGCGTCGTCTGAGTTTTCAAGACGCGTTGTAGGCCATTTTCAGTCCGCTCATTATTTTGAGAGGAGCACGCATTGCAATCGTTGTCTCAACCGTTCGCGTCGCAACTCTAGAGCTTCCTATTCTCCTCGAAGGACAGCGACTAATCGTCCCGATTTCACGAAGATGGTTTGGATTTAGACCATAGTGTAAACTTGTACCATAGTCTGAAATAAGGGTGAAATAGACGTAACTTTGACATGCGCGTATCAACGCGCGTTTGTTACTTGATGCATGTTGACGTACGCAATGATGTCGGTCGTTGTTTATGCAGAAAAAAAAAGGCGTAAACCATGGTATAGCATATTAGTCTAAACCACCTTCGTGAATCGGGGCCATGGAGTTTCGACGATAACTAGGTTTTTAGTCCAGTCAAAGTAGGAAACGACCCGACGAAAATTGTAATGAAAACAAGTCTACTTGCAGCTATCATGGCCATAGATCTTCGTAACTACCAAGACGATATACAGGAGTACTAAAAATTGAAGAAAATTGAATGATAGATAAGTGCCTAAATTCCAAAGAAAAAAAATCCAAGCAAGTTTCCTATGTATATATAAACTTGTCTATATTTTATGATCTTGACCTTGTAAAAAGTGAACATCTGTGTCTACAAAAATATTTTCCTAAATGTGTCAGTTTAGAATAATATAAAGAGAGTCTGGTCAACTCGTTTTTCGATTTATGCGTTTTGAGACCTGTGATTGGTCAAAACTGGTCCCGTAATCTTCGTGGAGCAGCTATCAAATGACGTTTGAGCGTACACGCTATATAACCCACGAACGGGTAATACGCTGAGTACATGGCGTATAATTTAGTATATAGTTAGCAAGACTCTCTTCGGGATACGGCACTGCGAAGTGTTTTAAAGCGCAGTGTTTGCATTTTACAACCTATTCTTATAACCAGTCTGTCGTGCCTAATATTCACGCATTGGAATAAAAAAAAAAATGCATTTCAAATGAAACTACATACAAAGAATCAGCCTATATTCTTTAATTTTGCGTTATGCATAATTCAATATGGTTCGAAACATCTCGAATGGCTTTGCACTTGCAATGAAATCGCTATAAATCGCATCTTTTGGTACATTATCATAACCCTTTGTGACATATACAAAACATATTCTCTCTATCTTAGAAAGGGGCTTAAACAAAACGGAAGATAAAGATATCTGAAATAAAAGATAATGCATATTTTGATATGAAGATGTAAAAACACACAAGTAAAAAGACATAACGAATGAGTGTAAACATATATCAAAGACAATCATGATACTACAATCTATTGACAAGACTCAGATTTTTTTTTTAAAATTTGAAATACATAAACATGCACATGTCTATAGGAGCATATTCGGCTAGTCTAACATATCAATACACAGAACGGAAAAACACAAAAGGGATAAGCTTAAATGTACATGCCAAAGACAATTGCAATCTGTAATCTACCGACAAAACTTTAAAATGTCTTTACATAAGTTAAGCAATATTTTTCGAACCAGTGGTTAACAAAATCAAAGACATTAGATTAGTACTTTGACCACTTCTTCCCCCCGCCCCCACCAATAGAATTACCTTTGTTTTTTCTATGTTCGATGTAATATACATAGTTAAACTTCGGATTGTACATCACATTTCTTTCCCAAGTCATAACAAAGATGTTTATTTCGTAAAAGCAAAACATTCTTATAGTCAGAGACTTGTAAAATGATTTTACACATTTTATCGTTACGTGTTTTACGAAGAAAAAACACAGGTAGTAATTATGTTAGAACAATGTTTAGTAAAGTCAGGAGAAATATATCAACGTTACGTCCGTGACAGCAGTGGAACAACAGTCCATGGTTCCTGCATTTACGAAACAATGACTGAGGCTCCATCTCTCTCATCCTCTATCTATCTATCTATCTATCTATCTATCTATCTACCTATCTATCTATAAATTCAATTCAATTCAAATAATTGATTTTCATTCTTCTTTTACCAACAAAACATAACACATTATAAACAACGATCAGGAATTTCATCATAAACATAAACCATCGACTATCCATCTGTCTATCTGTCCATCGATCTATCCATCCATCTATCTATCAATTCAGTTCATTAATTTTCATTTTTCTTTTTCAAACAAAACATAACACATAATAAACAACGATTAGGAATTACATCATAAACATAAACAATCGTCTATCCATCTATCTATCTATCTATCTTTCTATCTATCCCTATCTTTATCTAAAGTGTGGAATTGGGATATTGTTGTTATTTGCTTGGTTTTGTTTTGATTTTTTTGTTTTTTGTTTTTAGGGGAACACTTGTCGCTTATCTTAGAGCAAGAAGATTTATATCCATGACAGGGGGCCAAACAAAGCTGATCTCTTAGTACAAGTAGGAGAGGGTGACATAGCGCTGCGAGTTAGCGTTCTCATCCCGACGTGATACCTCAATGCGTTACAGACCATGAAAGTGTAACCAACATAAAAAATTGAGTCAAAAGGGGCCTGAGCTTTCGATCCCAGCAGAATCTTCGTCAGAGGCAAAATGACAAACAAGCAGGGAAAGCAATCGCATACATATAAGGACTTCACACGACAAGAACAGACAGGGACAGGGTTGGTAAATAGAACAAAGAAAACAAAGGAGAGGGTGGGAGGCCATGGGCAAGGAGCCCAACAGGTAAAGGGTCACTCTCATGGGTGTGTATACTACAAATGATGCACCTACTGGCTGAACATTAATTGAATGTGCCATGCTGTATAGCAGAAGAACTGTCAGTGAGGGAGGGTACTTCAACAAAGACGATAAGATCCTTGAGGTTGTGGGGCGTGCGGGCGTCGGTCGGTGTGCCAGGATGGGAGTATCTGGGATGGCCTGTAAGAGACGATCAGAGGTGTGAAGGATATGGTGATTATCACGAAGGGTATTGTGGAGAGAGGGTAGATTGGAATGGAAAGTGGTCACGAAGGGTATTCTGTCAGTGGTGTCCTGCTTGTTGGTTTTCGGTTTGAGAACTTCAGATCTGGGGAGAGAACAAACTTTGTTGATGGCTTGTTGAACTCTCCTGGGACTGTAGCTCCTGGCTTCGAGATGTCTCTTCAGGTTCCTGGCATGGAAAGAAAACCCAGAATCCTCAGAGCAGATACGGCGAAGTCTGAGGGCTTGACTGTAAGGGATACTGGTTTTGCAGTGGCGAGGGTGGCAGCTGGCTGAGTGAAGGTGCTAATGGGTATCTGTTGGTTTAGTGTAGAGAGTGGTGGCGGCATGGTTAGAATTCTTTCTAACGGTGACATCAAGGAAGTTGGTCTCTTCTTGGGAGAAATCAGAAGTGAATTTGATGGTTCTGTGGAAAGAATTGATGTGGTCAGTGAAAGTATGGAGGCTTTCTTCCTCCCTGGTCCAGATGAACAAAATGTCACCGATGTAGCGCCACCAAATCCAAGGACGACAGGGTGCTGAATGTAACATCTGCTGCTCTAGCACTCTTTCCCTTTCTTTATTCCTCTGGTGTTCCTTATCTTCTTTGATGTTGCCTCCCTATTCATCCCTTTCTTTCAATGGTTGCCCCCATGATCCTCATAATCATTACTGACCCTCCTCTACTTTTTGTCTGTCCGCGCTCCTCTGCTTTTTGTCTGTCCACCCTCCTGCTCTAATCCCCCTCCCTTTATCTGTTGGGCTCCTTGCTCATGACCTCCAACCCTTTCCTTTGTTTTCTTTGTTCTATGTACCCAGCCCATCCCTGACTGTTCTTGTTGTATGAAGTCCTTATTATGTGATTGCTTTCCCTGCTTGTTTGTCATTTTGCCTCTGACGAAGATTCTGCTAGGATGGAAAGCTCAGCCCCCTTTTGACTCCATTTTACTCCATTGGCTCGCCTTTATTGGATAAGCAGTTTTCAGCTCCTTTTTTGTTGTTGCTACAACATAAAAAATAGTATTAGATATGCAATGCACGTATAGAATACAGTTTGGAATAAGCAGTCTATATTAACATGGTATTATAACATCCGTATAAAGGATAATAAAGGGGCAGTTGAAAATTGTACCTTTCGACATTAGTATGTAGGAACAGAAAGTGAATGCACTCTAGGCCATGATGGAAACGAGAACTCACAGCGAGACATGCAGGCCTCTCACACTGTCCCAGCGAAACCCCCAAAATCTCGGTTACATTCGAGAAGTGGCTATGAATATGATAAACAATATGAATTAATATATGATTTGGAATGCAAGTGGGAAAAATTGTACGCTTGTCTGTAAACTGGGTTTGTTGGAACAAGAAGAAAAAAGAATAAGAAGAAGAGGAGGAGGAGGAGAAAGGAAGGAAAAAACAGAACAAAACAAAAACAACTCACGCACAAGCAAGTAACACACGGCCAGACCACACACTATGTCCACTTTATAAAACGTTATACAAGGCCATGTCACCATTGTGTTGAATGCATGAAACTTCAGGAACGTGATAAAACTAAGAGTGTATTGCAATGTGCGTGACAAAACTTTCATTTGAAAACAAAAATAATGTACGTTAATGCTCATTGTGCTCAGGAAACGCAAACCTCATATACATGATGTACTGATTGAAAAGCAGTATACAACTTGTAAGATAACCAAGAAATTGTGGTAACAGGATTAAATGGGAAGGAACGCTTGGCTGTGGGATTCTATGTTCACAAATTGCCAAATGAAATGAAATGCTAATAAGAAAGACTTGGATGGATCTAGGTTATACATAAATCGCAGACAAATCAATTGCTGTCGTCTCAGTCATAGTGAGGGTCATACACTGTACATGAATAGGAGAAATTCACTTTTTACTGCGGTTTTGATTTCTTTCTTTTTTTTGTGGCCTGTGTCTTTGTTGTGTTGTACCACCTCTGTTTCCTTGTGCTAGAGTGACAGTGATCTTATAACACATTTCAACAGAGGGCGCAAGAGATTTAACCTGTGAACTCTGGATACAAGTTAGAAGAGGTGGGGGGGGGGGGGAGGAGGGAGGGGCGCTTCAACTCTCCTTGTGGCACCACTCTCCTCATGGAACCACTCCCCGCATCTCCCCTGCAGCGAATCGAACAGTTATGGTATGTTATGGTGTGATACTGCTGTGACATTATAGACGGGGCTTTCCCGTCAAATCCTGCAAAATATCGTGCCAACCTTAATCACGTTGAAGAAAACCTCAATAATTTAGAGCCAGTGCTCTTATCAAATATCAGCAAACTAGGAAGTGTATTAAAAAAAAAACCCCTCACTGTCAAAGGTATAGAACATAAACCTATCTGATAATGTTCATCATTAATACTATTGGCACCTTTCTATGTCAATTTTTTATTGGGATTTTCCCCATTTCTGCCAAAAGATGGTGCGTTTTATTTCAAATAATATCCTTTAATGGGATGGGGGAGTTTTTGTGCGATGCGTATTCTTTACGTAAACTGGGATAATAAAACCAGAACAAAGAAATATATAACTTGGAGCATGGATTTCAATCTTCGATGTGCACGCGTACTCACTACAGACCTAACAGACCTCACAAATCAGAATCTTACAACACAATACAATACAATACAATACAATACAATACAATACAATGCAATACAATACAATGCAATGCAATACAATACAATACAATACAATACAATACAATACAATACAATACAATACAATACAATACAATACAATACAATACGATACAATACATTACAATACAATACATTACAATACAATACAACACAATACAATATGTTCGGAGTTAGCTCATTGGCACATTGGTCCGAATGATTTTTCTTTTTTCTCAGTCGGTCAGGGGCACTTCACTCGTTTTCAGAGCGATTAATGCATAAGTTTTACTTAACAGTTGATGGAATTCATCAGTCCTGTCCAAACAAAGAAAGATCAGATGACCAGAATGATCCGCCAATAAAAGCTTGGGAAAGCATCCATTTCATTATTTTGCATTGGTTATATTAACAAGCTCTTTCTGTTGATATTGCCAAACCACGTATACCAATTTTGCTGTCAGGTGGATGTGCTGGCAAGCAGCATTTGTAAGGATTGTATGTATAATCATTACATCAGAGATGCTTATCTCAGTGAATTTAAAAACCAACATGCCTATTGGTACGAATGACCTTTTTTTCTGCTCATGCGCAAAGTGGAACTCGGAACTAGCTTTACAATGAAGTGAATGATTGATACCCTCTTTTCGTGAGGCTCAGGGAGCTTACAATAAAAAAAAGGGTTAAATCTTTCAGGTTTTATGTGAGGAAAGTAAGGCTCTGTTAACAGTTAGTGATATGATTTGATTTGATATTGTTATCTGTCGATCTGTTTGTTTGTTTGTTTGTTTGGTTTATTTCTGCATTTTCTTTCTCCGAATACAATTGCAAATGAAAACAAAATGATACAGATACATACAAATCAATACAAGGAAAAATCATTTGTGTACATTCAGTCTGAAGTGGCATAATTATGAATCAAAATAAAATATTAAGGCATACTGTATCTATTAACAAAGGAGAAATCAATACAGGGGACCGTCATCATAAGCAGAGCTTGACGTGGACGAGGCCCTATCTGAATATGTGATACCAATGTAATACAACACCAATTATATCTGTACTCATAAAACTCTTAATCTTGATGCACAAAACACATTTTGCTACAGAAAAAAAAACAGAAAAGAAAAATAGTGACTTGGCGCTTTAAAACAAGAAAAAAAAAACAGCACGCAGCACCATTGACTACTGCATGGTATAGTAGACAATAAAAGTGTAGGTGTGTGCGAGTGACAGTGCGTCGTGTGTGCAGGTGACAGTGCAAGAGAGAATAAAGGCTGTAGCATGCCTATTTTGGGGGTAAGGTATACGCTTTACTGAATGTATGCAATATCATTATCAAAGAAAGGAACGGGAGGGAATGCAAAAAAACCCACTTTGCATGGATCAGGGCTTACTGAGACTTCAGAAAAAAGAAAAAGAAAAAATACATTGATCAAAGACTACTAACTGGAAACATATTTCAATAATAAATACTTTTTTAAATGAGCTTTAAAGGAAAAAAAATGAAGTACACTGCTTTAATTGATCAGGTAGGTTATTCCAGACATCGGGACCGTAATGTCTAATTGATTTCTGAGCTAAAACAGTTTTGGGGTTTACAAGGTGAAAATCTGTCGAACGGCGAGTTGGATATGTGTGTATATTCGAATTTAAGTGAAAAATATTATGAAATAAAGAGGGAGGTTTTGTTGCATACTTGTACATAAATATACCTGTTTGTAAAATGTGGATGTCCTGAAGCTTCCGAAGTATGCAAACGATGACATAAAGGATTTGTATGAGATAAATATGTGGAATTAGTAATAATACGAATAGCACGCTTTTGGAGTAAATACAATGAATTCAGTATAGTAATACTACAATTTCCCCATACAATATTTGAAAACATACAATATATGAGGCAAAATTAACGAATTATATAAAATAATCAGGGATCGTTCTGATAAGAGATCTTTCAACTTCCAGAGTACGCCAATATTTCTTGATAGGGTCCTTTGTAGGCAGGATATATGTTCGTTCCATGTCAAATGAGAATCGATTGTAATGCCTAAAAATCTAATAACCTGTTTCTCGCAAAGAGAAAAACCATCAATTGATATGTTGACATTAAGATCCTGTGAGTAGGGTTTTCTAAAATGAACAAAATTTGTCTTATTAACATTCAAAGGTAACTTGTTTGATTTAAACCAATTCAATATATTCAATAATTCAGTGTTCAAACGATTAACAAGGGTTCCTATATCATAATCTGATGTAATAATGGATGTATCATCAGCAAAAAGTATAAAATTCAAAGATGGAGAAGAACCTATAATATCATTTACATAAATATTAAACAGCAGAGGCCCTAAAATGGAGCCTTGAGGTACCCCGTACCCCACATTTGATATCAAGTTTCTGTGATTCATAAGACTGAAAACTAACATGCTGTTGACGGTTTTGCAAATAATTTATAAACCAGAGCAGAGCGTGACCTCGTACTCCATACGTATTAAGTTTATGTATCAATACTCACGGTGGGACATGCAGGCCTCTCACACTGTCCCAGCGAGACCCCAAAATCTCGGTCACATACGAGTAGTGGCTATGAATGATTATGATAAGCAACATGAATATGTGGTTTGGAATGCAATTTGGAAAAATTGTATGTTTGTCTGTAAACCGAGTTTGTTGGAGCAAGAAGAAAAAAGAATAAGAAGAGGAGGAGGAGGAGGAAGAAGAGAAAGGGAGGAAAAAAAAAAGAACAACTCACGTATAGACACATGTAAGTAACACGCGGCCAGACCACACACTATGTTCACTTTATAAAACGTTAGCTACAAGGCCATGACATAATTATTATTGTCACCTCTGTGTTGAATGCATGGAACTTCAGGAACATGATAAAACTAAGAGTGTATTGCAATGTACGTAGCAAAACTTTCTTTGAAAACAAAAATAATGGACGTTAATGCTCATTGTGCTCAGGAAACGCAAACCTCATATACATGATGTACTGATTGAAAAGCAGTATACAACTTGTAAGATAACCAAGAAATTGTGGTAACAGGATTAAATGGGAAGGAACGCTTGGCTGTGGGATTCTATGTTCACAAATTGCCAAATGAAATGAAATGCTAATAAGAAAGACTTGGATGGATCTAGGTTATACATAAATCGCAGACAAATCAATTGCTGTCGTCTCAGTCATAGTGAGGGTCATACACTGTACATGAATAGGAGAAATTCACTTTTTACTGCGGTTTTGATTTCTTTCTTTTTTTTGTGGCCTGTGTCTTTGTTGTGTTGTACCACCTCTGTTTCCTTGTGCTAGAGTGACAGTGATCTTATAACACATTTCAACAGAGGGCGCAAGAGATTTAACCTGTGAACTCTGGATACAAGTTAGAAGAGGTGGGGAGGGGGGGGGGGGGGGGAGGAGGGAGGGGCGCTTCAACTCTCCTTGTGGCACCACTCTCCTCATGGCACCACTCCCCGCATCTCCCCTGCAGCGAATCGAACAGTTATGGTATGTTATGGTGTGATACTGCTGTGACATTATAGACGGGGCTTTCCCGTCAAATCCTGCAAAATATCGTGCCAACCTTAATCACGTTGAAGAAAACCTCAATAATTTAGAGCCAGTGCTCTTATCAAATATCAGTAAACTAGGAAGTGTATTTAAAAAAAAAAAAAACCCTCACTGTCAAAGGTATAGAACATAAACCTATCTGATAATGTTCATCATTAATACTATTGGCACCTTTCTATGTCAATTTTTTATTGGGATTTTCCCCATTTCTGCCAAAAGATGGTGCGTTTTATTTCAAATAATATCCTTTAATGGGATGGGGGAGTTTTTGTGCGATGCGTATTCTTTACGTAAACTGGGATAATAAAACCAGAACAAAGAAATATATAACTTGGAGCATGGATTTCAATCTTCGATGTGCACGCGTACTCACTACAGACCTAACAGACCTCACAAATCAGAATCTTACAACACAATACAATACAATACAATACAATACAATGCAATACAATGCAATACAATACAATGCAATGCAATACAATACAATACAATACAATACAATACAATACAATACAATACAATACAATACGATACAATACATTACAATACAATACATTACAATACAATACAACACAATACAATATGTTCGGAGTTAGCTCATTGGCACATTGGTCCGAATGATTTTTCTTTTTTCTCAGTCGGTCAGGGGCACTTCACTCGTTTTCAGAGCGATTAATGCATAAGTTTTACTTAACAGTTGATGGAATTCATCAGTCCTGTCCAAACAAAGAAAGATCAGATGACCAGAATGATCCGCCAATAAACGCTTGGGAAAGCATCCATTTCATTATTTTGCATTGGTTATATTAACAAGCTCTTTCGTACGTAAACCACGTATACCGATTTTGCTGTCAGGTGGATGTGCTGGCAAGCAGCATTTGTAAGGATTGTATGTATAATCATTACATCAGAGATGCTTATCTCAGTGAATTTAAAAACCAACATGCCTATTGGTACAAATGACCCTTTTTTCTGCTCATGCGCAAAGTGGAACTCGGAACTAGCTTTACAATGCAGTGAATGATTGATACCCTCTTTTCGTGAGGCTCAGGGAGCTTACAATAAAAGAAGGATTAAATCTTTCAGGTTTTATGTGAGGAAAGTAAGGCTCTGTTAACAGTTAGTGGTATGATTTTGATTTGATATTGTTATCTGTCGATCTGACGAGCGTATCCGTGTATTTGTCCCTATATCAACATGGTCTTTTATTGAGGACTGGTTTCCCCACGAGCCGACCGCGCCGAGCAACTGCACAATCTGTGTATTACACATAGGGAAAAAGGTTGTAGCTTCTCGTTTACATTGCAGTTTAGATAATTATCCACTATATTTCGGACAAATGATTTGACGATGGTAGATAATGACACAATAATACTGATCCAAACCTAACTAGTTCAATATTTTGCAAAGAAAAAAGAAATTCATCCGAAGGTATAGTTAATGATGATGCTGTTTGGCCTGGGTGACTGGAGAGATCTGTGTTGCTTGTATCCAGATTCGGAATAGTAGTAGGATTCAAGATGAAAAAAAGATAATGATAGGAATAATGATAATAGTAATGATAATGATAATGATAATGATCATGATCATGATAATAATGATAGTGAAACAAAAGGATAACATTGATAATGGTAATAATGTCTTCTTCTTTTTTAATCCAGGGAAGCCTCTACAGTGTTGACACCGCTTTACCCAAGGAACCTACCATTAACATTTAATACTTCATAGCTTTGCCAAATACCCATTGATACATTTAGGTTGAGGGGGAATATGGAGAATAAAACATCATGTCCAAGGACGGATTTTCAGTGAAACTTGAGATCATATTGAACGAAAGCCAGATTTAGATATGCGCTCCATTGATTTGGTTCCAACCAATCAGAGCACGAAGAATTTGAGTGAAATTTGATTTTTTACAAGGCCGCGCCCAAGCGTTTTGTTATAAATCAAGCGAACTTGCAGTGTCGTTTCATCAGGCAGCTGATGACCGTGAGCAGAACTACAACCAACTCCTTCAACTGTCGACCTTGCGACTTTCTTCCACTGACGGCCTTTCATCAACTACGATTTCACCATGGAGAAATCAGGATCACAGGCAAGCTTTTAATCTGACTTCATGTCACAGAAATGATTTGATAGCATTATTCGCATCTGCTTTATTTGTGTTTTGGAGAACATTTTTTTTTCTCTCTCTCCATTCTGGTAAATTAAACGTGTATACGGAGAAAGGTTTCCTGGGCTGCCACGTGTTCAAGCATTTACTTATATTGGCTGTCCTTCCACTGCATAATTGCTTAGGTAATTATTTGTAAGTTTGGTAATGCAATATATTTTGCTAATGGAATATATGTATACATCTATCTTTTCCGACTTCTGTTGATGATGATTTTTCGAGATAATTTGAAAACTTACGACATATGAAAGTGCATATAATTGAAAGTTGAATTCAGAGTTTGTTATTGATGCTTGATGATTTATAGTAAACCTTGATTTCCTCTTAAAATTCATTATGCTATTTAACATTTTATTTGAAGTGGATTATAAATATCTCGAGGAAAATTAAAGGCTGAATCATCACGTTAACAAACCTACGATACCTTCCCTTTAAAACCTCCAGAGTTCACTTCTTTTCATTCAAACTTTCACGCCCAAATACCTCAAACTTACCCCTCCCCTCCCCTCCCCCTCCTCCTCCCCCTTCTTTTGCCTACCTTAGTGCGACATTCCCTCGGCTCTGCCACCATACGCCAAGATGGGGGCAGATACGGCGCCACCAAGAGGCTCGCGTTTCGCCTTGTGGAGGATCCCCTGTACCGCTGTACTCATCACAGCTCTGCTTGTAGCCGGTGCCATCACAATCACTGCAATGGCTCACAAGGGGAGTGCTCACTGTCAGCAACCAACCAACAATAGTCGCCCTGCTGGGGCACGCGATCAAGTCCTGGATCATGATTCTGTGAGTTCAAAGACACTATAGTTTATAAATTCCATTTTGATTATGGTCTTGGTGAAAATGACCATAATATTTTTCCCCAAATATTTCGTAGCCTTAATTCAACCTTAGAATAATATTGTTTTGTGTTTTCCACTGTGGTTATAAGGCCATATTTTGGAAACTGACATTACGCAGATAATCATATTTTACGATGGCATGACATTTCTTAAATGCAGATTACATTTACAAACGTTTGACGAAAACCGAGAAAGCGTAAACGACAAAATAGGTATAGATAGTGAGACTATTGTTTTTCTCTGAAATGAAATTAACATCTACTCAAAATTTTAACCAAAATTAATCAATAAGGAACTTTATTTTTATATGATCAAACTGCATTACTTGGTTTATTTTCATGTCGTCATAACAAGTTTGTTAAAGAAACAGTTTACCGATCTACGCTCCACAAAAAAGAAAGTAAACACTTTTTCCAGCACACAATAGTTTCCATAGAATATTTTGATCAAAATCATTGTGTTATAAACCATATTAAAGATTATTTAATTGGCTGTCAAACTTGTAGGTTAATACAAAGTTAAATTTCATGCATGAGTGAACACATTGATTTTTGTGCTTCAAGACACGAAAGTAAAAATGACAAAAATTGACATTTTGTTGTTCATTTGCAAACGCCCTTCAATATAGCAATGATAACAAAAGAACATAATGAGAGACATGAATGAAATAGCAAAATTTCGTCTTCTTGTATGTCTTTCTATCCTGAAACACTAACAAAGTGGGAAACTTAAGGGGAAAGATCAGAGTTTTCTGTCAAATCAAACTTCAAATGACACAGGGAGAAAGCCGCAAAGGTGATTAAATAGACAGAATTTCTTTATTTTCATTCTTTTGATTTAGGAATTTAAGAATTCATGAGACATATTCATGAACCAAATATCATTTTTTTTTAAATCAGTTCTTAATTTGAAATAACCAGTGATAACATTTTGAAATTTCTTCCATTTTTGTTACTATTGCCTCTTTCATGCCATTTACATTTGGATTTGACACAAGATTCTTCATCATTTTTTTGCCTTTCTTTGTCTTTGCGGGATACAAAGTTATTACAGAGATCACAGGATGATTTTTGAAACTTAATATTTTCTTTTGTTTTGACTTGTATTTTGCTGTCATTGCTACGTGGAAGAGCACGAACGCATGAATGAAAACTTGTCCATTTTTGCAATTCTTACTTTTGTGCTATGAAAGAGAACAACGAATGTGTCCACTCATGCGTAGAGTTTGCCTTTTTTTATTGACCTACCAGGTTGAAAGCCAATTTAATTATCTTTAACCTGGTATATAAAATATTAATATTCAGCCAAATTCTCTATGAGAAATATAAACTTAAAAAAGTGTTCACTTTCTTTTTATTTTGCTGAGTGTATATTGATGTATTGGACGGTTTCTTATACATGTACGTTAAAATTGTGCCTCTCAGTCCTCTATGCAGTACCATCTTATCTGATAAAAGTTTCACAGAAACTGATTTTTGAAAAGAATCAGAATATTGGCTGAACCTTCTAATATCGTGCTCAAACACAAGTCGCTACGTCATAATAACAGACTCACCCTGTAGACTCAAGGCTGTGTTTACAAACTGGGAGTTGATGGTCGTTTCAATAGAGAAGCTCTGTACACAGTACCACGATGTCAAACCATTGAAAAATCGACGGGAGATTCAGGCCCTGACAATCATCTTTAAATTGCTCCATAACCTCGTCCTGATTCACAGTCTTCCAGGATTCAGTTTAGATCTCAGCCTTATTACAATCTCCGAAATGAAAACACAACTGTTGTTCTTCCAAAATCACGAACCAATTTTCTAAGAAAAAGTAAATTATATTATTAAACGTTTCTCAGCTTTTTAATAGTCTCCCTACAGCTCTTAGGACAATTAATGATATTAAATTATTTATAACAGAAATGAAGAAAAGATCTGTATGAGTGCAATAATTTACATTCAACTTATATCCAAGTATTAATTCTGTACATCTAAATATTTTCTCGTAGAACAGGTCTGTCAAATCATTTGACCCCCCACATCCCGTCTAGTTAAAAGCTCGTCTGTTATTTTAGAACGTCTAAATCTGTTTGCATAGTGCTGGTATGATTGTCCATTTTTCCAACCTTTGTATATTTCTGTATAATTATCTTCCTTAGTTCTCGTTTTGATTTCTTTTGTTCATTGTATATACTTTTGATATTACTCTTTCATGTTATACTTTGTATACTTTGTGACTTTGTGACTTTGTGACTTTTTTTGGCGTTCGTTTGCAATGATTATTTCACGTTCTTATTTGCATTTTCTGCATTGTATGATTCTTATGTTTTGTTATCATTTCACGTAACTTTTAGCTGATTGCAAGCTTTTTACCGTTGTTAAATGAATAAACTCAAACTCAAACTCAAACTCATACTGACAATAACTGATCACGTGATTTGCAGACTGGGCACGTGGAGCTGAGGGGTAGAAACGGGGAGTCCGCCTCCGAAACCATGACCTACAACAGCGCCCTCAACACTGTTCTCATCAACGCTCCTGGTAACTTCAGCGGCAGTTCGCCGGCCACGATCGCGATCGACTACGATCGGGTGAGTTTGATTTCGGGCTGCTACCTCTATATTTACTTTGTTTTTTTTTTTCATGACGTGCAATACCAACATGATAAAGTACCTTTACATAAAATGTGATACAAATAACAATGGAATCGTCCACTTCGGCGACTGTACGGTCTCCATTTTTCGTCTCATCTTTCGTTTCATTTCTTTGTTCATTCCTTCCTCTTTGAGTCGACTTTTTAAAAAAAAATTATTTGTCATTTTGTGCAAATTGTGCACTGTGGATCTTTTTGATTCGTTATGGTTCGTTTTCTGTTGGATGTGTGGTGAGTGTTTACGTGGTAGGGTCTCGGTCCATGTGCGTTATCTTCATTATCGCTGTATTTGACGAATTGTTAAAATCAAAATTGTTTGAAACAGAACACACATGCACGGGGACAAAGTGCAATATTCAGTGAGTTGAATTATGTATTTTTGTCAACGTGTATTGGTCATTTAGTTGTATTGTTCTGTTTTCTTTTGCATATGAAGAGTTTGTTCGCAAAAACCGATAAGTCCATATTTGCCAAATGGAGATATTATACAAATGATGCACAGGATAGAGTGCGTTAGTGTAGGCGTATAGTGCACTCGAGGGTATTTACAATGTAGTGCAACATGCACTCGGCTTCGCCTCGTGCATGTTTCACAATTGTAAATACCCGAGAGTGAGCTACGCCTCCACTAACGCCACGAAATAATCCTGTGCATCATTTGTTTTATAAAATGGGTCGAAAATTCGAAAACTAACAGCATTTTTCAGCGTTTTTCACGTACCTTTGTGGGTCAAGACGTCCGAAGATGTTCGTCCCAAACATTTACGCACGTCGCACTCGGAAATCCCGCACATACAGTGTATATAAGTATGATGGGGAGTTGGGTTTCCGGACACTTAAGTTCCCGCATGAAAACTTACTTATTTTACATAGAATATGCACCCTTTACCTTAAAGACTTGATATAGACTCCTCATATAGGCCTACTAGACAACATACTCTGAAAACGGCGTGAGAATGAACCTGCTAAATCGTTGGATTTGCCCTTCAAAGTGACTCCATGTACGCGTCCGGTCCCACAACGCTTGGTCTACTGTACACTGTACGTATGATACGTACGCCACACATGTTATGCACAAGGGAAGAAAGGCCGGCCGGCAGTCCGAACTAGAAGTTGTTTACAGGATTGACAGCGCGTATGCATGCAATTCAAAGGAGCCGCCGCGCGCACAGACGATCGGCAATAGGATTTAACACGCAGTGCAATGGGACTGAGTAACCAAAGCACTCATTTCAGCGCTTCCTATTGGCTACATTCTTGAACCCATTTTATAATTGCGATTAAAGGTCAAGGAAGATAAAGAGAATAATAAGAAAATTGTTGTTTCTTTTGATCATAACTTCAAAAATGTACCTTTATATGTAGTGACCAATATATCATTTAAAAGGTATTATTTTGTACTTTATGACAGAGACCGCACTTCAAAGTCTTCAAAAATGGACTTATCGGTTTTTGCAAACAAACTCTTCATATATTTTGTATGACGATTTTTATGCCTGAGTGCATGACAATAAAATGACATGAATCTTGGATCTTGAATTTTCGCAAGATGTTTTTCACACTCTTGACGTGTCTATAAATTGAAAGGAATGAAATATATGAGAGCTTTTAGACCACCATCCCAGGAAAACAAAACAAATACATGGGAGGGGGATATTCCACAACTTTCGACCCACCTGTTGCAGTTCCACCGGTCCTCCTCATAGGTTCATATTAATCAATAGTCGCGACTCTTTGGGTGTAATAGCAATATCATCAATTTACCTTGAAAATTACATAGGTTTTTTTTTTTGAAGTCATATGCAAGGACAGTTTTGTTTAATGATAAGTATGAAAGGTTTCCTCACCCCCATTAATATTCCCAGATAACTAGACAAATCATCATGTCGCAGGAAAAAGACTGCGAGTTCGTCCTGTTGTGTTTTTTTTTCTGACGCATCCTCATGAAGTCTGTATGAACTTTTTAACTACATATATCAAAATTGTTTCTAAAAATTCTTCCGGCAGAATGTGGTGTTCATGAATATTCATGATCAAAATACGTGCGCGGGTTTCGCCCTTGAAGACAAACTGGCACAGACGGCAAAGAACTTCACCAGGAACAAGGAACATAATCAGGTATCATTAAAAAGTTTATGTGTGCTATTGTGAATACACGTGCATGTTAGTGTGTGTGCATGTCTAACAATAGGCGTACGTATGCTTTGGCGTCTTGTCCCCTACCGGCGCTTTCACGCAGCGGGGCGATCTTCAGGCAGACTGGCTTTTGTTATGTGGCGCGGTAGATGGACTTGACGCACAGAACACTGTGTGTAGAGTTCCGTGGCTTGACGGTTGGATGATTTGCCTGTTCCTGTGTCTACATTTTGATAATGACTTCGGACCTTCTGTTGAGCGGTTTTTGTTTCGAATGATTATGACCGCACAGATTGCACAGGCCACTCTTGAGTTAGGTTTGACCTTTTTTTTTTCTTTTTTTTTTGATGTCCCACGTTAGTGCGAAGATTGCATGTTTGTCATTCAAGCTCCAGATGTACTTTGGGAGCTGGGTCTCATTTTTGTATTTTTCCTGCTTGATTGATTTTACATGGTTCCTGTATCTATTTTTAAAGATGGATTATGTATGATATAATCTAAAATATTTTTGTGCATATGAGTTTGTTTGCATGTGTGTGAAATAATTCAATTGAAGAGGTTTGAGGGAGTTAATCACATGGTTACGGGAAGTATCATGGATTGTCGCCATCGAGGTCAAAAATTGGGAACTTCACAAGCGTCACGGATTGTCGCCAGACGACAATCCGTGACGGGGGCGACAATCCGTGTAGGGGCGACAATCTTTGTCGCAACAGTCGTCCATATTATCTGCCGTTTTGAAACTTAATGGCCTGAATTTCCGAAGGTGGAACAATGGTTTAAACCATGTAAAAAGGCCGTAATTTTGTATGAGGTGCTCGGTGTCGCATGTCCTATTTCGTTACGAAATGATAATTTCGTCGACATAATAATCATTTCGTCTACGTAATATGAACATTTTTAAACGAAATGAACATTTCGTCGACGAAATCGACGAAATGACTGATTACTTAACGAAATAGGTCATGCGACGGTAGACACAAATCTACCGTCTTTGTGCATGGTTTAAACCATGGTGTCAATTGTACCAACTTCGTGAATTCGGACCAATCAGTGTTTGGAATTTACGTTGAAAAGGAAGATCCAACTTGACATCCTGTTTGATATGTGGAAAATCTATTATACTTAAGTGCCTGTTGATCCGTTGGCCTCTCAACACAAGCACTGTCTCTCAAAGTTCTGCCTCCATCTATTACACATGCCTGCTTCTAATCTGTATGTGTGTGTGTGTGTGTGTGTGTGTGTGTGTTCCGTATAGTTGATCTTGATTTGAGTTTATTTAATTAATCTTACAGAGTACTTTATTTTCCCCCTCACATCGACTGTTTGTTCATTCAGGTCATAGACCTGGTCTCGAGCAAGATGGAAACAGAGAATTACCGTGTCGCAGGAACAATTCCGGCTAGCTACGTCCAGGCCGCCAACGGACCTATCATCCGCGGGATGTGCAGCGGTCGAATCTCTCAGTGGCTGGAGGTGGGGACCGATGGAGCCGCGATGCCAGGAAGGCAGAAGAGGCTCTGGTGCTTTAGAGTGTGCACTTATGTTTTTGGCCGCAAAGTATGCTTCCGTCCGTGTCTCTAAAAGTTAAGACAAAGACGGTCTCATTTGCTTGTATCGCTCTCTACTGTCTGTGTATTAAAGTCCATGATTGCGTCACCTTTTGGCCACGCCTGAAAATCGGATTACTTTCCTAAACTGGTAAAAGGAATTCAAACATTTCCTCAGAATGACAAAACTGGAAACATTTTTTTTCTTTTGATGGCGGAGCGAAAAACAATAGACCGCCAGAGCTATTTGGACCCCGAAAATTCCAAAATTCTCCGTTGAAAAGGAGAGCGTATTTTCGAGTGACATGATGTTATTTTTTCATTTATTTCCCCAAAACTGCGAAATATATCATCGTACGATTTCATACAAGACGTTAGGAGAAAATAATGTTAAGTATTTTTTAAACCATTCAAACTTTCATTACATTTTGGAACATTTTTGGAACAATTTTGGAACAGAGATATACAACACTTAAATGAGATTGAAATTGAGAAACTATAGATCCAAAAAGATCTGATTTGCCATATTATACTACCAGACCTTTGTTTGTGTGTTTTTCATAATTGACAGAGAGTTGATGTACACGACCGATATTAATTATTGGGTTGTAGTACCACTAGGGCTACTTCTTCTATTTCTATAAGAATGATACTATATCGCATTACACAGATTTTGAACGATGTTCCTGTGGAGACAAGGCTTTGTTATCAATACTCACAATTAGATCATAATCCATCAAGTATATCATTGCCTATTAACTGACTTAAGATGATTTCACTTTCACGTTTCATTTTTAAGATTAGCTAAGCTAGGATTAATAGGATCGGATTGGTATAGTAAAAGTGATTTATGAAATTATTTGCACAACCTCTGTTCTGTGCATATGTCAAAGGTTTCGATGCTAAGTCAGAAACAGAAGATAATTCAATTGAGACAACTGCTTTCGACAGAAATATCCTGGCTAAAGTAGTTGTGTTCCAAACGATTGAGAAAAATATAGCATAGCTTTTTGTACAAGTACATTTTTGAAATTGAACGCTTGGAACTTTTTCAATGCATTTCATAACTTTCTGAGATATATCAGCATTTTAAGATTGGTCAGTAACTTTGAAAGTGCTAATGAGCTTAGCTTATTCCTGTGTTTTGCTGAAATTAACCGGATGCATTTACTGAATGTGGCAATGCTTGCCACAAAAGAAAAAGAACATTTTGAGATTATAGTTTCGCAAATAAATGGCTAGATCTAAAGTGCACCATTTGTTTCTGCTGTTATTTGTAATACTTACACGTCATTATTTGGCACATGACGAGCCGTGTCAATAAATTCGTTTTCAAGAATGGATATATTCTAGCAAGTATAATAGCCACACCACTCATATCCCAACTATTGCGGACATTGATAATGAGGAGCTCAAGATTTTAGCGCCTCGGAAGTCCAAAGGAAAAAAAATGTTTTGCACATGCGCAAAATTGCTTATCAAAATCGATCTATTTATAGCTCGCGTCGTCTGAGTTTTCAAGACGACTTATGGGCCATTTTCGCGTCCGCTCAATTCCGAGAGGAGCACGCATCGTAATCTTGTCTCAACCGTTCGCGTCGCAAATCTAGAGCTTCCTGTTCTCCTCTAAGGACAGCGACTAATCGGCTCGAATTCACGAAGATGGTTTGGATTTAGACCATGGTGTAACCATAGTCTAAATAAGGGTGAAATATACGTAACTTTGACATGCGCGTATCAACGCGCGTTTGTTACTTGACGCATGTTGGCGTACGCAATAATGTCGGTCGTTGTTTACGCAGACAAAAAAGTCGTAAACCATGGTATATTACTCTAAACCACCTTCGTGAATTCGGGCCATGGAGCTTCGACGAAAACTAGGTTTTTAATCCAGTCAAAGTAGGAAACAACCCGACGAAAATTGCAACAAAAACAGGTCCACTTGCAGCCATAGATCTTCGAAACTATCAAAGCGATACATGTGTACTAAAAATTGATAAAAATTGAATGATAGATAAGTGCCAAAGAAAATAAAATTCTAGGCATGTATCCTATGTATTATTTGTCTATATTGTGCGATCTTGACCTTGTAAAAATTGAACATCTGTGTCTACAAAAAACATTTTCTTAAATGTCGAAGTGTCAGTGCAGACTAATATAAATAGATTCTAGCCAACTTGGTTTTCGGCATATGCGTTTTGAGGCCTGTGATTGGTCAAAACTGGTCCCGAGATCTTCGTGGAGCTCTGTCGTTGCCAAACTTCGCTCAGCCGCAGTGTCCATTGTAATCTACCCTTTATTTTACCCACTAACGCGTAATACGCTGAGTATACATGGCGTATAACTTAGCAGTTAGCCAGACCTTGTTATATACGGCATTGTGTTGGCATTTTAAAACCTTTTCTTATAACCAGTCTGTCGTGCCTAATATCTACGTATAAAATGAAAAAGAAAATTGCATTCTAAAGGAAACCACATACAAAGAATCAGCCTATATATATATATTATATATATATATATATATATATTTTCATGTGCTTCAAAAAGACGTTTAATCCATTGAAAATGATGGATATAGCGCCGTTTGGAAGCAAGCTCTTCATATATTAACTTTAATTTGCATCCATTCAATATGGTTCGAAACATCTCGAAATGGCTTTGCAATTGTAGTGAAATCGCTATAAAATCGCATCTTTTTGTACGTTATTATAACCCTTTGTGACATAAAATATACAAAACATATTCTCTCTACCCTTCCACGGGGTTTAAGCAAAACAGAAGATAAAGATATCTGACATGCATGCACATATCGATATGAAGCTGTAAAAAACACAAGTAAAAAGAAATAACGAATGAGTGTAAACATATTCAGAAGACAATCATGACACTGCAATCTACAATGAACAAGAGTCAGATATATGCAGCTTGTATATGTATATATATATATATATATTTATTTATTTATTTATAATATATTGGGAAGATAAGGAAACTACCTTGACCGACCTACAACTGCCAAATTAAGTCATGCATTTGTTTCTTGTCATCTAGATTATTGTAATTCCATACTTTTTTATCTACCTCAGACACATTTATTCCCACTTCAACGGGTACAAAATTCTGCCACAAGACTTGTCTCCCCCTCCAGGAAATCCGAGCACATAACTCCAATCCTCCGTTCTCTCCAATGGATTCCCCTACGTCATCGCATATCTTTTAAAGTTCTTCTGCTTACGTACAAAATTCTGAATGGGCAAGACCCCCAAGTATCTCACAGATCTTGTTTCTTTACGTTCCATTACTTCCTCAAGATCCCTCCGTTCTTCCTCTACAGTACAACTGACTCCTGGACCTCGTACTTGCACAAATATATGGTGATCGTGCTTTTTCTACAAATGCCCCTTCTCTCTGGAATTCTCTTCCTGCCTACATACCTCAAGCCACTTTGAGACTCTGCTGAAGACTTATCTTTTTAGTAGACAGTCCTTTGGAATGGTCCAGTTGTGGGTCGGTCGATGGAGGTGCACACTGAGTTTGATTTTCAGTACTTATCGTATTTATACACTGTGTCTATTTTTGTATTTTTGTATTATTTTGGTCTTAGAAATTTCCGTATTAAGCGCCTTATTAATGTATTGTATTATTATAATATATATATATATATATATATATATATATATATATAATTTCTTAAACATAAACATGCACGTGTCCATAGGAACCCATTCGGCTAGTCTAATATGTTATTACACACACACATTGGAAAAACACAAAAGACTAAGCTTAAATGTGTGCCAAAGACAATATTAGAAACTACATTCTTTACATATGCTAAGAAAGACTAACAAAATCAAAGACATTTGATAAGCACTTTGACCACTCCCCCCCCTAAAATTACCTTTCTTTTTTATGTTCGATGTGATATACATAGTTAAACTTTACAAGTGATATACATTTTTCATTTCAGCAAACAGTTCTGCATTGCCTGAAAATGTAATTGTTCTCTTAATTCATATCTCGATTGTGATCATGTCAAACACAAAGTGATGGTACGCTCCCGCCGAGCGCTCCAAGCTGATGATGGGTCGCTCTTGCAGAACTGAAAATTAAATTTCAGTTTAGTCTCAATTTCACTTTCAATATAATTTCAATTAAGATACATTATTATAATATTCCTGAATGAGAACATGCAACAAAATGATCACGTAACTATACGCAGCCCAGATGCATTACACAACTGTGGCCACATGGAGCTGTGTACAACAGCTCCATGATCAAGAAAATAGAATGGGAATATTTGTTTGTTTGTTTTTATTTCTGCATTCAATCAGATACAATTTGAATACAAATTTCCGAAGTACAAAGACAAAGAATAGCAAGTGCAGTGAAATAAATCGATAATAGTACACAAATAGATACACATAAGTGATTGCATTGAGCAATGTAGATACACAGAAACATAAGATAAAATGTACAGTTTTTTTTCAGCAAACAACAGAAATCATTGAATGCAGGAGAGCACCATCGTAAGCGATTAAGCTTGAAACGGATGGAGGCCTCATAAAATGACTATCCAATGACACAACTCTCTTGGAGGAAAGTGATCAGGTGGGTGCAGTGCAATTGCAGGTGTTGATGCAAGATGCAGTTGAAGGAAGAAAATAGAGATTGACAAAAAATGACAATCATTTACCATAAATATTTGTTATCTTAATTGGTTTGGAGAATATGATTGTATCAAATACCGTTTTAATGAAGCTTTCAAAGAATAAATACTTGAGCAGGACTTTATATCCGGACCCGAATGTATTATAGATTTATGTGTCATTAATAATTTGGGATTCAAAAGATGGAAATTTCTACATATACGAGTAGGGTACGAATGGACAGAAGTATTAAACCTATACATGTTATTAAACGATGATGGAAGTTGATCATGTATATATTTAACTCTTTATGTGCCATGGTGGAAACCCCCTGTGTGCCACGTTATTCTGAGACATGAAGGAAGTCATGCTTTGAGAAAGAATTCTGTTTTTCCAATGTGTACAACTTCTACAAATTTCTGTTAAGATGGGCATAATAGTAGGCAAAGTTAAAGAAGAATGCCAAGCTTTGTTTCGATATAAATTGTATGACAAATCTATTTTAAATTTTTCTTTTGAATGACCAGTTCCTACTTTATTGTAAAGGCATGACTTTTGAACATAAAACCGTGACGGAAACTTAGAATGTACGAGCAAATCTAGTTGGAAACACCGCTTGATAGTCTATCACCACATAGAATGCAAGCCGTATATTAGAGGAACAAAAGCACGAGAAACGCTTTCTTTGTGCCGCAGGATTAGCAGTGATTAGCGATTTATCGATCGGTTTTGGCGGCTTTGTCTGTTGAGCAGAATATGCGAAGTTGGCACGCCGTCGACTGAGTCGGACGTGCGAACTTGGCACATAGGAGTTAAACATAATTACTGCTACTTGAATAATATTCAAATAAAAAACCTCCAATGTCTTAAGTTCATGATATAAAGAATCAGTATGAGCCAGAAAATGCGATCCTGTACAAATACGTATAACTTTCTTTTGTAATTTGAAAATAGAATTTATTTTGGTAGAGCCGCAAGTTCCCCATATAACATTGCAATAACTTATATATGGGAGAATTAAGGAATTATATAATAAAAATAAAGTTGAACGAGGAAGAAAAAATTTCAGCTCAGAAATAATCCCTATATTTTTAGAAATACACGTTGTAACATGATGCAAATGCTCATTCCAAGTCAAACTTTCATCTATATATTCCTCCAGAAATTTTGAATTTGTTTTCTTTTCTAATGGGATAGCATCAATGTTAATATGTATCAACGTATCTACATTATGAGAATGAAGTTTAAAATAAATGAAATGAGTCTTTTTTATATTCAAAGAAATTTTATTAGACTTAAACCAATTTGATACTCAATATTTAAAGTATCATTTAAAATCTTAAGATCCTTATGAGAATAAAATATGTTGGTATCATCAGCAAATAAAACAAAAGAGAGAAGAGAGGATGTATTAATGATATCATTGACATAAAGAAGAAATAATAGTGGGCCCAGAATTGAGCCTTGAGGAACACCACATTTGATTAAAAGGGGATCAGATTCACAACCATTAAAAGTAACATATTGCCTTCCATTAGTTAGATAATCTTTAAACCACAAAAGTGCTTGTCCCCGAATACCATAATGACTAAGTTTGGAGAGTAAAATAGAATGATAAAGAGTGTCGAATGCCTTACTCAAATCACAAAATATACCAGCAACTTGTTCTTTATTTGCAAAAGCACTAGTAATTCTACCATAAATTTGTATCAATGCTAAATCAGTGGAGTAATTCTTTCTGAAACCATATTGATTGGGAATAAGTAAATCATGCTTATTGATAAATTTAAGAAGTCTATTATAAAAAAAAATCTAAAATTTTGGATATACTAGGCAACAAAGAAATGGGACGATAATTGTTAATTTCATGAGGATCATCTTTTTTATGAATAGGATTGACTTTAGCTATTTTCAGCAAATCTGGAAAAATACCTTGTAATAAAGAAAGATTAAAAATATGGCTTAACGGTTCTGCGAGTGGATAAACTATTTCTTTCAAAAGCGTCATACTTATTTTATCAAAACCACAAAATTTGACCTATTTAAGAATTTGGTGATATTGATAATTTTACTTGGACTTGTTGGGTTGAAATAAATAGACTCTTGATTTTGGTCAAAAAGATAATCTGTAAAATGGGCAGAAGCATTACTAATTTTAGTAGCAAGTTCCGGACCGATGTTAACAAAAAAATGAGGTAAATGAGTTTGCATACGTATTGGGATCATCTATTTTGATGCCGTTTAATGTGATATCGATATCATCCGTTGGCGGAGAATCAGGCTTTCTACCTAGGACCTCTTTGATGATTTTCCATGTTGCATTGCTATTCGAAGAGACCTTTTTCATTCTATCAGAAAAATATAATCTACGGGATAAACGAATCAATTTTGTCAATCTATTTCGATAAACTTTATACATATTCAAATTAAATTCAGTTGGGTTACGAATATGTAACTTATACAAAGAATTACGAGTGTTTATGGATTTCAAAATACCTTGTAATCCAAGGATTTCTTGGTTTACTTCGGGTGTTTTTTATTCTACATAAAGGAATATTATTTTCATAATCATACAACAATTTATCATTAAAACATTTTTATGCCAAATTAACATTATCAATACTACAAATATCTGTCCATTTCTCTAAAAATAAATTCTGTTTCTGCAATTCTACATTGCGTTTTGATTCTGTATAATACCGTATTTTATCACGTAATTTGTTACGACCCAATTTACATTCACAATTTGAGAATATTGGTAAAAGATCAGAAACTTCAGAACATAATATACCCCCGTAATGAATGAAAAAATATTATCTGGACTATACGGTATAGTATCATTGAATACAAGGGGTGTGTAATATTTACTGTCGCGCATAGGCATAACGTCGGCAAGAATATCGGGAGTATTCACCTGTGACGCCATTTTGTAATACAGAAATGTAAATTACCGGAGATTTGAAAGACAACAACTGCATAGGTGCTAATGCTCAGCATGGATGTACAATAAATTTATTACTTACAACATTCCTGACGCGAGTGAATGTAAAAAAAAAAAAAAAAAAAAAAAAAAAAATTAGTAACCCCTTGAGTTATCTACCTAACCACGTTAGATATGAATTTGCTCATTAAATCTTTACAATTGCCAGGGCTCTACATTGATAACGATTTGTCCTGGAAAATTCACTTAATCACCTTGTAATAAACTGTTTTCTATAGATAAAATGAAATTTATTCACTCTTAAACACTGTTCTGACTGCATACATGACATTTATATACCATGGAATTCTTGCGTTGGGCAACTATAAAAGAGTCATTTTACATAAACTCCTTAATTTCCTTACAAAAATCAATTCGGATTGTACATCACGTTGAATTCCTTTCCCAAGTCATAGGAAAGATGTATATTTCGGAAGAGTAAAACATTTTCAAGTCAGAGGCTTGTAAAATGATTATACCCGTTTTATCGCTGTAAGTTTTACGAGGAAGAACACACGTAGTAATCATGTAATAAATGTTTAGTAAACGCATTATCAGCGTTACGTCCGTGACAGCAGTGGGACGACAGTCCGTAGTTCCTTACGAAACATTGAAAGGATCCCTACCATGACCGAGGCTCCATCTCTCTCATTCTCTCTCTCTCTCTCTCTCTCTCTATATATATATATATATATATATATGTATGTATGTATGTATCTATCTATCTATCTATCTCTATCTCTAGTGTGAACTTTGGACAGGTTTCCGCACACTGTGCATCCTGTTAAGACACCAATGATCGGATGAAAAGGTGTACTTGACTTCATAGCTAATAGACGAGTCTGTGGAAAAAAAAAATCCGCAGGACACAAGCATATATATGGCACACTACTACTATATCGAATTATTGGCCTATTTCCACTACATATTGTTGTTGCTGTTTTCTTTTAAGGGGAACACTTGTCACTCATGTTATTACAAAAAGATTTATTTTATGCGACCGGTGACAAAACAAAGCTGACTTCTTTGCTATACTGACCAAATTTGTTATCAGGTTTAAAGGTGCGCAATAGTTCTTTCTATGCAAAACTCATTAAACTGAAATTTTATTTGAAAGTCGTTAATGTATAATTGAAATCTGGTCTTCTTTATGTGAGGAGTTCAAAAGCGCTTTCATGACGAAGTTCTGCCAGTATTCAAGGGCCGATAGATTCATTGATTTATCATCGAGCTTAAAGGGAAATACCATACTTATTTCCATCTTCCATCTTCATTTGAATTATTCTTTGTCTACAATACTGATGTCCATTCTTACCCCACACGACATTCATCCGACTTTCATCTAAACAAACCTAGATCTCTGTTAGCACATAAATCAATTAGACGTCATGGTTATGACATGTGGAACTCATTACCTGTCCCACTTAAATCACGAACAGCATTTTATTCCTTCAAGCAACCTTCAACAAATATTTATTGTCTAGATATACCAATTAAATTGATACTGTGTCTGACAACGGAACTTGGTTTCAAATATTTCATTTGCATTATAAAATGGTTCTGATGCGATAATTTTTGAATCCTTTTTTTATTCCTAGTCATCCATTATTTTGAAGTCCATGCACTTCCGCACTTAGCACGATGCACCTTGTACAATCTCAGACTTAACACTCCCACTCTTATTTGATTCTTTTTTTTCCCACTACCACTTCTTCAGGCCACTATTATTTCAAGCACACGCATACGATATGTGGTCTGATGTATTTGTCACCTTGTAGATCAAAATGATGAAAAATGCAGAAATAAACCAAACCAAACCAAACCATTCAGACTGAAAGTTGGTGTGAAAAGAAAGACAAGAGGCTTTTAAGCACGACAATGAAAATCAAAAATCAAAATTCGGATGGAAATTAACTGGGAAATTTTGGAATTGTGAAGTTCTGCTAATTGAATGATATTATTTCCCCACAACTTGCTGTAGACGTTGCCCATAAAACTTTTTTTTCGTTCAAACTCAATTATGCCCCAGTTTCAAATCCTGATACATATTCTGACTATCATCATTTTGAAGTTACTCAGATGATATTAAATCAAATACCATTATGCTTTAAACTTTTGGGGCAGAAAAATTGAATTTTCGTTGTGATGTGATGACATCATCAGCTCACTCATTTACATATTCATATCAACAGACACTGTTCAAGAACTGTTCGAGATGAAAAAATTAGCAAATCTTTCAAATTCCATAGCTTTCTTACTTTCAAGCCATTCAGTTGTGCTTGTCAAATTTCACTCCTGTCTTCCAAACTAAATTTTAACTGGCCTATAGAATTCCCCTTTAACTAAAAAAGAAGACATATCTAAACGTTTTTGACCTTGGCAATTGGGCAGAAGGGCAAAATCTGGCGGGATTTTCCCCTTTGAGTACCTTTTCGTTCAGGCACGTATACTCCCAAGATTTCTGTCAATCGTTTCCTGTAAATCAGTCTGAACAAAACATTGAAAGTGCTTCCTCTCAGGAATTTTAGCATAATAAAAGAGCATTTGACTACACGCTTTCAGAGAGCAGGGGGGATAATTGCTACCCCCTAAAGGCATAATCTACCAATTGCAGATGAAACAAAAACCCAGCATTAGTACTTTAAAATAGTTCTAAAATATGAGTTACGGGTAGAAACAACCGCTGTAAAAAAGATTAAATCAGTATAATCGATATCAAATATTTTTAATAAACAAAATGTTAACAATAGTTATAATACAAATGTTTCCGGATTAAATCACCTACAGTTATGGTTTACTGAGAAAAATATTGATATCTCCTTAAATCTTAAGTTTATTGCACAAACGTTTATATGATAGGATGTTTTGTGATAAAACAGACCTACAAATATGCATCAAATGTGATATCTTGAACATTTTTTGAATTACTACTTCCAAAGGTATACAGAACCGTTAATATATGTCAGTATCAAGTTTATGGAATGTGTAATTTTCATGAAAAATGATTTTTTTTTGTGGAATTCCCTTTATATTTTCTTGGTATTGTTGTCCACACGTGACATCATAACCTCTAGTAGTCTCCTCATCCAGTGGTTCCAACACCAAAACTTTAAAAATTCATAAAAGAAGCTTAAATACTCATCATTTCTATACAAATAGGACATCATTACTTTTACTCACAGCCTCTTATGTAGATAGGATAGTCTCTGGCATAAAGAAGTAAAGTAAGGACAAGCTGCTCATTGTAACTGCAATCATGAAACCTTTTATGCCCCAGTCACATATAAACACGGATGCTCAAGGATCTACACGGTGATCCGAGAAGAAAATAAAGTTATGTCTAAGTATCTCCTAAGAAGTTGAAGGCTGAATCATCACCTCAGCCAATACTGTACCATCTCTTTAATAAGCACTTTCAACAGAGGGCACAGGAGATTTCACCTGTGAACTCTTCTTGTGGCACCACTCTCCTCATGGCACCACTACTCCACATCTCCCCTGCAGCGACCCGAACAGTTATGATATGTTATGGTATGATACTGCTGTGACATTATAGACAGGGGTTTCCTGTCAAGTTCTGCAAGTAGTTCAACCTTATTTCCGTTGAGGAAAACCTCAATAATGTAGAGCCACTGCATTTTTCAAATATCAGTTTAAGAGGAAGTCGACGGCGTGCCAACTTCGCATATCTGCTCAAACCCACATACCCTTCCAAACCGATTGATAAATCGCCAAATGCCGCGGTACAATTAAAGCTTTTCTTGCACTTCCGTTCGACTCACATATAGGGCTCTCACCTGTAAAATAAAATTGAATGTCCCTGACCGCTTCACAATATCGCACCAAAGATACCAAAAACAAATGGAAAAACGAATTAATTAAAAATCAGAAATACAGTTTGGCATAAAACTGAATAGCTACAGATATTGAGTATGAATTCCTCTACAAACCGCATTTTGGTTGGAAGATGAAAGTTTTACTCATGGAATTTGAAGGGACTATATTTGATTAGGTGCATGCACAGAAAATAACTGGTTTTTTTTTTGTGTGTGAAAAGAACTCGTAGTCTGGCTTTGCGGACCCTTGGACAGAATTAGAGCAAAAGAACCCACCCTGGAAATTTGATGGGAGAAAGGGCCCTCTCACTTATCCAGCTTAGTGAAGATGAAATACCTCATTTCTCCCAGCTATTTCACAGAATTTCTTGAATTTTGAATTTTAACATACGTCTTTATGGGGAATTATTCACCCGAGTGCGCCCTATAGAGTATACATGTAATGCACACAAGTCAATCATTATGGGAAGTATTCCTCCCATACAAGCTCTGCTGGTTTATGTTAATCTATTCTGTCAAATCCCTCCCTCCCTCGTCCCCCCTCTCCTCCCCCTACCCAACCCCCTAACTCTGCTTAACTACAATTTTTTTTTCTTATTATGTTCTTGTGGTACTAGATCTTAGTACAAAGTAGTCATTAGTATCACACAACTTTGAATAAGGTGATGATGATACCCCCTTAATCAAGGTTAACTGCCTGTATGTCGATATTCATCCTATGAAGAACTAATCAACACTGCAAGATTTATTTTTGGAAAAAAAAAGGGCATCATTTTCAAAAGTGTCATTTTCAAATTTTCAAAGGTAAGAAGCTTTACAACCCTTCAATGTGCAATTTCTCATTTCATGTAGGGGCAAATATCATCAAAAACACATTTATGATATTAAACAATCACAAGACCTCTACTATAGAGTATGCATGTAATGCACACAAGTCAATGGGACGTATTCATCCCTTACAAGCTCTGCTAGTTTATGTTGATCTATTCTGTCAAATCCCTCCCTCCCTCCCCCTACCCCCGCCCCCCTCCACTCCCTCTACCCTCTACCATCCCCAAGTCTGCTTTAATAGCTACAATTTGTTTTCTTATTATGCTTTTGTGGTACATCTTAATACATAGTTGTAGTCATCAGTATCACACAACTTCGAATGATTGTGGTATTCTAATGTATTTCTTTGTTTTGGGTACCACTGAAACAGCTCAAAATACATAAAGTTAATCTGTTTGATAAATCAAAGTGTTTTACAGTACTCTGTAGGCAATAAGGTGATGATGATACCCCCTTAATCAAGGATAACTGCCTGTATGTCGATATTCATCTTATGAAGAACTAATTAACACTGCAAGATTTATTTTTGAAAAAAAGTTCCCCTTTGAGAAGCTTTACAACCCTTCAATGTGCAATTTCTCATAATGATGTAGAGGCAAATAATTATCATCAAAAACACATTTATGATGTTAAAAAATCAATTAAGAAATATGACTTCTGATATAGGGCTCACACCTGTAAATAAAATGGAATGTCCCTGACTGCTTCACAAAATCGTACCAAAGATACCAAAATAAATGAAGGAAAAAAATAATAAAAAATCAGATATGCAGTTTGGCAAAAAACTTAATAGCCGCAGATATTAAGTATGAATTCCTCTACAAACTGCATTTTGGTTGGAAGATGAAAGCTTTTCTCAAGGAATTTTGAAGGGACTATACGACTCTTTAATAATTAAAGAGTCGTATAGTCCCTTCAAATTCCATTGATTGGGTGCAAGTACAGAAATAGGTGAATTTTTGAGTGAAAAGAACTCGTAATCTGGCTTTGCGGACCCTTGCTTGGACAGAGTTTGAGCTGAGGAACCCGCCTTAGAAATTTGATGGGAGAAAGGGTATATCTCACTTATCCAGGTTAGTGAAGATGAAACACCTCATTTCTCCCAGCTATTTTACAGATTTCTTTTTTGAATTTTGAATTGTAACACACGTCTCTATAGCGAAATAGTTACCCGAGTGAGTCCACTAGCTTGAGTTTTATGTGGTGATTGACTATCAAGCGATGTGGCACCACTCTCTTCATGGCACCACTCCCCGCATCTCCCCTGCTGCTACCCGAGCCGCAGTCATGCTGTGTTATGGTACGATACTGCTGTAACATAGACGGGGCTTTCCCGTCAAGTCCTGCAAGATATCACGCCAACTAATCCCGTTGAGGAAAACTTCAATAATTTAGAGCCACTGCTCTTATCAAATATCAGTTAAAGAGGAAGTATATTTAAAAAAGCCCCTCACTTTCAAAAGTATAGGACATTAACCTATCACATCATGTTCATCATTGATACTATTGGCACCTGTTTAGACCAATTTTTGATGGGATTTTCCCTATTTCTGCCAAAAGATGGTGCGTTTTATTTCCATTAATATCCTTTAATGGGATGCGGGAGTTTTTTTGTGCAATGCATATTCCTTACGTAAACTGGGATAATAAAACAAGGACAAAGAAATATATAACTCTCTGACACTGTTTGACCAAGGAGATTGGTATCACTTCATAAATAAGGCAATGTTGAAATCAATGCCGCAATCGAGATACACTGCACCGTCACACAATGCAGAATCTTACAATACAATACAATACAATACAATACAATACAATACAATACAATACAATACAATACAATACAATACAATACAATACAATACAGTACAATACAATGCAATACAATACAATACAATACAATACAATACAATACAATACAATACAATACAATACAATGCAATAGAACACAATAAGCCAGTTCGGAGTTAGCTCATTGGCACATTGGTCCGAATGACCTTTCTTTTTTCTCAGTCGGTTAGGGGTAATTCACTCGTTTTATGAGCGATTAATAAGCTTTACATAACAGTTGATGGAACAGAGAATGAACTTACGTAGATCAGAAGACCAGAATGATCCGCCAATGAACACTTTGGAGAGCACCAATATCATTATTTTGCATTGATTGTATTAACAATCTCTTTCTATTGATATTGCCAAATACCACTTTTGCTGTCAGGTGGATGTGATGGTATGCAGCATTTATAAGGATGGTATGATAAATCATTACAACACAGATGCTTATCTCAGTGAATTTAAAAACTAACATGCCTGTTGGTACGAATGACCTTTTTTTCTGCTCATGCGCAAAGTGGAACTCCGATCTGGCTTATACTATATAATACAATGCAGTGAATGTTTGATACCCTCTTCCGTGAGGCTCAGGGCGCTTACAATAAAAAAAAGCAAGATATGAAATCTTTCAGGTTTTATGTAGAAAGAAAAGTAAGGCTCTGTTAACAAGTGATATGATTTGATTTGATTTGTTGTTACCTGTCGATCCGAGGAGCGTATTTGTGTATTTGGCCCTATATCAACATGGTCTTTTATTGAGGACTGGTGTCCCCGCCAGTGCCGTATATAAAGAGAGTCTGGCCAACTGCTAATTTGGACGCCATGTCGTTACCGCGCGTATTACGCGTTACAGGGTTAGCGTGTACGCTCAGACGTAACAAAATAACCAAGCCAAATAAGGGGTAGTTAACAATGGGCACTGCGTATGAGCGCACTTCAGTAACGACATGGCGCCTGTAGATCACGGGACCGGCTTTTGACCAATCACAGGCTTCAAAACACATAAGCCAAAAACCGAGTTGGCCAGACTCTCTTAATATACGGCACTGGTCCCCGCGAGCTGATCGCGCCGAGCATCTGTACAATCTGTGTATTTACACATAGGGAAATGGTTCTAGTTTCACTTGTACATTGCAGTTAATTATCCCCTTTATTGCGGATAATATATTTTGACAATGGTAGTTAATGGCAGAATGATACTGATCTAAACCTAACTAGTTCAATCTTGTGCTAAAGAAAAAAGACATTAATCCCTAGGTTAGTTAATTATGGTGCTGTTTGGCCTGGCTGACTGCAGAGATCTGTGTTGCTTGTATCCAGATTCGGAATAGTAGTAGGATTCAAGAGGAAATAAAGATAATGATAGGAATAATGATAATAGTAATGATGATGATAATGATAATTATAATAATCATGGTGATGATAATAATGATGATAATGGTGATAATAACAATAGTGAAGCCAATAAGAATAACATTGATAATGATGATAATGTCTTTTTTTTTAACCCAGGGAAGCCTCTACAGTGTTGACACCGCTCTACCCGAGGGACCTGCCATTAACATTTAATACTTCATAGCTTTGCTAAGTACCCATTCATAGGTCGAGAGGGAACATTGAGGGTAAAACATCATGTCCAAGGACGGATTTTCAGTGAAACTTGAGATCATAATTGAACGAAAGCCAGATTTAGATGAGCGCTCCATTGATTTGGTTCCAACCAATCAGAGCACGAGGATTTTGAATGAAATGTAAGTTATTACAAAGCCACGCCCAAGCGTTTTGTTATAAATCTTGTGAACTTGCCAATGCTTGCAGTGTCGTTTCATCAAGCAGCTGGACCGTGAGCAGAATTACAACCAACTCTTTCAACTGTCGACCTTGCAACTTTCTTCCACTGACGGCCTTTCAACTACGATTTCACCATGGAGAAATCAGGATCACAGGCAAGCTTCTAAACTGACTTCACGTCACAGAAATGATTTGATAGCATTATTCGTACTTGTTTTTATTTGTGTTTTTGAGAGTAGTTCTTTTTTTCTCCATTCTGCTAAAGTGAATAATGTATACGTATATATAGGTTTCCTTGGGTATTCCTGCCAATTGTTCAAGCATTCTCTTATAGTGGCTGTCCTTCCACGGCATGATTTCTTAGGTAATTATTTGCAAATTTTGTAATGCAATATATTTTGGTAATGGAATCAATGCTCACATCTATCTTTTGTCCTAAATTGAATCATGTATATACGTAGTCATTTATAGGTTATTGATGTTTTCTAGGATATTACTGAAAAGAATTGTGATTCATGTATTATATCATATTGACGAATACTTAACTTGTGTATCCCAGTTGGATGCGAGAATAAGTTATCATTTTCTTTAGAAAATTGTCCGTATAAACTTTTTTACAAAATTACCCAAATACAACAGCACTATATACTATTCAAGATGACAGCGATGAGGTGTTGACAGAGCTTATATATATATATATATATATATATATATATGTAGTGATATCCTTGGCAACGAGCATATTATCATGATATTATGATCGACGTTGATATTCTGCTTGCATCTAAAATCTTCGCACAGTTAAAGAGATAGCATAGTTTCGGTTGAGATTTGACATCAGGTTTCCTACTTCTGTTGCTGATAATTTTTCGAGATAATGAGAAAACTCTTACGAAATTAATGAGTTTACTTACGAGTTTACTATTGATGGAGTTTGGTTTGGAAATAGCTGAGATATTCAAAATAAATCGATCCCAATAGAAAGTGAGACTCAACTTTTGGGACTACTTTTTTTAAAGTCAGTTTTTGGATATCTAAGCCATTTTAAAAATAATTTTCATCTAGTAAGCTTTGATTTCCTTATAAAATTATATGCTATTTAATATTTCATTTCTAGTGGATTCTAAGTATCTCGCGGAAAGTTAAAAACTGAATCATCACGTAAACAAATACGATACCATCCCTTTAATAACTCCGGAGTTCACTTCTCTTCATTCAAACTTTAACACCCAAACACCTCAAAACTTACCCCATCCCCCCTCTCCCTTCCTTTGCCTACCTCAGTACGACAGCTCGTCGGCTCTGCCAGCGTACGCCAAGATGGGAGCAGATACGGTGCCACCTAGAGGCTCGCGTTTCGCCTTGTGGAGGATCCCCTGTACCGCTGTACTCATCACAGCTCTGCTTGTAGCCGGTGCCATCACAATCACTGCAATGGCTCACAAGGGGAGTGCTCACTGTCAGCAACCAACCAACAATAGTCGCCCTGCTGGGGCACGCGATCAAGTCCTGGATCATGATTCTGTGAGTACAAAGACACTATAGTTTATAACTTCCGTTTTGATTATGGTCATGGTGAAAAATGATCATAATATTTTTTCCCAAAAATTTCGTAGCATTAATTAAACCTTAGAATAATATTGTTTTGTGTTTTCCACTGTGGTTAGAAGGCCACATTTTGGAAACTCACATTATGCAGATAATCATATTTCACGGATGGCATGAAATTTTTTAAATGCAGATTACATTTACAAACGTTTGACGAAGACCAAGAAAGCGTAGACAAAATAGGTATAGATAGTGAGACTATTGGTTTTCTCTGAAATGAAATAAACATCTACATCTACAAATCTATTACGAACTTCGTTTTTACATGATCAAACTGCATTTCTTGGTTTATTTTTATGTCGTCATAACAAGTTTATTGAAGAAACAGTTTACCGATCTACACTCAGCATAAAAGAAATTAAATACTTTTTCCAGCACACAATAGTTTTCATAGAATATTTTGATTAAAATCATTGTGTTATATACCATATTAAAGATTATTTAATTGGCTATCAGACTGGTAGGAAATACAAAGGGAAATATTATGCATGAGTGAACACATTGATTTTTGTCCTTCAAGACACAAAAATAAAAATGGCAAAAATTGACATTTTGTTGTTCATTAGCAAACGCCCTTCAAGATAACAATGATAACAAAAAATGTTAATTAACATAATGAGAGACATGAATGAAATAGCAAAAATTGCGTCCCCTTGTATGTCTCTATGTCCTGAAGCATTAACAAAGTGGGAAACTTGGGGGAAAATTAGAGTTTTCTGTCAAATCAAACTTCAAATGAATAGGGAGAAAGCCGCAAAGGTGATAAAATGGACAGACTTTCTTTATTTCATTCTTTTGATTTAGGAATTTAAGAATTCATGAGACAAATTCAAGAACCAAATAACATTTTTTTTTATCAGTTCTTAATTTGAAATAACCAGTAATAACATTTGAAATTTCTTCCATTTTTGTTACTATTGCCTCTTTCATGCCATTTGCATTTGGATTTGACACAAGATTCTTAATTTTCTCTGTCATTTTTTTTCGCTTTTCTTTGTCTTTGCGGGCTACAAAGTTATCACAGAGATTATAGGATGATTTTTGAAACTCAATCTTTATTTTACTTGTATCTTGCTGTCGTTGTTACATGGGAGAGGACATACACATGAACGAAAACTTGTCCATTTTTGCAATTTTTACTTTTGTGCTTTGAAAGAAAAAACAAAACCGAATGTGTTCACTCATGCGTAGAGTTTGCCTTTTTTCATTGACCTACCAGGTTGATGGCCAATTGAATTATCTTTTACATGGTATATAAAATATTAATGTTCAGCCAAATTTTCTATGAGAAATATAAACTTGAATAAGCGTTCACTTTCTTTTTATTTTTCTGAGTGTATATTATTGATGTAGGACGGTTTCTTATACGTTAAAATTATCCCTCTCAGTCCTCTTATGTATAGCATCTTATCTGATAAACGTTTCACATAAACTGATTTTTGAAAAGAATCAGAATATTAGCTGAACCTTCTAATATAGTGCTCAAACACAAGTCGCTACGTCATGATAACAGACCAACCCTGTAGAGTCAAGGCTGTCTTTACAAACTGGGAGTTTATGGTCGTTTCTATAGAGAAGCTTTGTATAGTACCACCGATGCCAAACCATTGAAAAATCGACGGGAGATTCAGGCCCTGACAATCATCTTTAAATTGCTCCATAACCTCGCCCCTGATTCGCTGTCTTCCATGATTCAGTTTAGATCTCAATCTTCTTGCAATCTCCGAAATGAAAACACTATTGTTGTTCTTCCAAAAGCACGAACCAAGTTTCTAAGAAAAAGTAAATCATATTATCAAACGTTTCTCTGCTTTTTAATTGTCTCCCTATAACTCTTAGGACAATTAATGATATTAGATTATTTATAACAGAAATAAAGAAAAGATTTGTATAATTGCAATAATTTATATTCAACTTACATCCAGGTGTTAATTTTGTACACCTAAATATTTTCTCATAGAACATGTCTGTCAAATCATTTGACCCCCCCCCACCCCGTCTCGTTAAAAGCTCGTTTGCTATTTTAGAACGTCTACATCTGTTTGCATAGTGATAGTATGATTGTCCATTTTTCTAACCTTTATATATTTTTGTAAAATTATTTTCCTTAGTTCTCGTTTTGATAACTTTTGTTCATTGTATATACTTTTCATATATCACTTTTCATGTTATACTTTGTATACTTTTTTACTTTGTGACTTTTTCTTTTTAGTGTTCGTTTGCAATGATTATTTCACGTTCTTATTTGCATTTTCTTCATTGTATAATTTCTATGTTTTGTTATCATTTCAGCTGATTGCAAGCTTTTTACCGTGGTTAAATAAATAAACTCAAACTCAAACTCAAACTCATACTGACAATAACTGATCACGTGATTTGCAGACTGGGCACGTGGAGCTGAGGGGTAGAAACGGGGAGTCCGCCTCCGAAACCATGACCTACAACAGCGCCCTCAACACTATTCTCATCAACGCTCCTGGTAACTTCAGCGGCAGCTCGCCGGCCACGATCGCGATCGACTTCGATCGAGTGAGTTCGATTTCGGGTTGCTACCCCTATATTTGCATTGTTTATTTTTTTTTCATGATGTGCAATACCAACATGATAAGGTACATATTACATATGTGATACAAATGACAATACAATGGAATCGTCCACTCCAGGCGCTACTCGGTGGCGACTGTACGGTCTCCATTTTTCGTCTCATCTTTCGACTCATTTTTCTTTTATTCCTTATTCTTTGAGTCGACTTTTTCAAGATTATTTCGATTTTGTACAAATTGTGCATTGTGGAACTTTTTGGTTCGTTACGGCTATTTTTCTGTTGGATGTGTGGTGGATGTGTTGGGGATACGGCCTCGATCTAAGCGTGTTGTCTTCATTCTTGCTGTATTTGACGAATTGTTGAAATCAGAATTGTTTGGAAAAGAGCACACAGTCATGCACAAGGACAAAGGGCAATATTCAGTGAGTTGAATTATGCATTTTTGTCAATGTGTATTTGTCATCTTCGCAATATGTTTTTCACACTCTTGACGTTTCTATAAATTGAATGGAATGAAATATATGAGAGCTTTTAGACAACCATCCCAGGAAAACAAAACAAGTAGGCCTACATGGGAGGGGGATACTCCACAACTTCTGACCCACCTGTTGCATTTCCACCGGTCCTCCTCATAGGTTCATATAGTCGCGACTCTCGGCCCGAATTCACGAAGGTGGTACAATTAATGAAACCATGGTTTAAACCATGGACAAAAACCATGGAGCGCCAAGTGTCGCATCATTTCGTCCACGAAATGATAATTTCGTTAACGAGACGGTCATTTTGTCGACAAAATGACCAATTTCGTAACGAAATATTCCGTGCGACACTTGGTGCTCCATGGTTTTTGTCCATGGTTTAAACCATGGTTTCATTTGTACCACCTTCGTGAATTCGGGCCTTTAGGTGTAATAGCAATATCATCGATTTACCTTGAAAATTGCATGGTTTTTTTTATGTCATATGCAAGGACAGTTTTGTTCAATGATAAGTATGAAAGGTTTTCCCACCCCTGTTGATATTTCCAGTGAGACAAATCATCATGTTGCAGGAAAAAGGCTGCGAGTTCGTACTGTTGTTAGTGGGTTTTTTTTTCATGCGTTCTTATGAAGTCTCTATAAACTTTTTAACTAAATGTATCAAAATTGTTTCTATAAATCCTTCCGGCAGAATGTGGTGTTTATCAATATCCATGATCAGAATTCGTGCGCGGGTTTCGCCCTTGAAGACAAACTGGCACAGACGGCAAAGAACTTCACCAGGAACAAGGAACATAATCAGGTATCATTAAAAAGTGTATGTGTGCTATTGTGAATACTCGTGCACAGTCAGACCGCAACGCGGCTGTTAATGAGCTCAAATAAAAAAAAAAAATTATCGTACGCGCAGGTTTTTGCGCATGTCCTTATCGGCACCCGAGATTCTGCGAGATATTCAGAGACGAAGTGCATGGTCGACGAGATTCACTTAGGGACGACATTAAGATCTACTCTCCGTGACTAATTGACATGATTTGTAAATATTTGATATAAATCACACCTTTTAATGCTTACATCATGTAAAATGAACTTATGATACCATCATTCTTATCACTGCATCCTACTGACATTTTTAAAACGATCCTAAAACAGATTATGACAAGGCTTTCTATTTATTGATCACCCGACCCGTTCCAAGGTTGAATCACCTCATTACTGATATCCAACGTTGTGGAGATTCTTGTTATGATAGCACAGTAAGAACTGAATTGGTCCCTCGCTTAGAAAACTATAAAAATTGAAAGTCTCGTCGAGTAAAAATCGCGGTGTGGCAATTTGAGATACATGCATGATCATGCGCTCCCAGGGTATCATTAGTTAAATTACTCAGCGATGTATACAGTGGATTGATATGGAATAATTATTGTAATACACAATAGAGAGCCCCAAAGAACTATATGTGCAAAGTATGTGTTAGATCTTTTCTCATTGATTAATAATAAACTATTCAATAATGCAACAGTTACTGCATGCCGTCAATCCCTCGTTTGAGGCGAGACCCCACTTTAACGAAGCTGATGGGGTGCTATACCCCCTAACGATTCTTCGTTTGAGAGTTGGGAGTCGAAGTATTTGTCCATTGCAAATTAACTTTCTGCTCAGGCGTGACAAACCTGGAGGCCAAGCCAGGGTTTAATGACTACAGCAGCTGTCGTATTACGTAAGAGCATGATAAGGATATCTGCCTGTGGCAGACCATTCAAAGTGAACTCAATTTTCTCTATCCTTTCTAACGTTTTCAATTTTATATACTATTGAGAAATTCTATGGTCATCCATTTTACATTTCGAACGAAAAAAATTGACCCGTAAATAACGAAAATACAGGAATAAGAAGGAGCTACATAGCCCATGCCAAAACCAAAACAATCTCCTCCTCTCGCGGTGCCCCCCCCCCCCCCCCCCCCCCCCCCCCCTGTGGCGCTGTGGCGATGACTGATGCTTAGATTAGGCCAGGGTCAAGAAACAGGTGTTTTATATTTTTGGTTTGTAGACCAGCCAAACCTCAAAAAAGGCTCTAGATAAGGATTCGACGGCATTTTTTTGTTAATGCTCCGTTCTCATACTGAAAGTCTTGCAAAAATACTAAGGAATAGCGTACGGCCGGATGTCACGCGCATTTTTGCCGAAAATTGTCATTTTTAGCACAAAATTCAGAAGCATGTCAAAAATCACGATTTTTATTTTTTGCTTGCATTCAATTGATATTTGAAAGATCATGAGTTTCAATTGTCCCTTTTAATGAAATTGCAATGTAAATGTGTTTCCGCAGCATTTTAAAAAGTCATTTTGTACAGCCATATATGGGGCTCTCAAATGTTTGATTGTTGTTTTCTCGAAATGATATTCACAGATGAATTAACGTTCTGCAAAGTTTCTTTTTACAAGCTAATTAGATGATCTTCCAAAAGTAATTTAATGTTTTATAAAACTACAAATGCTTCTTTAATTGAACGTGTCAATATTATTTCTAGTTTTCTTGAAGAAATGTTTACTTTTAATCAAAACTCTGAACATGCAGGAACTCAGAAAATGCATTTTCGAGCATTTTCCAGTAGCCCCGCGCTGCTTGTGTGCGCGCGAATACTTAATACGTGTGCGTACGTCTACAGGTAAAGTCTCTAGCTCGCGCGAGAGCTGCATGTTTTGGTCGTTGAGTTGGAAACGTGGTGACTGAAAAAGGGACTATTTCCTTCGAATGTAAGTAAATTAGTAAATAAATATATAGTTCTTTATTGCACCGCATAAGGGAACTGTAATCTAGCAGTTAGATATACAACTTTGATCTGAGACTTGGTAAACATCACGGTTCAAGCGCCAGTAGAATCTAACGTAAGGCCGATGTGATTAGACTTATGATTGTATTTCGCATCGATCCCGTGGGCATGCCTACCAACCCCCGGGCCGCCACCCGACCGTGCCGGCGGTGCTTGCTAGTGGAACACCGATTAAATTCCGTAAGGCACGTCTTGACACGGTGCGAAAAGAGGCCTAACGTTACATTAGGTCTACGCCTAGATTTAGGTGTCTTGCTCGTTCGATCTAGGTTTCTAATCTATGGCCTCATCACATGCAGTTAGACTGAATCCTCGTCTAACGTTAGGTCTAATCTATGAACGGTTACACTCTCTCTAACTCAAGTGTTAGACATTCTAGCTAACGTTAGGGCAGGGTTCGATACTACACGTAGTGTTATGTACTGCTACGCCTGTTTATGCCAAATCAATTCAATCGGGCTAGGCCCTAATCACAATCAACTGAACAACTATTAAACGTTAGCACATTAGCAGTTGTAAACGTAGACAGTATACAGGCCCACTACTACTAACGTTAGATGTATTTGTAGGGCTAGAGCCAGGTCCAGGGCAAGGGGCTGTGCCTGTAGTCTATACAGAAGCCCAGGTGTAGATGTAGATGTAGATGTAACGTTAGATCTACTAACGTTTAGAGTCTAATCAAATACTAATACTAGACCTACAGTCTAGGGGGTCTGAAGTATAAATAGCTGGCGTCTAGAATTAAATGTAGGATCTAACCTTGGGTTTAGTCAAGATCTGGACCACTGTACTGTCTTCTACCTAATGTTAGAGGTTTCTTGTAACCTACTAACAAGTTAGATATCTAGGCAGTTTTGTTGTAAAGACCCAGCTAAGAGTAACCAGGCCTAGCTAGACCTACGTTTAGACATCTAGATGTTTTAGAATCTATGAATATATTATATATCTAGGCTAACTTTGATATAAAAATTAAGGTTTGATGTAACATTTCTATCTTGATGTAACATTATAATATCCTGACATTCGCTCTAATGTTAGCACTAATACTAGTCTCTAGAGCAGAGGTCTAATGTTGACTCCACTCTTTCTGGTCCTGTAGACGTCGGTTCTACATGGGTATAGAAAAAGGGTCTAGGATTTAGGCCTAGGTATTTTATATACATGTATAAAAGCGAGTTTACAACCAAGTGATCTTGCCATTCAAATATGCCCGAGAGAGGGAGAGAGAGGGGGGGGGGGGGGGAGAAAGTGTTCAGTCCTTGCTGCCAACCTCTCCTAATCTGTGAATCATTTACATGTACTCTTCTAGTTTACAAATAGATCTAGTCAAAAAGGAACTACCGGTATTTAGAAATGTCTTTACTCATAAGTACCAACTTCTTACTCATAAGTACCAACTTCTTACGTTAATATCTCATAGAATAAAGGTTCATTTGAAAAAAATGTAAATATTAAATTTTTAATGGATCGTTTATACCGACTCACTGAAACCTGAATATCTTTCTTCTTCTTTTTTGAAAATTCAAAAAGCTAGAAAAAAAAATCACATCTCAGTAAAAGAGATATATATCTATAGTTATAGTTGATTTGCATGGGGAATAAAGAAAATTATGTCAATGCAAAGATGCCTTTATACAAAACAATCAAATTTCAAATTATTATTTTTTTTTGTTCACTGTTAGCTTATAATGCTCTGCTTTAACAATGAAAAAAAAAAACAATTATTTGAGTCATGTTGATTTCTGTTTTCAGCTAGATGTACCAACAAGTGGACAGACTGGGTCTTGTCTTCAAACTTCGCCAGAGAGAGAGAGAGACATATCCTGACTTGCCAAAATCCAATTGTAAAGTTTGAGATCTTTCTACCTGCAACAAGGTGCAGAACAACCTGAAGGTAAGAAACGGTAAATGTCTGAAATACATTATAGCGGTCTAATTTCAAATATCTTTGATATACTAAGTTACTAAGTGCTTGATTATCAAATGTATCAGTTAAGTGCCCAGTTGAAAATAATGCCAAAATTAAATACATTGAGTATTAAATATTCCTATTCCATTTGAATAAGTTGCAACAAGCATGTTTTCACTTTGACAGTTGCAGTACAATACAATGTACAAGTACTTTAGTCTCAAATCAATTTATTTTCCATTATTATTATGTTGCGTTAAGTATGATGTAAGGGTAATACATGTATGCTGTGATGTATTGTTCTTTATTTTTATCAAGGTGTCAGCAACAAATGGACATGCTCAGTTTGAGATCACATCCACTAGAGTGAGGGGAAGATAGAAAGATGTCTTGACTGCGATGTAAATGCCCTTTCCAGCTCACAAGTAAGTGTCAACGATTTGAAATTAGGAATATTATCTCATGAATACAAACCGATTTATGCAAGGAAATCATATCCTAATCCACATACAAATGAGAGCATGATACAATCAAATATTTGTGTACAGGAATTACAGGTGTCAAGATGACTTCCATCCTATATAATTCATTTTCAGTAAGATATGACTTTAGAGCATCAAAGATGATAATAACAATGACATGATTAATGTATTACCTGTAATACAAATTAATGTTCACAGTGACCTGAAGATACAAAATTTCATACTAAGGGATTCATCAGATCGTGATGATTGATTCTAATTCATGATGAATGTGTTTGTTTTTTGTTGCAGTATAAGTATCCTGTTTCACTCATAAAAATGATAACTTCTTTAAGTTTTTGTTAATCATATTTTCGACCAGAATTGGCACAAAGTGGACAAAATGGACCCTGCAAACCACAGCTAACTACGGACAAGAGAGAAAAAGAAAGAGACAGATGTCCTGACTACCAACTTCTAATTTGTGCATCCTGCACTCTATTTCGAAAGGAAATACGGGAGGTAAGCAATAATGCATGTAAAATGTAAACCCCAAATAGGTTGGGATATTTTGTCAAGCCGTTGACATCTTGACCAAATTTTTGACTGTCTATCGTTCATTGGGCAGAAAATAAATGCATTTTGTGCTAAATGAATGCAGTACTGTACATGCATGTAGTCAATCACTCCAACAACAAAGATTCACATGAATTAGTGCCGATTTATTTTTTTTTTAGCCTCTGTCAAAGATGGTTGATGGAGTCTTTATGTTGTTGCAGTCATCCATTCACACCGTGGCACATCTGTCCTATTCTCATCTTGCAGTAACTTAACGTGTACTCAGCAGATCATCTTCAAATTTGGTTTTATACAGAAGAGATGATTACCTGGGCCTTGTAGCATTTTAGTTTCTGTTGTGATTTTGCTGCTGATTGTAAATTACAGGTAAACCCTGATTTCTATTGACTGTAGAACATTGCTACCATGGTATTGCATTTACCTTCGGATGGCAAAGTAACCATAACCTCTAAGCAATTTGACTTTGATTAGTTATGAGGGTATTGATGTGAAAGGTCACAGGGTTAATATATGCACGAAAGTTTTGAATGTATCCAGTTGCAGTATCAGGCAAGCACTACCTTGAAATTTTTCTGAATGGAATAAAAAGCTTAATGGAAAGAATTGAATATTTGGATCATGAAAGTTTCCTACATTTTATGTTATTGTGTACTCACGGTTAAATTTCTACAATTAGGATCTACTGTATAAAATATACTTTACTGTTTTTAAGGAAACACTACATATAGAGGAAATCAAGTAACCGTATATCTTTAGCGTGTATGTCACTGTGTCTTCACCAAAGATTAAAATGCCCATGTCATTTTCCTCATCAAGTAAAGACAGATACACCATTCTTTTCTCTCTCTCTCTCTCTCTCTCTCTCCAGAAACAACCCTGCCAGGCTATCCAGTCCGCATCCAGATTCCGTAGGAAGGATGTCATTAGAACCTGAACTTACATGTGGAATTCATCCATCTAAACTTCTCAAATGTAATCACAATGTGCTTTCAGGACTATTATAGAATTTGAATACAGCTGTATGTATATATATATATATATATATATATATATATGAAAGACATGTGTATAGATTGGGAATTTCCACGAATCCAGATTAAATGATAAAACGGGCAGGAAAGTGTTTTTTTTAGCAGTTTATCACGAACATCTTTGGTAGAATAGTGTGATTAGGTGTGTCTTCAGAATCCCCTTTTCATTTCTAAGAAACCCTGTCCATACTCTTCACTTTCAACTCTAATAACTTTTGAAATGATGGTGCTACTGCTTTGAAAGTTAGCATTAATTATGGACAGAATGTGTTAATGAGGCATATTTAATTTCAGTTTAATCTGATAATACCTTCAATGTTGTTACTCTGGTGGTTTACTTCCTGTTTTTTTGTCCCATTCATCGCACAGCCAGCACGGTTTGGTAAAGATTAAGCGCTTGAATAGACACTGTACTTCAGAGCCTCTTTTCTCAGTTCGCACTTTTCCTGAGTTTGTGCTTTCTTTCCAATATTTAGATAGGTTAGGAGAGTCCATTTGATTTGAGTTATACATCATTTTAAAGCTTAAAGTCTGCTCTTTTAGAATATGGTCTTAACTAAAAATTCATGTCTCTTCTTTTCTAATCTTTTTGTTCTTTTTTTCTTTAGTGATGAAGTAAAACAAGGTCTGATATCAAAATGTGCACAACACTACTTGGCAAACAGAATTTACAATATGATTTGATATAGATCTACTTCCAATTTTGATTGCAGCATTAAAGGGATGAGGGATGGTCTACTTTTGGTTGAGATGGGGGCTGAGATGGAGATTTTGTAAAATAATGAGAGCCCTGTTATGAAATATTAAAGAGTAAACAATACCAAAGAGGAATTCCAAATTTATTTGTTAAAAATTGGTTTTGAAAAGGCTGAGATGTACAAAAACAAAGAGGTCCTAATAAAAGGTGGCACCCACTTTTAATCATTATCATTGTGTCACTTTTTTAAAAATTTCACGGCCATTTCAAGACCAACAACTTTAAACAAACAAACTTCAAATTACTCTAAGAATTTGATGCTCTTTCATATTACATAAGTTGTTTCTTTTTGCTTGCAAAAAGTTAAAGTCTGAATCTCCATCTCAACCAAAACTATACCATGCCTTTGAGACTCAGTTACAAGCCGCAAACTAGTACTTCATGGAAATTGATCCTGTTAATTCCTTTGAAGCCCAAACGCCAACATTTTAATCCTGTCAGATTGGAATGTCTTTTGTTTTTGTCTTTATAGGGGGGGGGTCAACAAAAGGGAAGTGAACTTTGCCTTTCTTCATCAGATGGAGGAAAATATATGACATGTTGGTCAGAAAAAAAAAAGAAAACTGAGCGTTGAAATGCTTAAAAAGAGAAAACTTCACAAAGGAACAGTTGGTGAATCTGAAGGGAAATAGCACAGAGCATGTTTTTTCTAGTTTAAGATATGAAAGACATAAGTAGAAGGTTCCAATCCAAACACCAAGTACAAGAAGTAGTGAAAAGAATATGACCTGGTCAAGATGTATGTTTTGCCTGTTTTTTTTTTCGCATGTGCCATAATTGTCATGATGTTGGTAATAAACGTACTGTAATATATGTTAGCTATTCAGGGCCCCAGCCATTCTGGTACTTGGAATAAGGGAAAGTATTAGAGGGAAGCATTACCCATGCATTTTTGGAGAGGTGATTTCTTTTTTTCTTCACTGAGAGACGAATACTCAGTACAGATATCTTATCGCACTGGTCTGCAGAACACAAAAATAATATCAGATTAAAAGTATAATTTTAAAAATTTGGCAGTCACCATTCTAGTTTAGTTGTACAGTGACTAAAGTTCAATGCAACAGCGTATGCACAGTCATAATTAGCTAGGATATGTAACCACAAATTGTGAAAAAAAGATAGAGATATTGAAATATTGCCTAAAGAGAAAATTTTGTTTTTCTAACTGGTGTAACGTTTGTGATGGTGGACACATAGAATATGTCACAATAAAAAAATTGAGTTTATCAATGCAGTTAATGTAGTCAGCGCAATTTGTATCGTTGATTTTCAAAGTCTTTGGATGTATGTCACAGAGATTTGTTCATGATAAACTTTTTTCACTGAGGACTCATTCTTTTTTAATGCTTTTAATCATTTAAGAAGATTGCTTTCAGATGGAATTTTTGTTTTTGTTTTTAGATGTCCACAAATCGAGACTGAGGTTCTTTACCTTTCAAAACGAAATACTGTTGAAGACAAATAATCATTTGTATTTTGCAGGATTCAAGCATGTTCTTACTGTGTATGGTATTTTTATCAGCATTTTGGTAACCAGCAATATAGATGTCAAGTGCTGCTATTCTAGTAAATGTACGCTAATGGCAAATCATTATCTAAAAAAGAGAAATTGCCTCGTTTACTGTTTACTGTATTTCATCGTGTGTTGATATAGTCCGTGAACGCTGTTTGAGACGGTGGTTGCGGGCGTGTGCACATTGTGTCGTACATTTTGTTGGTTGACTGGGAATTTAGAGTGTTGGTGATAACTGAAATGATTTTTTTTCACAAAGATGGATAATATAGAACAAAAAAAAATCGAATTGCAAACAATTTGTTACATGTCTGCTCCAAGGACACAGAACTTGGCCAAGGATAAATATAATCTGCACTATAGACTCGATGATTTAACCGACTTAATGATGGGAAGGGGAAATGAGGCTGTTATTGCATTGTACGCATTTCAACTCTACTTCCTTTTTACTTCTTGTTTTCTTTTTTGAGGGTGATATTTGCCTTACTTTTTCACACAAATATCTGGGATACAATATTCTTATGTCGCCGAATAAGTGTGCGTTCCAAACAACGTTCATGTAAACAATCAACAATCATAAAAGAAACATTTAGTAAGTCTTCTGCGGGAGGATAGATCAAAATAAAATGCAAACACCTCGCCTTAGAACATTACAAAAGTAAAAGTGATTTCGTGCCTATCCCTTGCAGGGCTGCGTTTCAGGGCCTGAGAATGCAAACTACATAGCATTGTATTGATAACCATGAATTCCCAAGCATTCTCGGGGGAAGGGGTGAGTATACAGGATGGTTGTTTCCATGACAACCATTTCCAAACATAGTAAACAATTTATATATAACTCTTAGGTTTCATTGTTAAACATAGATTAGTTAGATTGATACATTTTTCACACACACAAAAAAAAAAACATGTTTCAACACTTGTACGTTTTACAATCATGAATATTTGAAATTTTCAGGGAGTGACCTTATAATGATCAGTTGCCATGGTAACAACACCCCTCTTTGTATTTTTTTTTGTAAAGAAGCACATTTTAGTCATATCGAGGTGCCACAAAGGGTTTTTGCAGTCAGCTATCCAACCTGTCCATTGACTTCGCCGACTATGTAAGATAAATACACGCACTATACCATGTACAATATATAATGGACCTACGCTAAACATTCGATTTTTCATTCAAAATGCGCGTCCAGTAAAAATACATCGTCCTATTTAGGATAACATAAAACGACTTATCTTTCGCCTTATCTTATAATTTCTTTGCTGCATAAGATATCAGAACATATATTATATTTCGAAAAAATAAAAACTTTTGAATAGATTGATTTAGGTAGTTTTAAGAAACTTTGAAATATTGGAAGATTTTACAAAGTACAATTTTGAGTAAATCGCGGTTTTATGTTTCATTTCGCCATATATGTGCGTGTAGTATTCTACATTCAAATGTATACTATTCAGATTCTGAACTTGAAATGGAAGATAACACATTTCTAGTTTGAAAGGTAGTTATCAACCATTACTTATTTCGATAAAAAAATAAAAATCGTGATTTTTGACATTCTTTCAAATTTTGCGCTAAAAAAGGCATTTTTCGGCAAAAACGCATTAACAAATTTTGCTTGACATTGATTGCCGATATACACTAGCCGTACGCTAAACTTCAGTATCGCGATTTTGCAAGACTTTCATCGCTGGGAAACTTAGCATTAACTCGAACATTTTGCCGTCTGCAAAGTAAAAAAAAACAGCGCGCGAACCACACCACTTGTCTTGGCTGGCCTACTACATTGATTGCCAAATTAGATATACATCTGTACATTATTTACGGGGGTGTAGCCTCTTCAAACGAGAGATTTGCGTCATGGTATCTAGTTGAGTAAACAAAATCCAAGCCTATAAGTTGAGCTGTCGATCAGAGTGGAGTGTTGTTCTTGTTGTTTACGTGGAGATTTTAGTTGCAGTTAGTTGCCTGAGCCCGAGCGCGTATACATACATTGTGCGCGCGCGCGCGCGTACACACACACACTAGCCGGGTTCACACGTACACCAATTAGCGGGATACAAATCTCGAGATTTGCATCGCGATCGTCATCCCGAGTTTTTTGCACGTGTGGACTGAAAAAACCCGAAAATTAGCGGGATAAGCATCGCGATGCTAATCCCAAGAAATCTTGCGCTGGTTCGTCAATTAGCGGGATAATTGGCCCCGCGCTGGTACGTGTGAACGGTCGGGATTAGAATCTCGAGTTTTTACATCCCATCATGCAATACGCACATCACAACAGCGAGGCCTCTGCGAAGAGGTCCTTCACCTCTTTGGAGCACAACAACAACAGCGCGCGAACCACACCACTGACGCGTAAAAGACACTGGACAAAGGTAAGTGCGCGCAGGCAGTGATAAGAGAAGGGCGCTGCGTGACCCAGTTTGCAGGCTTTGCTGTTATCTCTATCGGCAATTAGCGGGATAATTTGGTACGTGTGGACGCTCGCCAAATTAGCGGGATACCGATCGCGATCGCTATCCCGCTAATTTGGTACGTGTGGACGCTCGAAAAAAACTCGGGATGTGCATCGCGATCGTCATCCCGCTATTTTGTACGGGTGAACCCGGCTATAGGGTCATACACTTTCATCTACACACAGAGTATAACTGTATGCACAGTACACGTTTACTGTCCTTCCGCGCCGTTCAACTCTCCACTCAGAGGGAGTTAACCAATCAAAAACGCGTATTCGCGGCAAACTGAAATCTCGTCAAAAATTAATTGTACAACGCAATGATTTATTCGATCACCTGACCCGTTCCAAGAATCAGTCTACATGAAGTCATTATATTTTCATAAGTATGAGATTTCCTCTTTCCTTTCATACCTCTTCCATTTTGGTCCACGTTTATTTCATTGTTCTAATGTACCTTCTAAGAAAAATGAAAAATATGCAAAAATTATGTTTCCTTGTTCAGTATATTTCATATGTCACAACCTTTCAAGTGGTAGGATGTCATCAAAGTACAACTTTTCAGCTTTTCAGCTTTTCAGCTTTTCATCGATGTAGAAATCATGTAGATTGGTAATGTTTAGATTTACAGGGACTCTAAAATGTGGTCTTCATGTCTAATAATAGGCGTAAGTATGCTTTGATATTGGCGTCTTGTCCCCTACCGGCGCGCAGTTTCACGCAGTGGGGCGATAATCAGGCAGACTGGCTTTCACCGTGTATGTGTTTATGTGGCGCAGTGGATGGACTTGACGCACAGAACTCTTACTCTGTGTGTAGAGTTCTGTGGCTTGACGGTTGGATGATTTGCCTCTTCCTGTGTCTACATTTTGATATGACTTCGGACCTTTTGTTGAGCGGTTTTTGTTTCGAATGATTATGACCTCATGGACGCAGAGATTGCACAGGTCACTCTTAAAGGGTGCGTTTATCAACTCCTTTTCTCGGCAGAAACAGGTTATCCAAACAGCTTTCAAGGAATTTTTACGAGTTGATAAACGCAAAGCTGTTTTGATAGCCCTTTAGGAAAGCCTTTTACGAAAGGGTGCGTTTATCAACTCTCCTTTCTCGGCAGAAACAGGTTATCCAAACAGCTTTCAAGGAATTTTCACGAGTTGATAAACGCAAAGCTGTTTTGAAAGCCCTTTAGGAAAGCCTTTTCGAAAGCCCGAAATTTGTGACGATCCAAACAGGTTTCCTAAACAGGTGTATCAGAAACCTGTTTGTAAAAGCCTTTCGAAGTTGATAAACGCAAAGCTGTTTTGAAAGCCCTTTAGGTCGCCCTATACTGCGGTTGCGCAACCATGCGTTTCCAGTTTCTGAAAAGACGCGCGCCACGTAAAGTGCACACGAGTACGTGTACACAGGTATATACATACAGCTGTGTGTAATGCACGCATATGCTTGGAACAAGGAGGTGTTTCTCTCACCAACAAGGTTTGAGAAATAAAGTAACAACAGTCTCATTCCCTTTGATCCCATGTCTCATGCCGCTACTCAGAAATATTTGAAGTATGTGCTAAACTGGAGCTGCCTCACAGATAGGAAGAAAATTGATTCATGTGGCATTGTATCATGACTCCTCACTCTCAAAGGAAGATATGTCTTTATGATGGTAATTGCTTTTCGCCGTCACTTCTTAGAAAACAAGCGGCACATTAATAGTACAGGCAGTCAGGGCTTTGGAAAGGGCTCTCGAAAGGGCTATGGAAAGGGCTATGGAAAGGGCTATCGAAAGTTGATAAACGCAGCCGACGAAAACAAGCGGCACATTAATAGTACAGGGAGTGGACAGGGCTTTCGAAAGGGCTATGGAAAGGGCTTTCGAAAGGGCTATGGAAAGGGCTATCGAAAGGGCTATCGAAAGGGCTTTCGAAAGTCGTTTAAACTGGGGAAAGTTGATAAACGCAGCCTTAGAGTTATGTTTGACTTTTTTTTTTGATGTCCCACGTTTATATCGTGAAGTTTGCATGTTTGTCTTTCACGCTCGAGATGTAGGGGAAGTGTGGGAGAGTTGAGCCACTGGGAGAGTTGATCCAGGCCACCTCACATCTCCATAGGGACTGACTGCAGTCAGCTGCTGCCATTTCTTGTTCATGCCTATGATTAACTATATACCAGTGTATATGAGGCAGCGACATTGGACAAAGCATGACAAAATAGTCAAAGAAAAACCATTTTGGTCACCAAAAGTGAATGTCCACTTGTCAGATATGTGGTTTTCTCTCACACCTACGGTAGAGGATAAGTGCGAATCAGATGGAGTAGCAGATAGTCTGTATATCATTTGTTTATTTCAGCAAATTTCAACATGTTTGGTGTGGTCACTTTCATAGGTTTTGAGGGTTAGTTTAAATGGCGACTGTGGGGAGAGTTGTGCCAACGTGTCGAGGGAGAGTTGTGCCATGGCTAAACCCTGTATTCCAATGGCTCAGCCCTCAAGTGGCTCAACCCTCCCTTCAAGTGGCTCAATGAGTGTCATTTTTTGGTCAAAGAAACGGGTCTGCAGTTGGATGAGGTGAGGAATATTGGAAAGGTATGTGGTGTTCTCGCTAGGGGTGACGCCCTACGGGCGGTTTCTTCTTCCTAACACCAAGAGTTGACTTATTACGCAAATCCACTCAGGGTGCATCTAGAAATCCTGATCATGTGATCGTAAGTGGACCTCAACAACATCCACATTATCCATCCGATGACCCGTAAGTCAAACAGATGCCCCGCCCCCTCTGTTACCATTACACCCTCTTTCCTTAGATAGGTTTCCATAGTCATTTTCTTCAATAAGCCTGAACTTCTTAATATGATATGTAGGGCCTATAGCATAGTGGCTCAACTCTCCCAACCCCGTGGCTCAACTCTCACCACGTCAAGGGAGACTTGAGCCATTTTGCAAAATATTTTTGTTGAAGTGTCACCCCCAAGTTGTTTGTGCTAGGTGTCTTATTGGGCTATCATAATACTATGCCTGAATAGTTGTAGTATATACCAGCGAACGAATAATCCATAAATTGTGTATAGTTATTGAACAATATCACTAAATGTAAAAAGTGGCTCAACTCTCCCACACTTCCCCTACTTTGAGAGCTGGGTCCCATTTTTGTACTTTTCATGCTAGATTGATTTGACATGGTTCCTATATCTATCTTTAAAAGTGCATTGTGATATATGATTTATAATGTAAAATGTTTGTGTGCATATGAGTTTGTGTGCATGTGTGTGTGATGTAATTCAGTTGAAGAGGCTTGATGTAGCAAATCACATGGTTACGGGAAGTGGCGTTGTCGTTGTGTGCGTGGGCGTGTCCTCCACGCTATCTGCCGTTACTGCTTTTGAAACTAAATGGCCCGAATTCACGAAGGTGGAACGATGGTTTAAATCATGGACAAAGGCCGTAGTTTTGTATGAGGCGCTTAGTGTCGCATGGCCAATTTCGTTACGAAATGACCATTTCGTCGAAGTAATGTTAACATTTTGTTACGAAATGAACATAAATTATCGTCGACGAAATCGACGAAATGACTGATTACGTAACGAAATAGGTCGTGCAACACTTGGCGCCCCATATAGAACTACGGTCTTTGTCCATGGTTTAAACCATGGTTTCAATTGTACCACCCTCGTGAATTCGGACCAGTCAGTGTTTGCAATTTACGTCGAAAAGAAGATCCAACTTGACATCCTGTTTGATGTGTGGAGAATCTTTTATACTTCAAGTGCATGTTGATCCGTTGGCCTCTCAACACAAGCACTGTCTCTCAAAGTTCTGCCCCCATCTGTTACACATGCCTGCTTCTAATTTGTATGTGTGGGTGTGGTTGTGTGTTTCTGTTCCGCATAGTTGATGTTTATTTGAGTTTATTCAATCATTCTAACAGAGTTCTCTATTTTTCTTCCCTCGCATCGACTGTTTGTTAATCCAGGTCAACGACCTGGTCTCGAACAAGATGGAGACAGAGAATTACCGTGTCGCAGGAATAATTCCGGCTGGCTACGTCCAGGCCGCCAATGGGCCTATCATCCGCGGGATGTGCAGCGGTCGAAACTCTCAGTGGCTAGAGTTGGAGACCGATGGAGAGACGTCAGGAAGGCAGAAGAGAGCTCTAGACTGGGACGAATGGTGCATGAGAATTTGTATCTCTCTTTTTGGCATCCATATTTGCTGCGAGGAATGGTGTTTCTAAAAGCTGCAGACTAAAGACGGTCTCATTTGCTCGTATTGCTCTGTAATGTCTCAATGTTGTACAGTGCACTCCCGTTACAACGAACACGGTTATAACGAAATTTCGTTATAACGAAGTAAATCTTCTGGTCCCAAAATTATCACCATTAAAGTCTATGGTACAAAATTCGCTTATAACGAACACGGTTATAGCGAAATTTCCGTTGTAACGAAGTCTTTTCCGAGCGCCACAGACAAGGAAAAGTAAAAGAAATGTGCTCCGTTATAACGAAATGCGAATTGCTTTCGAAAATACGTAGCGGAACAAGCATAGCGTCTCTACATGGGTGAACGCTTCACACCAAGTTCGCTCTTTGTGTCACGCACAGTTTCTGAGGGGAACTTGCGTTTATTATTGTAATACAGTTATCCCGGGCCATCACATTTCACATAGCTTTCTAGTATATGATGACTATTCAGCAAACAGGATATGATGTATATACGTGGTTTCCTTGTTTTCGTTATATATTGTATTTGTTCGGTTATAGCGAAATTTCGTTACAACGAAAGAAAACTGCCGGTCCCGAGCATTTCGTTATAACGGGAGTGCACTGTACTCCTGAAACCAATGAAAGCTCGGTCACAGTAATAGTTCACATTTTTGTATTCTTTTTTATCTTATTTGGCACCCTTACATCATCTGGTCTTATCTACTATCCGTTCTCCGTTTCTTTTTTTACAAACACTGATTACTCGGGGCTTACAGCCAAACAAGCTTGCTTTCATGTAGGTCCCGTCATACTTTTCTTTGATCAACCCCATCTCGATTTCGAATTTGACCAGTTATTACATATAATTACTGTGTTATCATCATGTATATTGTTGTGTTTTGCACATTGTTTACAAGATGGAAGAACTTGTTTGATTTCTGTTATAATGTCCATAAATGAGAAGTATGGAAATAAAATGAATTGAATTGAATTGAATTCTTAAAATCTGTTGATTATTATGGTCATGATTGCGTGTCCTATTGGCCACCCCTGAAAATCGGATTACTTTCCTGATTTGGTATGTTGTATAAGATCAATTAAAACCTTTCCTGAGAATGATAAAACTGGAAACTTTTTTTTTTCCCTGATGGAGCGAAAAACAATAGATTACCACCAAATTGACTCGGACCGCAAACAAATCCAAAATTCTCCGTTCAAAAGGAAAGCGAATTTTCGAGTGACAAGATGTTATTTTTTTCAGTTATTTCCCCAAAACTGCAAAATAAATCATCGTAAGATTCCATACAAATCGTTAGGAGACAACAATGTAAAGTGCAAACTTTCATTACGTTTTGGAAAAGGGATATACGACACTTAAGTGAGATTGAAATTGAGAAACTGAAGATCTTGAAAGATCTGATTTGCCAAATTATACTACCAGACCTTTGTTTGTTTGTGTGATTTTTCATAAGTGACAGAGAGTTGATGTACACGACCGATGTTAAATATTGGGTTGTAGTACCACTAGGGCTACTCCTTCTATTTCTATAAGAATGATACGTAGCATTACACAGATTTTGAACGATGTTCCTGCATGTGCGAACAAGGCTTTGTTATCAATACTCACCATAATACATCAAGTATATTATATACATATTAGCTGACTTAAGATAATTACACCAGGGAGGTGTTACAGAGATGGAGTGCCAACTCTTCTTAAATCATGCAAACACATGTTTGGCTTCAAGGCGTTACAGTGGGATGTCTAGCATTCCACTACGCTTTGAAGTCATGCTCGGTACCGCTCTAGTTGCAGGACGAAGTTCGGAGACGAAGAACGCATTTCTTCTTTCGTTGAATTACAAGCTTTATTCCACCGTAAAATTTTAAATGAAATACTCGAATTGACTTAAAATAGTTTAGGAAAGAATTCAGTATTATAAACATGTATTTCTAGTTTCTTCGTAGTGCGCAAATCGAAATGAAATGGAAATTAGGCCCTCTCTTAAAAACCTAATATTTTTCTATAATCTCATTTCCGCATGTTAGTTTTCTATCTTTTAATCTGGTATATTTTGATCTTTCAAATAAAGTACTCCGCTAAAGCGTGTTCCAGCGTGCTTTTAAACTATTTGCTGTTGAAATTGTCTGTTTTACACTGCATTTTGATTCGCTGCTCCAATTCAAGGTAAACAAATTCATTGTTGCCATCACATTGAAGAGAGAGCGAATTGCAGTAGGGGCAAGTATTTCTAGATGGAGTGCTAGTCCCGATTATTGATGCTCTCTTTTGTCAAAGCACCTGGGTAACACCTGTAATTGAACGCATAACTTCTCGGCGGTGCCGCGCATGACTTCAAAAGAGAGCAGTATAGTTGTCTCTTCTTCTCTAGCACCTCCCTGATTACATTTTAACGTTTCGCTTTGAATCAGCTAAGCTAGGATTAGTAGAATGGACTGGTATAGTAAAAATGATTTACATAATTAGTTGTACAACCTCTGATGTATGCATATGTCAAAGATTTCGATGCTATAAACTCAAAACCAGAATCGGCAGAAGATATTCAGTTGAGGCAATTGTTTTCGACAAAAGTATCTTGGCTAAAGTAGCTGTGTGTCAAACAATTGAAAATGAAAATAGAAAGCGTAGATTTATGTTCAAGTATACATTTTTGAAATCGAATGCTTGAAACTATTTTCAAATGTGTTTTCATAACTTTCTCAGATATATCAGCCATATAACATTTTAAGATTGGTCAGCAACTTAGATAGGGCTAATGAGCTTAGCTTATTTCTGTGTTTTTGCTAAAATTCTTTAGACCAGGAGCTGGCTGCTGGTCAATTTACCCCACCAAAACGCAAAACATGTTCAGTGGTTTCTCCATAATATACATGTGCAGCCATGATACCTTGCACATATTAAATGTCCGACCTATAAAGATGTTCATACCTTTTGAATGTTTTATATCGATACTATCAGTGAACCTTCAAGCAGGAGCACTGAAGAGATTTTGAAATTTGAGTGAAATTGTATTGTTTTACTGGCCACAGAACCTGCTACACTTATATTTTTGGAAAATGCTGAAATAAACCCTTTGTTGTGAGTAGACGTCACTTATATCATACCTCAAATCATGCATCAGACTGTACGATAAACTAAAATATGAAATTATGTTTGGTGTTTGTATATGAAACAAATTCATGCCAAATACTGGTCAGTTCAGGAATCGTAGATTGTGACTGAAACATGTGCAAAGCTTATTAAGGCCTACATTATACGTAATTTATGTAAGTTTTAGTCTATAGTAAGCTTTAGTGTGATGCATGGCTTGATGTGTAATTGTCGCAGTTTTTAATGGCAACTAAATCATTAACATGAACTACATTGCAACTGTATGGTATGTGACACCTTTTTTTTTGGGGGGGGGAGGGGATAGGCAAAGTATCTCATAAATGAGGAGTTGACAAAAATTCTGATATAACAGATGCTATTGTTTAAGAAAAGAAATTAAGCTAGCAGATCATTCAGCTGGTAATTTCATGTGTCAATGTTGTGTGTATATGTCCAGGGTAAATGGCAATCATACTATGATGTGCTGTTTGCAGTATATGTGACACCATAGGTTGAGTTTTGTTTGTGTGGGGCTGGGGAACTGAAGATGAAGTATCTCCAGAAATAAGGAGTTGATAAATGTGCTGAAGGAATAAAGGGACCACAAGACCAAGTTCATATTCTCAGCCTATATGCTATAATGAGCTATTTCATTAAGCCGATGATTTTGATGTTTCAACTTGGTCTATACTGGTCACGGTCAATGGCAGTGTTTGCAGTATGTGACACCATTTGTGTGGGGATGGGAACTATAAATAAAAAAGTATCCCAGAAGTAAGAAGTTGACAAAAAAAAAGTGCTTGAAGAAATAAAGAGAACACAAGATCAAAGTGAATGCTCTCAGCCTGTTTATTTTCATTACAGAAAGTTAGCATTCTATTGTGAAGCTTGTTATTTGATGTTTCAAGGAAGTTCAGCAATACATGTATATAATTTATATAGAACACCATAATTATGTTCATTACTCTTATCAATATGCAGATATTTGGCCAAGACTATAAGATGACATGCACTACTGAGTATGAAAATGGATCGATATCATTTCCAGAACTATTAAGCTCCTTTATCAATGTTATGTTATGCAGTTCATTCTAATTTGGAATTTATTAGAGTCAAATAAAGGAATTGTTGGCATGGATGCAGCTGTAATCCTTGCCTATTTTATGCATCGTAGGGTGGTTTGTATCAGCCAAAAACACAAGTTTTAGTTTAAGGTTTTCAAAAGAATCTTACATGAGGATTGAGACTTGTTATTTGTATTTAAAAGAGGATATCAAGCAGGAGAAAAGGAAGTAATCCAAGCTAAATCTGACTTCCTCTCGTTGACATAAACTTTATTAAAGGTATGTTTAATGCACTGTTGATGAAAATGTTTACTTAAATGTGTTTAATACAACTGGCCTTTTTAGTGCTGTTGTGGTTGGTCTGAAACTGCAGTCTACTCACAACAAATGTTTTATTTCAGCATTTTCTGAAAAGCTCTGTTTGAGTCTCATAAGGTGAATACATCATGCAGAAGAAGTAGGCTCTGTGGCCAGTAAAACATATTGCAACTTCCCACAAATTTTAAATATCTTCTTTGATAGTATCCATATAAAACATTCAAAAGGTATGAACATCTAATAGGCCTGACATTTATTATGTGCAAGGTATTATGGCTGTATTACTAGTAGCTAGCCTATTGAGAAAGCTAAGTAACATGTTTAGTGTTATGGTATATACATAGAGTCATGTGTGAACATGTGAGTGTGTGTGCGTGTGTGTGTGTGTGTGTGTGTATGTGTGCGTTTGTGTGTGTGTGTGTGTGTGTGTGCGTATGTGCGTGGTGAATTTCTGGATGCAAACTATACCCTGGGTCCCAGGGTTTAACGGGTACTCGGTTTGCAGGCACAAACCCTTGTTGGGCGTAAAGGAGTCTGCGCCAAGACTACTACATGTACTAACTGCCACAGCTAGTCCCTCTGACTGTTGGGAGATGCTACAGTATAGGGCCTACGGGACAGTGTAGTCTTGGCGCAAACTCCTTGACCAAAAACGAGGTTTTGTACCGGCAAACAAGTGGTCTGGCAACCCCTTTCCCGACCAGATATTTTGTCAGTTTTTATATATTGATTATGTACACCCACAGGACATTCATTTAGGCCAAGTTTGGTCCATGGGCTCCTGGGGTAAATTACACCCGCCGGAGGGCCTTTTCGGGGGGTCCCTGGGGGCTGAACCCGCCCTCAGAGACCAGGCTGACGCGCATTTTGTTAGTGAGGAGGGTGGCCCCAGCAACTCTGAGGGGTCAAACCTTTGGGCTTGGTGGGGTAAATTGACCAGCAGCCAGCTCCTGGTCTAATAGGAGTATTCAGTTGAATATGTTGCAATGTTTGCCACAGAAGAAAAAGAGCATTTTGAAATTGTAATTTCTCGAATGAAAAAAAATTAATGGCTAGATCTATTAAAGTGCACCATTTCTCTTGGTTGTTATTTTCTATGCTTGTCCCGTCATTATCTTTCACATGACCATGATGACGAGCCGTGTCAACAAATTCCTTTTCGCGTATGCATAAATTCTAGCAGGTACAATAGTCTCACCACTCATCTCCAAACCATTGCGGACATTGATAATAGGAACCTCTAGATTTAAGCGACTTGGAATTCCAGAGGAAAAAGAAATATTCACTGCAGGCTCAAAAATTGCTTCTCAATTCGATCTATTTATAGCTCGCGTCGTCTGAGCTTTCAAGACGCGTTGAAGGCCACTTTCACGTCCTCTCAATTTTGAGAGGAGCACGCAATGCAAACACCGTTACGCAATAATTGTCTCAACCGTCCGCGTCGCAAATCTAGAGCTTCCCATTCTCCTCCAAGGACAACGACTATCGGCTCGAATTCACAAGATGGTTTAGATTTAGACCTTGGTGTAAACTTGCACCGTAGTCTAAAACAAGGGTGAAAATCAGCGTGTTTCTACAGAGAATCCGATAGACCTAGCATTTGCAAGCGCGTAATCAAACAGTGCGCTACAACGCGGAACCGGGTTGTTTCTACAGAAAGCGCATAATCGGATTGAATCCGATTCTCCACCTGAATGCAGGTGTGACCGGATATCTGGAAAGTTGGCTGGTGCATTGTGGGCCTAATGATGCGGATGCGATCACCGATTGAACGAAACTGAGCACAGGGCCTGCCTAGCTAGCTAGCCTAGCCCTGGGCCGGCCGGCCCGGCCTAATTGTTAGTGTGGCCAGTGGGTACAAGTTACAACCGGCTGCTGGACGAATTTGTTTTCATCTAACTTAACGTTAAGGCTCCTACTCTAACGTTAGCTCCAACGTTTATATGGATTAGAAACTAGTTTTGTTTTCTACCAATTCTTGAATTGGTTCGTCAATTTTTCACGGATCTTAAGGTTGGATTTTGATAACTGGATTATCACATGTGACGAGACAACAGCAGTTCACAGAGACACAGCTTCTGTCGCGTCTGACCGAGTTCTGTAAGTTCTATCAATTCTAACTTTGCTAACTAGTTTCTAGAGTAGAAGTAGAACCTCCTACTCAACTGTTGGGCTAGGCCCAACGTTAGGCATATTTCTAGTCTAACATTTAACGTTAAGTTAAGATAAGAAATGATTAGATTAGGGCCTACACGTTTTAGGCGTAAAGTCAAAGAGTCGTTGGGCCTACTGCGACTGGATACTATCTTACTAGTAATACTACTACTAGTAGTAGACTACTAAGTTAGCTCTAGAGTTCTAGGCCTAATGTTAGACTATTCATGTTAGTGATTTCCACATTTTACAACATTTACTTCTAACGTTACAGTGTACTTGTCATTTGGCCTAACGTTAGATTCTAACGTTAGGCCTACTTTTACTAACGTTCTTAAAGGGGCCCTGAAATCCAATTTTATTTGAAAACATCACTTTTGGGAATATAAGGGTAGCTCTAAGAAACATTTCATATTTAATATAGGCTCTATTTTGACTATATTGATTAGAAATGTCTTAAAGTCAGTCTAGAACTAGTTTGGAAGGTGTTTTTTTTTTTTAGTTTTGTTGAATATTTCTGTAGACGTACTTGACTATTTCTACTGCATTACTGTCTTTGCCAATGACTGACAGTGACAGATGAGGAATAATAATACCGGTATGTCTTAAAATAGATCTAACGTTAGAACTTGTAACGTGTTAGTTTGGAAGGTGTTTTCTTTTTTTTTTCTTTTTGTGGGCGTTCCCAAGTAGAGTCTAACGTTTATCTGAAGAATAAAAAGAAAAAGTCGTTAAAAATAAATGGAATGTTTCTAACGTTAGATATCCGTTTCACCACAAAAGTGGTGTTGAGAACTTGAGGGTATTTTAAATCAACATGCATTTGAATTTCAGTGCCCCTTTAGATTAGGCCCTAACTTAGACCTAGAGAACCACTCTAACAGCTAACTTAACAAGTTAAAACGTTTGTAGTCTAGAATCTAACTGTTAGAGTCTTAAACACAAACAGCCTAACGTTACAACTAAAAGGATCTACTGTGTGTCATTGGATTTATAAGTAACGTTAGAACAAAGGCCTATTAAACGTGAGGGCTAAAGTTGACTGTTAACCGTGCACTTAATAGACCTCTTTCTTCGGGTAGGTCAGAGCTACCAAGTCTCACGCATTCTGCGTGAGACTCAAGCATTTAGGGTCTGTCTCACGATCTCACGCATGGCACCCATTTTTCTCACGCATCTGGTGAAGTTTGCAATTTGGGCCAAAAATAAGGAGCATAGCTCAAAGGATTAGAGTGATAGTTGCAATTGAAGGTATATTTCCCTTTTGCCTTTCAAAATTAGTAAAAAATAGTCACTTAAGTATGCACCAGATCGCATCATTAAGAGCTAATAATTTAAAAAAGCTCCCTACCATTGGAGGGGGACACCCTCCTCTTTCGCGTGCGCGTGCGCGCAAGCGCCGAGACGCCGAGTCATAAAGATCTCACTCATAAAGGTTTTTTGAACTTGGCATCTCTGGTAGGTAGGATTTTAAATTCGGGTAGAAACTCGGGTTTATGGAACATTAAAGAACTGTTAGTTATATTCAAAGTCAACGTTAGATTTTAGAACAGAAGTAGCCGTTGTTAGGATGCCTATTCAAAACAGTTAACGGTTAACGTTAGATAGCGTTGATTCTATTAACGTACGGTAAAGTTCGTTTTAGGTAGGCACCTTGCCTCTAAAATCTAACGTTAACTAGGGTTGTTATAGACATATTCTAACGTTACACCCCAAGTGGACTCACTTTTTCCACTTTTGGATTGATATAATGTGCTTCAAATGTTTCGATACTCAGTAAATGAATGTTTGAATTTCCTTTCATTTTCGGACTTAAACGAAACGTCGTATTTTTATAGGCCCTACCAAGATCCATATTTCTATTTGATTCTTTGTCGGATTAACAAACTAGACTAGAGTCTAGACTCTAGTAACGAACCTTTAGAATAACGACAAAAAGTTCGTAAAACAAACCCTAACACTAGTTTGCTAATGCTAGACTTTAGAGTTTGTCTTTTCCGAACTAAAAAGTATTAGGCCTAGAGAATATCTATTTTTAATAGACCCCTACTATTGTAGATTCTATGTGCATCTCACACGTAGGCCTATTGTTAGCGCTAGTTAGTATAGTATTGTCAATTAGAATGTAACAAGTTAGTCGTACTCGTAGAACTATAGGTTCTAGTAGCTCGAATCTAACGTTAAAAAGTATTAGGTAGGCCTAGAGAATATGAGAACGGTTACTATTAAATACTAAATCTAGTGTTAGTTGCCTTGGTTTTAAAATTACAGCGCAACTGTGTAAAAATAACACCCCTGCCCCTGTTCGTATGTCTTTTCTTTATGTTAAAATTCAGAGTATTTTCCTTACAAGTTTGTCAAATCTGAGGCAAATTGTGACTAGTAACAGTAGTATTAAACGTTAGAACCTGATACTCGGACGTGTTGGAGACACCCAACTATTCAACGTTAGATAAATAGCTGCAACATGCATGGCCACATTACCGTACACGTGTATGTCAAACTGGTGATTGTCTTCCGGGTCAGTATCGGATTATTGAAACTGGCGTGTTTCTACAGCGCTGACACTGGAAACTGCCCCGGAAAGAACTACCTCATTAGACGGTTAAGTTAAGCGGAATCGGTATCGGAATCTGCATCGGAAAGAAACCGTTACTGGTGTGTTTCTACAGCCCCCTCTATCGGATACAATCCGATAGACCCGGAATTTGGGGTTCTGTAGAAACACGCTGATTGTTTACGCAGAAAAAAAAAAATGCGTAAACCATGGTATATTATACGAATAATTTATGAGTTGTGAGTGCATAGGGCACGAATATCGCACGAGGCGCGAGATGAGCCACTGGTCTATTCAACAAGGCGCGTAGCGCCGCGTTGAATAGACCAGTGGCGAATCTCGCGCCGAGTGCGGTATTACGTGCCCCGATGCACGAACAAAATCATAAATTATTCGTTTTATACAACACCTTGTCCACAATCACAATACAAAATTGGTGACCGCCAACTCAGGAAGGCCCAAAAATAAATGTAACAATTAGGCAGAGAATTGTAAACCACCTTGCGTGTACTGCTTTCAAACACTCGTCATGATTCGACCACACAGTCACAGGAATCACGAACTCCGCAGGGCTATACCCATTCTACGCTAACGTTAGATCGAGTTAGGCCTGACTGTTAGGTCGATCTGAGATGTCGGTAGATCTAGTAGTAGGTCTAGACTTTGTCTATTTCCGAAAATGATTTTGTATAAAAACACAGAAAAATAATCAAATTACGGTTTCTCAACTTGAAATGAAATCTTGATGTTGGGATCACTGTGGTCCACGTAGCAGATCAGAGTCAAAAGTAAAAACACAGCAGTACCGCTAGGTGTAAAGGCCGCGATACATGCAACTACTAGTAGCTAGGTAAAGTAACTGCGCGTACACGTTAACGTTGCAGTAGTCCGCCGGCGCCGCGCCTGGTCTGTGAGACTTACCGGCAGCGCAGCGCAGCCGGCCAGCACGTACACTGTACAATGTAGTTTGCTGGCGCTTTGCTACGGGTGTGAGCCACAGAACTCTGTGAGCGGCCATGCATTAGTAGCCCCCCGCGAAGCCGTGCTATAGTACCTTCGAGCCGTGCTATAGGCCCATGCCAGGGGCCTATTGTATGGCTGTCACTCTCAATGAGTTTGATAGGTATTTTCTATTGAATGTCATGTGACATGTTCTTGGCCAATCACAATTCGACATCATTCTGAGGTGTTGTATAAATATACCAGGCCTGAGAGGCTCTGGTTGAAACCAAAGATTAGAGATAACAAGATACGAAGGCGCGCGATAACAATGGACACAAAATGGCTGCCCTACATGACGATACAAAAGAGAGCCAAGTACAAACTCAGTACACCTAGAAACATCATTCATTTCCAAATACAGTGGTATTTTTATTATCTTAAAAAGATTTAAAAATTATAGTCGTAGCTTTTTTTCGATTAAGGGCAGGGCTGCCAACTCTCACTCATTGAGAGTGAGACTCACTCATTTTGGTCCTTTCTCACTCTAAAACTTTATTTCATTTGCATGCATTTCTATTGATCTCACTCATTTTGACTCCTAAATCATAGCATTGGCCTATGGGAGTCTCACTCTCAACTAGTTTCCAATGTTGGCAGCCCTGTTAAGGGTATTATTTTGAAGAACGGGATTTTAAAGTAATAAGGATTATTTCGTGGAGGTAAAAATTTGGCAACAACATGATCTCACAATCAAAGACGCTTGATAAACAACAACATCTTCAAAGACAGCGCGTCTCAGGCAAAGGCGCCCATCACCTGAGACGCGCTGTCCCTGAAGCCGCTGCTGTATGTTTATCAAGTGTCAAGACAGCGCGTCTCAGGTGACGTGCGTAATACGCATGAGGACCGCGCGCTGTCCATTTGTTTTGTACAGGATTAGCGCGCACTTTCGTGTCTTATTAGTTAAGCGTCTTTGGTTGAAACTATGCGCATGAGGTGACTTCAGTAGCACTATTTTCTGAGGGGCGCAGCCCCGAAGAAAATAGTGCTACTGAAGTCACCGAAGGCACATAGTTTCAACCGGTGCCTCGAAAAATTGGCCTGGTATATTTGTTTTATATCCCTCCCAATGAATTTAAGAGTATTCGACTGCTGGTATTCTGTAATTTACCTCTTTTTTAAGGGCATATTGCTTTACTTTTCAAGAAGATTGACTAGTCATTCACGCTCGGGAAAGCAGCTCAGCAGGAGGGCAGCGCGTACGCGTACTATGAAGAGACAACTGCGCGCTCAGCCGCTGAAGTGTACTCGGTGCATTGCATGCTGTACAACGTACTGGTAAACATGCGCAAACTGCAAACTCACTACGCGCTTCATACATGCAATACGCCTATCCGATCTGTCAACAAGTACGTTCGGTTGCCAGTGCGGTGATGTGCGTGCTCGAGCTGATCAACGATGTGACTGTGAGCTGCAGTTGATTGTGTTTTCTGTCGTCTTTCTACCTAGCTGTCTGTACATGAATACGGACTATCATTTCCTGTTAAAATGCAAGTATACATTGTAAATTTGGGTAGCATTCAGTAACAGCGTATAAGGTTAGATTAGGCACTGGAAAAATTCTAGCAATTAAAGCATCGAGTGCCACTGTAAATTCGTGTGATTCGTACGGTGTTCTAACGTAAACAGTGAACAAGTTAGACTCTAACTAAATCGTTAGACACTCTAAAAAATAATTATTAGGAATGAGATTACGGGAAATAGGGCCTATTGTTAGACAGGTAGAACTAACGTTAGGCTTAACTAGCGCTAACGTTAAAGCAGGCCTACTATCTACTGCAGTTTCGTTTAATTTGTCAACATCTTTTGGGTGGGTCGCTCGAGTTAGTGAACTGCGAGACCATTTTCTGAAATCCTTCCTAGGAAGAAATTTCTTCCTAAGTCAGGATTTTTTCCTAAGTGGTATTCTGAAAATCTTCCTAAGTTTCTTCCTAAGTAGACTTAGGAAGAAACTTAGGAAGGGGGCGGGAATATGCAAATTTCGGGTAAATTACAGAATACCGGCAGCCAATCACGGAGAGCGCAAATCGCTCTGAAAAGAGCGTAATTACGCTTGCCGATAGCAACCATCTGAAATATTAATCCGATCTGCGATACGGTCCGTGATTCGGCTGTCGACGATTGCATTTGTTTACGTGTGTTTTCTTTGATCTGTGCGGTGAGAAGTGTGGTATCTTACGTTGTTCTCGGGGGTTTCGGGGGTGTCCCCCGAATAATGTAGTTCTAGATCCTGACGATGCTAGTCTAGACTAGCCGTTAAAATTTACCCGAATTTACGATGAATACTCACGTTTTTAGGAGTTGAGGATAGTCCGTATCCTAGAAATCGATAGCAATTTGGGTGAGACTAGAAAACAATCACTTATCTAATTGCTGGTGCTAGCTTACAATAGAGCTTACGCACTGTGTGGGTGCTCTTGACAGCCCACCATGTTGACTCTATGCAGTCGTACATCCAGTACCTACACACAACAGCTTATGATGCGTACGTGTGCAGTGGTAGCGCGTATTGAGTCTGCAGAACGCGCGCATGTTTACTAGTACAGTGTACAATACGTATAGCAGTTGAGTGCGCACTGTGATGTCTCTTGACAATACGCGTATACGCGCTGCCTTGCCAAACTAGTGTGTAGTGTGATTGATCGTGAATGACTTGTGTCGAAAAGAGTGAAAGGAAGAAGAGCTGCTAGCTGTGATGACGTCATCACCTTTAAAATAGTTCCGTCAAAATCGCCTCGATTTTCTTTATCGACGATTTACTCGAGTTATCTTGATTTAGAGCAGTTTTCCTCTGAAACCACTCAATTTTCATAAAAATTGTGTGCTCAACCTACTTTTTGACGGCCGTTCCGTTCCCGGGCTTTTTGGGGGCCCCAGACGACGGGAAAGACGAATTTCAGCCCTTTGGGCTGAAATTCATCTCTAAGGGAGAGTCGCCGGAGGCGGGGCCGAAGGCCCCGCCTCCGGCGGCTCTGCGTACGCATCAATATGCTAATTTATATGACGCAAAACCGGTATTCTGTAATTTCCCCCAAATTTCTGACTTAGGAAGAAGTTGGTATTCTAGAATGCACTTAGGAAAGAATTTTAGGAACATATTTAGGAAAGCTCCACCCCTGTCCTAAGTACATTGTTAAGAATAGCAAACTGCAAGCATCGTGATAGGCGCGCTTATCAGTCATTGCGCGCACATGTACTTTGATGCGCGAAATGAGCGTGAGAAAGGGGACGTGCCGCGCACTCGTGTATTTGACCCTACGTCACAGTAATATGCGATTGTCATTGGCAGACATTGGTTAGTTCCTTATGATACGGCATTTCGTATTGGCTTAGGAAAGGACGTGGGTGGGGATAAGGACGGCTTAATTTGCATTAAGAAGTGCCTAGGAAGAAATTTCAGAATACCAATTTTGTCTTTCCTAGGCACTTCCTAAGTTTCTGACTTAGGAAGAAACTTAGGAAGAAACTTAGGAAGATTTTCAGAATACCACCCCAACTTTCAAACGGCAAAGCATGAACTCCCCAAAGGCCTACGGTACGTCGAAGAACCCTAGCTTGCTTATTGTTGTCTAATTATAGATCTACGATATCGCCTACTCTGTTGTAACGTAATACATTTTTTTTTCTTTTTAGGTAGAATGAGGGCTTTATAAGAGTCTCTCTGAGTCTCTCTAACGTAACCCGTGTCGCATTGAGTGTATGCGTGCCTTGTGGTTCTCGCGAAGTGCAGTGATCTAAGGCGCCGCGATACCCATTCATCTGTACATGAAATCTCTCGCGAAGCAAAGGTGCTGCGATACCCATTCATTTACACGTGAAATATTTCGCGTCGCGACGCGAAGCAAAAAAGGCGCGAAAATCACCAGGGGTGGTATTCTGAGGTCGTAATTAAGTCTGTAATTAACTTTGTGATTAAGTCGTGAAGTTAATAGGCCCTTAATCATGGGCAAAATCGGTATTCTGAGGACGTAATTAAGGTATGATTAAGTCCCCTGTAATTATCTTAGGTCCCTCCCATCTAATTGTTATTCCATCCAATCAGACGCGTTGGTAGAAGCCAAAATGATGATTATACGCGCAAATATGCCCTCAATGCGCGCTCCTCCACGCCCCCTGTAATTACAACCCAAGAGCTCCGTGCGCACACTCCGGTATTTGATTACAACCCCTCACCTACGCACGCGAAGATCTCAACCTCTTTGCTCACATAAAATGACAAAATCCTCGAAGATCGGCTATATTTCTTTTTTTCTCTGAATTCTACGGATACCATGATAACAAGATTCCGGCCTTTCTTCCCTTGTGCATAACATGTGTGGCGTACACGTACGTATACTCTTATACGTACAGTAGACCAAGCGTCGCCTTGTGGGACCGGACGCGTACATGGAGTCACTTTGAAGGGCAAATCCAACGATTTAACAGGTTAATTCTCACGCCGTTTTCAGAGTATGTTGTCTAGTAGGCCTATATGAGGAGTCTATATCAAGTCTTTAAGGTAAAGGGTGCATATTCTATGTAAAATAAGTAAGTTTTCATGCGGGAACTTAAGTGTCCGGAAACCCAACCCCCCATCATACTTATAGTTATATGTGCGGGATTTCCGAGTGCGACGTGCGTAAATGTTTGGGACGAACATCTTCGGACATCTTGACCCACAAAGGTACGTGAAAAATGCTGTTGGTTTTCGAATTTTCGACCCATTTTATAAAACAAATGATGCACAGGATTATTTCGTGGCGTTAGTGGAGATGCAGCTCACTCTCGGGTATTTACAATGTAGTGCAACATGCACTCGGCTTCGCCTCGTGCATGTTTCACAATTGTAAATACCCTCGAGTGCGCTATACGCCTCCACTAACGCACTCTATCCTGTGCATCATTTGTATAACACAACCTTCGTGAGTTCGGGCCATGGAGTTTCGACGAAAACTAGGTTTGTAGTCCAGTCATAAGAGGAAACAACCCGACGAAAATTGCAACAAAAACAGGTCCACTTGCAGTCATTGATCTTCGAAACCACCTAAGCGATATACAGGAGTGATAAAAATGGATGAAATTCGAATGATAGATAAGTGCCTAAATTCCAAAGAAAAAAATTTTAGGCATGTATCCTATGTATTACTTGTCTATATTTTGCGATCTTGACCTTGTGAAAAGTAAACATCTGTGTCTACAAAAACATCTTCCTAAATGTCGAAGCGTCAGTGCAGAATGATATAAAGAGAGTCTGGCCAACTTGGTTTTCGGCTTATGCGTTTTGAGGCCTGTGATTGGTCAAAACTGGTCCCGTGATCTTCGTGGAGCTCTGTCGTTGCCAAACTTCGCTCACCCGCAGTGCCCATTGTTATCTACCCTTTATTTTACCCACTAACGCGTTAAACGTTGAGTACATGCATGGCGTATACTTTAGCAGTTAGCCAGACTCTCTTTATAAATACGGCACTATGAAGTGTTTGCAAATTCATGATATTCTTCCGTCGAGATGTTTTCATTGCAACTGATTGACAAATTGCCCTATACATCGACGTAAATAAGCACTGAATTGATCAGTGTTTTAGTAGTAGCCATGATAAAAAATCGTGGGCGTACATACTCGAGCAGGATTCGAACCTACGACCTCCTGATCACCGAACAGGCGTTATCTCCACTAGACCACCGAGCTTTCGCCCGACAGCAAGTGTTGGTTCTAATCCTTTTAGCATGCAGCGGGTACTGCTTTGTTGTTCAAATTCATGATATTCTTCCGTCGAGATGTTTTCATTGCAACTGATTGACAAATTGCCCTACATCGACGTAAACACTATGGTAAATAAGCACTGAATTGATCAGTGTTTTAGTAGTAGCCATGATAAAAAAAAGAAAAGAAATGACGCCTGTCCGGTTATCAGGAGGTCGTAGGTTCGAATCCTGCTCGAGTATGTACGCCCATGATTTTTTATCATGGCTACTACTAAGACACTGAACAATTCAGTGCTTATTTACGTCGGTGTAGGGCAATTTGTCAATCAGTTGCAATGAAAATATCTCGACGGAAGAATATCATGAATTTGTATAATTATATATTTATATATATATTTCTTAAAAACATAAACACGCACATGTCCAAAGGAACACATTCTACTAGTCTAACATATCAATACACACAAAGGAAAAACACAAAATAGATAAGCTTAAATGTATGCCAAAGACAATTAGAATCTGTAATCTACTGACAAAACTTAAAAATGTCTTTACATAAGTTAAGAAATATCTTTCTAGCGAGAGGTTAACAAAATCAAAGACATTTGATAAGTACTTTGACCACTCCCCTCCCCCTAAAATTACCTTTCTTTGTCTTTGTTCGATGTGATATGCATAGTTAAACTTTACAAGTGATATACATTTTTCATTTTACCAAACAGTTCTGCACTTTCCTTTCAAATGTCAAATGTCAAATGTCAAATGTCAAAAAAAAAAAAAAAATGTCATGTCAAACACTAAGTGATTGTACGCTCCCGCCGAGCGCTCCAGGTTGATGATTATGGGTCGCTTCTGCAGAACTGAAAATTAAATTTCGGTTTAGTCTCAATTTCACTTTCAATTTGATTTAAATTTCAATTCATTGTTACATTCCTAAATGAGATCATGCAACAAAATAATCATGTGGAACTATACACAGCCCTAATGCCGCCCATAGACGTCTGGTCGGGCTACAAATCATGGAGCTGTATACAACGGCTCCATGATCAACATAATAGAATGATACATAATGTCCAGCATGGACGTACAATAAAATGATTATTACTTACAACATTCAGTAAAAGATCCGTAACCTCATGAGTTATCTACCTAACCACCTTAAGATATGAATTTGCTCATTAAATCTTTACAATTACCAGGGCTCTACATTGATAATGATTTGTCCTGGAAAATTCACTCAATCACCTTGTAATAAACTGTTTTCTATAGAAATAATGAAATTTAACCATCTTCAAACGCTGTTCTGACGGTACACACGACATTAATTGTATTAAATCATCTTCATCAAAGTCATGGAATCTTGCGTTTGGCAACTATAGAAGAGTCCTTTTAGATAAACTCCTTAATTCCTTTAAAAATTCAATTCGGATTGTACGTCGTGTTGAATTTTCTTTAAAAAAATCGGATTGTACATGACGTTCAATTCCTTTCCAAAGTCATGACAAAGATGTACCTTATCGTGAAAGCAACACATCTTTCAAGTCAGAGACTTGTAAAATGATTATACATATTTTATCGCTACAACACGTTTCACGAGGAAAACACATTTAGAAATTATGTCATGAACGTTAGGTATAAATGCAGTGGGGACATTATCAACGTTGCGTCCGTGACAGCAGTGGGACGACAGTCCGCGGTTCCTACATTTACGAAACAATGAAAGGAACCTTGCCATGACCGAGGCTCCATCTCTCTCATTCTATCTATCTACCTATCTATCTGTCTATCTATCTATCTATCTATCTATCTATCTATCTCTATCTCTATCTCTCGCGTGAACTTTGAAAGGTTTCCGCACACTGTGCATCCTGATTGGTTGGCACCGAGTGTTAAAAACAACAATGATTGGATGAAAAGGTGTACTAAAAGTGTTGACTTGATGGCTGATATACGAGTGGAAAAACTTCCGCAGGACACAAGTATATAGGGCACACTATAAATTATCGGCCTATCTCCACTATGAATTGTTGTTGTTGATGTTGTTGTTGTTGTTGTTTTTGAGGGGAACACTTCTCACTCATGTTAATGCAAGAAGATTTATTTCTGCGACCGGTGGCCAAACAAAGCTGATCTCTTTGCTATACTGACCAAATCTGTTAACAGGTTTAAAGGTGCGCCATGGTTTCTATGCAAAACACAATGAACTGAAATTTGATTTGAAAGTCGTCAATATTTAATTGAAATCTGGTCTCCCGTGAAGAGTTAAAAAGCGCTTTCATGAGGAAGCTCTGCCAGTATTCAAAGGCTGATATATTCTATAATTTATCATTGAGCTTAAAGGGAAATACAATTCAAACTGAAAGGTAGTATGAAAAGAAAGACAAAGGCTTTTAAGTACTACAATGAAAATGTAAAAAAAAATTGGATGGAAATTAACAGGGAAGTTTTGGAATTGTGAAGTTCTGCTAATTTCATGAAACAGTTCTTGTTAATAGTCAATGTGAATGTGCAAATATTAAATTGTTGATATTATTTCCTCACAACTTGCTGTAGAGGTTGCCCACAAAATTGATTTTTTTTTTTCGTTCAAACAGAATTATGCCTCAGTTTCAAATCCTGATAATATTCTGACTATCATTATTTTGAAGTTATTCAAATAATATCAAATCAAATAACATTATGCTTTAAGCTTTTGAGACAGAAAAATGGAATTTTCGTTGTGACGTGATGACATCATCAGCTCATCATTTACATATCCATATCAACTTCAAGAACTGTTAATGAAAAATTAGCAAATCTTTAAAATTTCATAGCTTTCTTACTTTCAAGCCGATTCTGTTGTGCTTGTCAAATTTCACTCTTGTCTTCCAAACTAGATTTTAACTGGCCTGTAGAATTCCCCTTTAACTAAAAAGAAGACCTATCTAAACGTTTTTTGACCTTGGCAATTGGGCAGAAGGGCAAAATCTGGCGGGATTTTCCCCTTTGTGTACCTTTTCGTTCAGGCACGTATACTCCCAAGATTTCTGTCAATCGTTTCCTGTAAATCAGTCTGAACAAAACATTGCAAGTGCTTCCTCTCAGTGAATTGACGGAACAGGAATTTCACGTCATACTACCCTGTAGAACAGTGCTTGATGTGATGCATGATTATGATATTATAGACTGTGAGCGGCGCCCTCAAGGTCGGCTGCCAGTTACTCAGTCACAGATTTCAACGTCGACGTGGCATGTTTCCGAAGTCAGTAGGATGGCTGCGGTGACAAAAGTAAGATTATATATAGAAAATAGATATAGAAGTAGGTAAATAAACCAATAAACAGGCAAACTCCCCATAAACTTAGGGCCTACACTTTGTGATATTTTTTGTCCATCTTATATAACATCCAAACATTTCATCGGCATACGACTGAGATACCTCTGCTTCTCACGCATTCAATGCAATTATGTGCCATAATATGAACAGAACTCTGTATTTCCATCTTGAAAAAATGTCATTAACTTTGGACACTGACCGAGGATTAATGATGTCATTTCCTCACAACTTGCTGTATAGGGGTTGTATATATTTTTCTTTCAAACGCAGTTATGCCCCCGTTTCAAATTCTGATATATCTGAATAATTGTTCATTTTGAACTTACTCAGCCAGTAATAACTTTATGTCTTGCGCTTGGACTTTTTTTTTACTCAATCAAGGGAAAATTGTGGCGTGAATATAATCAGCTCACTTATTTACATATTCTTATGAACTGTTCAAGAACTGTATATTGAAAAAAATCACTTTTTTAGCATGATAAAAGAGCATTTGACTAAACGCTTTCAGAGAGCAGGGGAATGATTGCTACCATTAAAGGCATAATTTACCAATTGCAGATGAAACAAAAACCCAGCATTAGTACTTTAAAATAGTTCTAAAATATGAGTTAGGGGTAGAAACAACCGCTGTAAAAAATTGAATCAGTATAATCGATGTTGAATATTTTTAAATACACAAAATGTTAACATAAGTTATAATAAAAATGTTTCCGGATTAAATCGCCTACAGCTATGGTTTACTGAGAAAAATATTGATATCTCCTTAAATTTTAAGTGTATTGCACAAACGTTTATGTGATAGGATGTTTTGTGATAAAACAGACCTACAAATATGCATCAAATGTGATATCCTGAACATTTTTTGAATTACTACTTCCAAAGGTATACAGAACCGTTAATATATGTCAGTATCAAGTTTATGGAATGTGTAATTTTCATGAAAAGTGATTTTTTTTTTTTGTGGAATTCCCTTTATATTTTCTTGGTATTGTTGTCCACACGTGACATCATAACCTCTAGTAGTCTCCTCATCCAGCGGTTCCAACACCAAAACTTTAAAAATGCATAAAAGAAGCTTAAATACTCATCATTTCTATACAAATATGACATCATTACTTTTACTCACAGCCTCTTATGTAGATAGGATAGTCTCTGGCATAAAGAAGTAAAGTAAGGACAAGCTGCTCATCGTAACTGCAATCATGAAACCTTTTACGCCCCAGTCACATATAAACACGGATGCTCAAGGATCCGAGAAGAATATAAAGTTATGTCTAAGTATCTCATAAGAAGTTGAAGGCTTAATCATCATCTCAGCCAATACTGTACCATCTCTTTAATAAGCACTTTCAACAGAGGGCGCAAGAGACTTCACCTTGTGAACTCTTCTTGTGGCACCACTCTCCTAGGCTGTGGCACCACTACCCTGCATCTCCCCTACAGCGACCCGAGCAGCCTCGACCCTGGATGATGCTATGACATGAAACTGCTTTGACAGTATAGAAGGGGTTTTCCCTGTCAAGTCCTACAAGGTATCATGTCAAACTTAATCCCGTTGAAGAAAACCTCAATATTTTGCTCTGATCAAATATCAGTGAGAGAGAAAGCGTTTTTTTTTTTTTTAACCCTCACTTTCAAACATATGGGACATTAACCTATCACATCATTGTGTATCATTATTACTACTGGTACCTGATCAAGCCAACTTATGATGGGATTTACCATCTGCCCAAGGGTGGTATGTTGTACGTTAAGGGTAGTAATTATTCCCCCTGCTTTCTGAAACTGCGGCGGTTATTCAAGTCCTTTTCTATTATGCTAGAAATGTGAAATCATGTTTAATTTTCTTTACATTTTCCTAATAATAGTTGTTCAGATATGATGCCATAAACTCAAGTAGTTTCCTCATCCTCATTCCGACACCAAAATTTTAAAAATTCGAAACTTTTGCATCGATTGTCCGATTCTCCTCAAACTTTCCCTGATGTGTTCTACTAATGTTGCTGCTTTCACTCAATCCGCATTTCTCTTTGGGTGTTGGTTTCCTTTAATGTGCGCAGTCATGTAAACATTGGTCAACACTGTTAGGTACCAATGGGATGCAAAAGAGTTCTCCTTTCTTCACAACCAACATTGCGCTCTCTGTAATTGACAATAGAGTTTTTATTTTTCCAAAACAAAAAAATAGCTGTCGTGCGAGGGATTAGGTAACTCTCTCTCTCTCTCTCTCTCTCTCTCTCTCTCTATATATATATATATATATATATATATGTATATATATATATATATGTATATATATATATATATATATATATATACATATATATATATGAATCCTTAGTGTGTGTGGGGGGGGGGGTGTATTTTGTGGTTTCTAGCTATCCCCTTGTACAACCGATCCAACTGTATTTAGATTATATTGATGATATGCAATTTGTGTAAAGAAGCTTCTTGCCTCAATTTTTATTTATTGATGATAATAGCCCAAGTAAAGATAAAAACGTTTTAACAATAGAATAATCGCTCTTTATAGCTGACAAACTGCATTACTATAATCAAGTTGTCTAAACATATCGTATCGTGCTTGAATCAAGTTTATAATGTCAAATTACAAGTAAGTAATGTGTCAATATAAAGAGTGAAAAGCAATATATGGAGCATTACATTTTTTGGTGATTGATAAATATTTGAATTTGAAAGAACATGAAGATTGAATTTATTGGAAAGTATCAATTTGCATTCAAATATTGGGACATTCAATAATGTTAAACATTTGCTGTCATTAAGAATGTTAGTTAACACCATTGCATTTTTCACATTTAATGTCTTGTGATTGCAAATTGCAAATAAGGTAAATACGAATCTTTTTCTTATTATTACATAAACTTCTTGAGTTACAAAAACGTGCAATTCACACCAATACTATACGTCCCATCTTTTGACACTAAGGCAAATGTAATTTTAAAAGCAAATTTAAGAAACATATTTGTAAATTTCAATTTGCATATTTCATGTACTCATAATTATTCAAAAAATGTTTATACCAGGGATTTCTGGGTTTTTTTTTAAGAATAGCGATGTCAAAAAATTTGAAACCCTGTCTGCGTCTTTGTACCAATTATTGTGAAATAGTGTATATCTTCAATGATATTTATGGGGCCAAACTCAAAGTCATGGTAATCATATTGAATTTAGAAATTTCGAAGATTTCGTATAGAGTATAATGCTTTTAGTATTTTAAGAGGTACATGTTGTTAGCCTATTATGGAATATTTTGTATTCATGTGATATTGCTTTTATATCGAACTTGTCTTGATATTTGCTATTGCTCCATTATCAGCTGTCAAGAACGCGACGTATTATCAACAGACACATTGCACTCTTCGGCTTTGTCCCGTCGATAGATGGCGCGGAGAAGAAAATCTACCCAGAGAAGACTTTCGGTGTGGGTCTGTTCAAACGGTACCCCACCCTCTCTCCTGCTGATTTATTGCATTACATGAGGAGAGCAATTCCTCCGGTGGGGTGTGTATGAAACAGGGCTTTAGCCTATCATGCGACTCACCATCATTGATCACCCGTCGCTAGCTCCTGGATGGGTGCTGTCCAGTGTGTAGCCGACTAGTTAGTCGATTACTACGCACATTGGCCAGCAGTCCCTCGGAATCGCGCCATCTATTGACTGGTAATAATAATAATAATAATAATAATTGCATTTATATGGCGCTTCATACTGACGTTTCTAAGCGCACTTTGCTACTCATACAAATAGACTAGAAAACACAATAACATTAACAAAATTAAGGTTAACAGTAACAAAAGAAGAAGAAAGAAAAGAAAAGAAAAGAAAAATACATGTGATACAATGGTACAATAATTGATAACTGTGTGCGCCTCCAGAAAAAAAAAAATTACAGCTGATTAAACAGGTGACTTTTAAGAAGAATTTTAAATGATTCGACAGATGAGGCATTCTGAATATAAAGAGGGAGTTTATTCCAAAGAGTGGGAGCAATGGAAGAGAAGGCTCGGTCACCATAACGGGTTTTTGTACGTGGGCCATGAAGTAATTGGAGAGAGGAAGATGAACGGAGGGGTCTGGCAGAAGAGGAGGAGCGGAGAGAGACTAGGTTTTGAAGATATATGGGTGCAAGATTACGTGTGATTTTGTACGTCAGAAGTAGGATCTTGAAAGTAATACGGGAATGGACTGGAAGCCAATGGAGTGAGCGGAGAACAGGAGATATATGGTCATGTCTCCTACTAAGGGAGACTAATCTAGCGGCTGAATTTTGGATACGTTGGAGAGGGGATATGTGAGAAAGAGGGAGGCCGGCAAGGAGGGAGTTGCAGTAGTCCAGATAGGAGGAGACGAAGGCATGGACGAGCCGCTCTGCTGATGATTGATCAAGCAGACGCCTGATCTTCCCTATTTTGAAAATACCCCATGATGCAGACTTACAAATGTTTGTGATATGGTGTTTAAGAGTTAAGTGTTTGTCCAAAGTAAAGCAAAGGTCTCTAACACAGTCAGAGACCTTAATAATCCCATCCCGAGTAGTTAGATCTGGTAGAGGAACTGTGCTCCTAAACTGTGATGAGAAATGGATGAGTTCAGACTTGTCTTCATTCAGACGGAGTCTGTTGGCAGTGGACCAGGTTTTGATGTCGTTGAGACATTCTCTCAGTGAATTAACAGCAGCAATCCTATCGCCAGGTGACATAGTTATGTAAATTTGAGTGTCGTCAGCATACATAGCGTAGTTGACTCCATGATGACAATTGATGATTCTGGTGAGTGGACCTGTATAGAGGAGAAAAAGAAGGGGGCCGGCAACGGATCCTTGCGGAACTCCGCAGCTGATAGGACTAGGACATGACCAGGTCCCATTGATTATCACCCTCTGTGCGCGATCTTGAAGATATGACTTGATCCATTGGATGGCAGTGCCTGTGATGGAATAGTCATTACTAAGTCGTTGTAGTAGCAACGTGTGGTCGAGCGTGTCAAACGCAGCCGAATAGTCAAGAAGAAGAAGAGCAGCCTCATTGCCCTTGTCGACAGCAAGAAGGAGATCGTTGAGCACTTTCAACAAGGCAGTTTCTGTTGAGTGGAGGTTGCGGTATGCTGACTGGTTTGTGGGAAGCAGATGATTACTGTCAACATAAGATCGCTGTACAGTCCCTCGCTTGCTCCCCCCCCCCCCCACACACACACACAATTATACACACACACACACACAACGAAAAAAAACATGTATTTTCTTGCGCCATTTTCCTTGAAGTTACAATTATTCATTTCGCCTTCGATGTTAACGTTCCCCCCCCCCACCCCCCTTCTCCTTGTTTCTTTAATTTTCCATCTGAGATGATGGCTGGATAGCCCATATTCATTCGCAATAGCTGGTCTTCCATGGGGTCTAGCTGGGTGTGGGGCGGGACCACTTCAACGACTTCTGCACCCTGCGCTATCAGATGACAGAATGAAGTGGGATCCAACACGTTCATGAGCCATGACCCTCCAATACACTGCACCTCCATTTTACGTCCTACCCGGGGATCAGAGTATTTTGTTCCTCTTGCTGATATAGAGGGGAGGGATGATTTAGTAGCTCCATGATTATGCACAACACTACAGCAATTTGCTGAAAGGGTCATCCGAAAGGACTATCCATCCCACAAGTGGTAAATAAATAAATACAGACACAGTTAGACTCAGGAATCCAGCCTGGGTCCTTTGGATTTGGAGGCAGACGCGCTATACCGACGGAGCCAAATCACCGCCCGTTTCATTAAAATGGCGGCCACTGGGTTCCATCATATGAGATCAATTTCTTTCACGTTTCAAGGGGCCGCTGTTGTGGCTCAGTGGATGTTGTTACGAACTGAGAATCCGAAATACGTGGTTCGAATCCCCTGGCTACGGCAGCTGTGTCCCTACATAAGGCACTATCACTGCAGAGAGTAGTCCATTGAAAGGGAACTCAAAGCAGTCTGTCCTTTGGTTGGGTCCCGGGTGCTTACAAACCGTCATTGCATTCTTAGCAGTCTCGCAAATCAAAGATGATACGGTATGCCCGGTGTCTTACAGATATATATTTTCTGAATTACTGAAATACAGATATATTTTTGCTTAAAGAGATGGATATGTTTTTGGTTGAGGTGAGGCTTCAGATTTTCACTCTTTGTGAAATAATTATGTCTTATGAATCACGAAACGGCACAAAGTTTTTTACAAGTTTATTTGATTAAAATTGGTTTTGAAATGGCTCAGATATCCAAAAACAAAGTGAACACAACGTAGTCCTTATAAAAGATAGTTCCATCATTTATTAGGACCCCTTTGATTTCGTATTTCTCAGGCATTTCAAAACAAATTTAAGCAAAAATGTATTAAGTATCACAAGTAATAAGTATACTTATTATATAACTATACGTATATATGTTTGAATATTAAATATATTATGTATATATACTTTATATGTATACATATAGATTACATACTATAATTCATACAAGTGTTGTGTGTGTATGTCTGTGTGTACATTGCAAAAAGTCCGGTGTTAAATAGTGAACACCGAGCTGGTGTTAGATTTTCGATGCTCATTTATGGTGTTAAATTAACACCTACGGGTGTCATTTCCAAATTTTAAACTGTTTTTTTGAAGAGTTTCTTAGTAACTGCACTTCTTGTTGATTTTTAATTTAAACAAGACGATCAAGAATTTTACATTAAAATACTAGATTTTTGAAAAAATGTGAAAATAAATTTACACCAAAGTAACACCAGCTGGTGTGGTCCCTTATTGAAGCTTGACGGGTGTTAAACCATTGATATTAACACCAACAAATATCAAATCAACACCATGTGGTGTCATTTTTGAATTAACACCAGTACAGTGTCAAAATAACACCAGGTACAGTGTCAAATTAACACCACGAAGTGTCAGGTGAACACTTTTCAACACCATCACAGTGCATTTTTAACACCTGTGGGTGTGGACCTTTATTGAAGTTTGATCGGTGTTAGATTTAACACCCGTGGTGTTAAATCTAACACCGATGTTTTTACAGTGTATGTGTGTGTGTACGTGTGTGTATGTGTGTGTATGTGTGTGTGTGTGTGTTTGTGTGTGTGTGTGTGTTAGTAATGAATTGGGATGTTTAGGTTTTCTTGTCATATCTTAATAGCTGTACTTTGTTCTCAAGCACTTTCAACGATGTATCTCTTCAATCGTGCCATCTCTATGCCATTTCCATGAACACTCCTCATATATTAGAAGCACGGTCAAATGTGATTGGACGGATTGCCATTGCGTCCGCCCTGCTACACTTCAGAGTATAATTATCTCCGATGTACTAGTATTAGCTGAACGCCTGCCGGAGCTTCGGGTCGATATAAAAGCATGAACGCTCCAAGCTCGAGAGGATCCTTTATCCGTGGAAAGCTCCGGTAATGCTTTTCCTTTTTTTTTGTCGGAATTTTTGCAATGCGTCACTTTTCCTTTGCTTTGTACAGCTAGAGGACCTTTCACTTTGCGTGCCCAGAGCATTAAATCGTTCAACATTTCAAACAAAAGTGGCTATCGTCTTTAAAGAGATAACTGTTACACATTAATGTGCATCTTGATTAGATGAAGAAACACTAACGGCCTCGTTTAGCATCGTTTACAGTCTTGCTATACGTATACGTTAAAAAAGTAAATTACTTGAGCACTATACAAAAAAGATTGTTTCTCACTTTTATGGACTATACCATTGTTTCATTGGAAATCTTGTCGGTGCATTTCATCTTAAAGGAATTTCTTTATTCTATTCATGATGTCGGCGGTCACAGAAATATCGAGTATATCAGAGATTGTTTTCTCTGAGTACACTAATAACTTCGATCATCTCGAGAACATTACAGAGAGTGGGCAATCGAACGTTAGCTCCTGGTTCTCGTCCCTTTTCGGTACTCTGTCAGTTGCGATTGCCCTGACTGCAATCCTAGGAAACTCCCTCGTTATCGCCACCATTCTGACCAACCGTCAACTGATGACGTACACGAACAGCTTCATCGTCGGCTTGGCGATGGCGGATCTCTGTAACGGCGTCGAAATCACTTTCCGAAGCGTGAACACGTACCTGGGATACTGGCCGTTTGGCAAGGTTGGCTGCGAGATATTTCTCTTCTTCGCCCACTATACCGTGCAGGTCATTTACATTCTCACACTCGTCATCGCAATCGATCGCTTTCGCTCGATCAGGAGTCCGCTACATCATCTTCGAATGAAACGCCTGACGTACGCCGTCAGGCAAATTCTGGTGACCTACTTCAGCCAGGTGCTGGTCATCTCATTCTACTTGTATGCGTTACCATGGATACTAGGCAGGGGCTTCGATATTCCAGATAAAGTGTGCCTGTCTCGATTCAGCATCAATGAAAGTATAGGCCTCTATTTTATGCTGATAACTCGCTACATTCCTGTTCTCACAACTGGTATGCTGTACGTAATAATATACGGAATTATTACTCGTCGAAAATTATTCAAGAAGTCATTAACGACTGAGACAAAGTCAAACAATCCTGGTAAGTAATTGTTTGCATTATCGGAATGTTTCTTTCCAATTTTTAAAATGATTTTGTTATTTTATAAGTATTTACCCCAAAGGTTAAAAATGTTGCAAATGTCTCTGAAGAAAATAAAATCATCTTACTCCTTATGTAGTTGTTTTGTAGTGACATACATTTAAGAACCCACTTTCGAAAAAAGAAAGAAAGTACGAAAGTTTATTTTGCCATTCATAGAAGTTTCGAAGTTCACTGACACTATGGCGTATTCGAACCTCATCTTTTTTTGTCTTCTTTTTTTTTACTCATATGATATAGGAAGAGCATGTATATGTGACGAATCTTGCTTTATGATTTGAGTAATTAGAGTAGCGAGACATTTTTATTTATCGCCTTAATGCGCAAACCGTATACTGAACACCTTTTCCCCCTTCTGCCCTTCAGAACAAGAATCGCGCAAGATAAACAGACAAAATATTGCAAATATTTCTCAGACAGGAATTGAGCTAAAGAGTAAGACATATCAATAATGTCCGAGTCATTTTCGATTCACAGCCCTATCAGGGGGAGTAGTTTAACCTGAAAAGATATTGCAACCGAGAAAACGGAAAGTTTATTTGACTGAAAAATATCTGAATCTTAAATTCGAGGAATGCGTGAACCTTTTTTTTTTAACATGTCAAGTGTTCTCAAAAGACTGCAGCATATGTTCAATGCCACTTTTCTGAAAAGTGTGTTCATTTGTTGATGAAGCATTCATGCCATGTTCGTACTAGGTATGTTTGTAAAATTTATTTTCCTGGAAAAGGTGTGATACAATTGAAAACCAGAGAACGTCAAAGAAATTCAATGATATCAATTTTGTTACAATATTGCCATTCGGTCATTTTCTGCTTTTCTGCTTTAATGCAAGTCCAGTCTTATTTCCTCTGATAATCTGAACCTTAATTCTGAAATTAATCACTCACCATCACGACTATTCTGTGTGTGTAAGCACAATACGTGTGTATCATTTGTGTTTGTTTTTTTTGATTGTTTATAGACAGAGTGATTTTCTGCTGAAACAAAAATGATTTATGGTTTTAACATTTACTGTGTAACCCGATATGAAAAGTATGAAATAGATTGAAGGGCCATCTTGCTGCATGTTCTTGAAAACATTTCAATTTTTTTTTCGTTAGCCAACATCTCTATTTCCAAGCATTTTATGAAATGGAAAAAAAATCCAGCTTTCGACTGGCTTATTGTATTGAATTAAGCAAGGAATCAGAAAAGAAACTTGATTTAAAACTGAAAGTATCTCACATTGAATTTGAATTAATTGTCGTTTGTGCTGAAAAGTATGATAAATCCTTAACTTATAATTGTCTTTCTGCAGTTGCATGGAATTGAGACTTTATGATAAGGAATTTCTTGCACATGCGATATAATCGCACATCATTTGTCGTTTTTTGGTGATAGTGACAGCTTTTGAGCTTACATTACTCACAATCAGAAAAAGAAAACAATTAAAAATGTCGTCAGCGGTTACATTTTACACGTTTTCCCTACAACAATATTAATTGTTACAGAATACTCTCGAGAAAGTCGTAGTGTGGCTACAGTGTCAGTAAAGTTTGACAGGTCAACCGTGGATGAAGGGGATCTTGAGAACGCTACCCACCAGCACCCCTCGGCAGGTGGGAAGAAGAGGAGCTACCACCGGGCGGAACGAACTCTAACGATGATCTTCTTTATCCTGCTCGTTTCTAGTCTGCCGTACATAATAGCTTACAGCGTTCACCTGTTGTGCGACCACTGCGTTTCGATTGGAATCTTCAACGTAAGTATCACGCTCGTTTTTATAAAGATTCAAGCTTCGTTTATAATTATTATTATGGTAGCATATTCTATGGGGCGGTGTGCGTGAAAATCAAATAGGGTTCATCAAATTTTATCAGAGCATTAATTGTGGCGTTATTCCGAAGGTTCGTTCATTAGTACGAAAATGAAAAAAACAAAAACAAAACAAAACACACTGATAACGAGAAAACAAAAACAAAAACAAAAACAAAAACAGAAACTGCGGTTATCAACAAACTTTGGAATTGCGATTTATTTCTTCTAATTACTGTAATAACTAACTTTTAGAATGACAAACCTTATTCAATTTCGGATTATCGATCCTTCGGAGTAACGAACATTATTTCACTTTTGGAATTACGAACCAAAAAAAAAAAAAAAAACCGAACTGTATGTAACCACGTGCTATGTAGTACTACATAGACAATTCTACAAATTGTCATTAAACTTTTCCAATTCTTTTTAGCCAGACGAGGCTATACACATCGAAAAGTCAACTTATGTCTTTCAAAACAAAAAATAAAAACCTAAAATTAAGTACATGAGTAATCGGAAGAAAATATCCCAAAAGATAAACTTGATAATTTTTCTCTATACTGTCTCAATTTAATGTCGAGTACAATAACATAATAAGGCAAAGAAATTTCAGTTTTAAAGATCGTGAATAGAGCTGCAATACAAAAAAAAAATCAAAGAAAACATGGTTCTCCTTACCATTTTTCTTTTGTTATATGGACGTTTTCATTACCTTACATGACAAATGCATGAACGACGGAAGGTTGTGATAAACTTTGCCAGTCAAAGTTCTACTTTCCCGAATTCGATATACGATTGTGACTTTGCTGAAAGCTGCGTATATTACATGTGGTTATAGGTCTATCTATACCAGCAGATAACATAGTCTTTTGCTGACCTGATAATGACTAATTAAAAACATCTTTTACTGCTAACATAGACTTTCGGAATTTAGGGACTAATCTATCTTATCAACGAACAAGAGGCGTTTGATCTATTGGAACGAGACAATAGCTACACCGGATGACTGAAAGAATATATGTTATGTCATGATTTTGATTATCATGATCTTTGTTGGGGTATGAGTGCCCTTCAATTTGTCTCCCTCTGTGCAAATGAAATTTGTAAAATCGCAACTACGACTTAAAATGTAAGTTCGAAACAACGACCTGAGATTTGGAATATCTCATCTCTACAGACGCGACAGAAGGAGACAAACGGAAGAAAACTCATAGCTGATATCTTCACCCTTCTGCTTGATAATCTCTCGCTTCCATTTATGATCATTCTTGATATATATATTTGTGTTTTTTCCTGTATACTGTTACCTTGATAATAAACGCCATTTTTAGCTTGATTAATATAGTGCTCAGTCTTCTGGTATTTATCATGTGACAACAAGTTAAAATATTTTTCATATGTCCCTGTCAATTTAATATCGATTTTCTGCATATCTTTAAAATCATGATAAATTTTGTTGTTCATTGAATAAATGCCAGTAATGAATCATCATAAATAACACCAGCAGCAATAGGAAGAATGAAGATTATAAGGATAGGAAGATAATTTTGACAATATTGGTAGTACACGTCATGATATTGATAGTCGTAATCATAATGAAACGAAGATCTCTATTAGAAGTAGGAGAAGTTATAGGAATAGTGGTATCTCAGAAGAGCTTTATCACAGAACGAGTTAAGCGCAATATTTACACATTTTAACGTATTTCATCAGAATTGCTCAATAACACTTCTCCAGTCATACCTCACGTGTTTCATAACAAGGAACATTCTTGAAAGTGTGACAAAACATCACATAATTGTTTATTATTTCATTTGTTTTTGACAGGTTTAGTCGCAAAAACCTCAAATTCAAAAGAATGGAGTTAAGTCTTTTTGCGATCAAACTCTTCTTTTTTTACCCTTTGCTATCTCTTATAACAATTGCCTTTAACCAGGCCGCTGTGGTGGTTAGCCACATGAGTTTCGCCATCAACCCAATCTGCTACGCATCGGGGAATCCCCTTATCAGAGCTGGAATCATTAATCTGATCTGCAAGCCAAAAGGAGGGGGAAAATCCTAGGAAAATCGTCGTGCAACAACCAAGAAAGCTGGGAAATGGAAGACAGCGTAATGCACCCAACAGTAATAACACTAAAAGTTACATATCTGTGTCGATTTGTTTTCATCTTTCCTTTTTTTAAATATCAATGAGTGTTAGTGACAGTAATCTTTGATTCATGTTGTCCATCCTATGTTTTAGAATGTCTAGCACTACAAAATACAGGGACTTTGTTAATAATTATAGATTGTAGAGCACCACACGATGCCTTCATTTTTACAAAATGAGACAAAGTTTTGACAAAGAAGAAAATAAGAAAAAAAATAAACAAAGTTTCGGTAAATGAAAGAAAGATATCATTCAGAGGGGTGAAGGTTCAGGTGCGACTCTAGTTTCTTTATTTTGTCTCCCTCTATAAATTAAATTTGTTAAGATCGCAACTGCTGATCTGAAAATTAACAAACATGTCGGGAAAAAGGAACCAGTAGGACTCGAAACTGCAATCTACCAGTAATTTGTAGAGGGAGACAAAGTGAAGAAACTCGCACCTGAAAGTTTCGGTACTTTAGAACTCTGGCAAGCAAAGTCGGAGACCCGAAATTTGGCCAACTTAAGATGTTTTCGTCAGCTTTCATCTATGTCAATCAATGTCATGATGTTTTTTTCGTGTATTCACTCTCACTCTTTACGTCTGTATTGAAATGGATGTTATTCGTATTCCATTTTCCTTGCTTTTGAGAGGTTCACAACATACAACCATGCTTTTTACTGGACCTCTAAATTCTTTTTTCCCCTCAAAACATAATTTTGTATTTTGCCGGTATGCATGTATATCTTTATCTGTTAACCATCATTTGAATTTATCCTTTGCACAGTCGAATGTATGCCTATGATGTGATTCCTGATTTATTCTGTGTTATGTTTTTGTTGAAAAAGAATGAAAATAAATGAATTGAATTGAAGTGCTAATGTAGTGAAATCCACCTAATCAAAACTGATACTCTGTGGGATATGAGCAGACTGTATTTTGTGTACAGATTTTAAAGGTCATGGCACCAAGTATCAAGAACAAAATCTGAGAAACTTGTCAGGAAGCAGAATTTCTGTACGATTATCGTTATTGCACTCTTAACTTTTTCTTTCAGCTTTCTTTTTTCTATTTTCTTTCAAATCTCTTTTTACCCCATTGCATGAGACTAGGAATATCGGACTTTGCAATCGATAACATTTATAGAATTTTAATGCATTTTTTCTTCCTTTTTTATAGTCTTAGTGATATTTTGGATGAATAAAGATAACTTGGCTGTTTCACCTCCTGGCCTGCTATTCAAATGACGAGTAAAGATTTTAAAAGAGTAAGAAGTATGAATAGATTTCCACTTTCATTTCATCTCAAAAAGGTACGATTCCATCGCAGGATCTCGATCAATATTGTTCCAAAAGCTGTAGAACCAGAGAATAACCTGCAAACAACATTTCTTCTTTTCATCTCTCGGTCTCCCGCTGCAGTTTTTAATCGATATACATATTTAAGAAAAATCGCAGTGGACATCTTGATTAAAAACTCAAACAAGACATTTTAAATGACAGAAGCTTGTCAAAGTAACATTTATTGATAATATTAGGACAGAAGAGCTAGATAGTAATTCAACAAATGTCATATTTGTCCAACTGTTTCTTTACTAAAAGACCAGCTAACCAGACGGGAAAAAAGGTGACCTATAGGTGGAAACCGGGGACTCATGTCTTCATTAAAAAAAAAAAAAAAAAAACATGTTTCTGTTTATGGTTTTCATGCTACGAGCGAAGCCCATCTATGTTTTTCATGATGCATTTTATGTTATTATTGTTCTGAAATTTTCGTTTTACTGCTTTTACTCCTTTCAAGGATAATAATCGTATAACAAAGCAAGTAATGGTTACCGACATTATTCCAAGACACGCAAAATGATTAAGAATTTAGTCTTTATCACTTATTTTATCACAGCATTATGATTTGATCATATCGGGGCAAGCCTTTCATTATATTGCAATACTAAAATATTACAATCATTACTACATGTAATCATTATTGAAAGGCATTAATATCATTATTACCACAAAACTAGGACAAGAGGCTCAACTTGGAGAAGAGACCATCGCGTCGTGTATATACTGTAGGATTCGAACCTAGAAGCCTAATGTATAATTTGATAACAATAGCTTATTACAGGAGGGTTCGTTTCTGTTTCTGTATTTTACTGGATACATAGTTGACCTTTAATGTCAGATGTCGTGTGGCAATAGATGCATATGAATATTATGTTTATATTCATCTAAGTAAAAATAAAGCATATAACGGTTTTATGTTTTGGTTTTTCGTTTGTTTTTTTTTATGTGTTTTGCATAACGTGCTTTTTTTTTCCATTTTCCTTTCGTCCATTCCAATTTTTCATAATTATAGATACGAACTAATGTGTCTCTGGTGTCCTATGATCCTCATATATTCTGATCAACTTAACCGAAATGAAGTGAAATAAATGAGAAGTAAGTAGCAACGAGGAGGTGCTACATAATAATTTCCAAAAAGAAAAACAATCTTGCAAGTGTAGAGATAATTACAGTCCACCGAATCGTGATTTATTGAAAACTGAAGCAAAAGGAAGGACTCCTCAGAAGAGAAAAACTCCTCACCTACCAAGGAAACACCAGCTTAGGGTTTAAAGTTTAGAGTTGGAAAACTCACGTTGGAAAGATTGAAAAGGTTGGTGTTTGTTTCGGCTAAGGAATTATATCATACTAAGTCATATCTTGATACTGATGTATAAAACACTATTGCAACTTCATCTTAAATATATGTATGGAATAGAAGTTAGGGAAAGTACATATGAATCAAATTTAAGTTTTGGATATTGCCCCAAAGATGGCAGTAAGAGTCATTTCTTTCAACCCTATTATGAATCCAGCAATAGAAATATTTCAAAATTTAAGGCTTCTCGGTATTATTCAATTACATAAGCTGTGTGTCTGTACATTTATATACAATGTTTAAAACGGTAACCTGCCTCATTCAGCTTTTAGATACATTAATATTGCTCATTTGTATCCCATAGATATAATACTATCCATAGAAATATAACAAGAAACAATTTGAATTTGCCTACAATTAACACTTATTACGGAAAGTTTTCTTTGTCATTTGTTGGAGTATCTTTATGAAATTATCTGTCGTACTCATACTCATTCCATAGATCTCTAAAATCACATGTGTTGGCTGTGTAATGCCCAAAGTACTACGTGTGCTATCGCTAATTTCACTGCTAAATATCATTCAGCAAAATTCATAAGTATATATGCATATATGTATTTATATTATATATGTATATATATATATATATATATGTATATTATGTATATATATATAATATATATATATATATTATATAATATTATATTATAAATATATATATATATATATATATATATATAATAGTATATTATAAATATATATATATATATATATATATATATAAGAGTTTTATTGCAAAATGAGCTAACTCCGTTCTTGTTATGTTACAAGTGAGGTGGAAAGTTTAATATATTTGTTCTGATGCTGGACATTGAAATGCTTAAAATGGCGCTTAGCTCATTTTGCAATAAAACTCTTCATTAAATCCCTTGCTTTATTTATTCCACATATTATCTACTTTTTTATTAGGAAATATATAATCATGTCAAGCTTTTAACTAAAATCTTTTATGATTTAAATAGTTGTAAATATGTTTGTTTCATGTATTTCAGACCACAGTTTGTAGAGCTATTCATTGTACTGTACTTATTATCTTTTTAGAAAATTTGTATCAGATAGGTATCGGACTTGATTAACATTCGTGCTATTTTTTGGTACCTTTTATCCTGTATTCATGCACGCGTCTTTTATTATGTGTCATGTCATGTACACATGTGAATAAGACTGATAATAAACTTCAACTTTAGTCATACTCCCCACTTGCCTACAAACATTATATTCGATATTATGTCAAACTAATTCAAAGCACGTATGCCTATGTATAGGCCCCTATTTACATTCGTGTGATGCTATTGTGCTTTACTTTTGCTTTCCTGTCTTGAACTATCTCATTCTTTACCTTATTACTACTATTTATAAAGCATAAGTATTTATCTGACAATAGCAGCACGACTGTATAATTACATGCCTAAATATTCGTGGATACATTGATCTATTGATTTATTCTAATTATATACGTATGTACATGATTATAATTATGATCTCGCAAGACTAGTATCGGGAGGTTTTTATCATTCCCATCTCTTACTCCCTCTGTCTGTCTCTCTGTCTGTCTCTGTCTCTCTCTTTCTCTGTGTCTTTTTCCTTTTATACCTTCTCTTCCACTACCATCTTGTTGGATCCCTTCGTTTATTGTATTGATAACGCATATATAATATATATCAACTATTATCAAAGAGTCAACCTTTTTTGCTTATTGTTGGCAACCGTTGGTAATAATTATGGTAATTCATAAACGCATGGAATTATGTCACAGTATGATGCACGGGTAATGAATATTGTTGAAGTTGTAGGAAACAGCCTTAGTTTGTTGCACGATATATGTATATTATGTTTAATGATATTGCTGGGGAAAAATAATAAATTGCAGAGTGATATGCTATATACAGACAAATCAAATCAAAATAAATCAAATAAGTGTAAGTTCTGCATTGATTTATTCACGTTTTTTCCACAATACAGTGTACATATAGTGCTATAGTGGATCCCTTTTTTTTTCTCCCTGAGCAATAAGACTGGCTTGACACCTTGTATACATGAATTGCCAACTGTTCTTAATTACCACTTGCTTTTCACCTTGCAGTTAAAAAAAAAATTATACCGAAAGTAATGTATGATTTTTATGTCTTATAATTTTGCGTTCTATGGAAGAAAAAACAAATGAAAACAGATTTAATCTAAAGGACAAGTCCACCTTCATAGACATGTGGATTGAGTGAATGCAGCAATATTAATAGAACACATCAGTGAGAGTGTGAGGAAAATCGGACGATCCACTCAAAAGTTATGAATTTTTAATAGTTTCTGCTCAGTCTCTGCTGGATGAGAAGACTACTGCACCTCGTAATGTCACACGTGTGTATAAACGATAAAAGAAAATAAGAAAATTCGACATATTTTCACTTTTCTCGCATGATAAAAAAAAAAAACACTTGACCTACCTCTTTCAGAAGGCAGGGGACTAATAATATATTAACCTTAATATATGTCAGTGACAAGTCGAGGAAATGTGCACTTTAAAAAAACAAACCGTGCAAATATTTTCACATACTTCTTTAATGTTAGGTTTCATGGACTTAAAATCATCGAGAAATGTGAGCCATCGGTAATTTCTCGTTCCTGTCTTTCCAATTTCTGAATTCAGAACACAGTGCAAGCCGCACTATGCCGGCAAGAATGAAAGAGGGAGAAACCATTGCTGTCACATAAGGCGCGGTCAGACTGGCAAAAGATCGCGAAGTTTAAGATCGCGAAGTCTTCCCGATCTTTTGCCGTGCGGTCACACTGGCAAAACTTCGAGATCTTAAAGATCGCGATCTTAAACTTCGCAATCTTTTGCCAGTCTGACCGTGCCCATGGAGGACTTTATCATTAAAATACTTGAGTATGACTCTCTTTGGCCCTCTGTGACGATCAGATGTTTCATTTTATTTTCATTTTATCTAAACATTTTTTCCATTTCCGACAAAAAAGTTACACACAACCATAAATGCAACAGCTGCGTTATTTTCTCATTATTTTACTGATAATTTACTGGTCTTGAGTGGAAAATCGTCGATCAAAAAAAGAAAAAGAAAAAACAAACAAAAGTAAAACGATATGTTGGTTATGTACTTAGATTTAAGTTTAAAAGAAAACACCACAAATATAAACAGATTTCTTTAACGATTTCGTGATATTTTCATTCACTTATTAAATCATTTGAAATATGCTATCTAAACTCAAATACCGAACAGGGGGTGGGGTAGGTGGGAGGAGGTATCTATACACCCGTCCTCACGAGACATCTCTTGCATTTTTAGAATTCCAGTTTTGGTATAGTATATTCAAAACATGCAAAGAAAAAGCAAGAATATATTCAGTTATTTAAATTTGTAAAAAAATATATATCTTTAATTACTTGCCGCTGTGTACGGTCATGGGGAGGGTATAATCTATCATCTTTAAAGGAAAAAAAAATCAAGTTTGCTCAAACGGAACCTGCACGCTAGCGTGTGGTGCATCAGACTATCTAAAGCTTTGTGCACATACAGTGAAAGATAAGTCCAGGGAGGTGGCGATCTGGGCAGTGATTACGATAATCGCAACTGACTTAATTCAGGAGTTTGTGTAAAGTTCAGCGTACAAAAATAGCTGCAGTACAATCCATTTGACCAGGTACGGAGCTAATATTTAATATGTAGCTCCATGCTTTAGCCATGCACCTACAACACTATGTTTGAGTAATTGCGAAGTCCGGGCGTTGCCTCATGGCAGAGCACGAGATCTGCACGCAGTCGTAGCGTGTCTGTCTTTGGATTTTACCTCCACCTACTGGGTAGGTTTAGCTAACTACTGGCATACATAGGGATCCGACGGGATTTGTAGATGTGCTGAATTCACAGATTATCCCCATTATTATCTATTTTATAGGCCTATACACATGTCAGTAGTAGTTACGATATTATATTTAAATGCCACGACTACATGCAATTCTCATGCGTGCCACGAGGCCACGCCTGCATGTACTTTGCACACATTAATTTTATATCTATATTTATATCTATATCTATATCTTTATCAATATCTATGATAGCGTATCTCTATTTGAATGGCATGCATTGAACCATGCTTCACATCCAGTGTCCATTGTTTTATATTCAACATGTCCAGACATAGGTCCAGGCGGACATCAAGAGAGGTCAAAAATAGGATTAGAGTACACGATAAACCAGGCCAAGCCCCTGAGATTCTGAACCACCCTCGGTGTTGTCTATGGAATAGAGTCCTCTCTCGTGGCGTACTTTCGAGATTTTCCCTTCCTGCACAAGATCAATAAGGGTACTCTTCAGATTTATACCCCCTCTGCCCTCTTCAAAACACTTCTCCCTAATTGTGAGGACGAGATGTCCACCTGGATGAAAGAAAAAAGAAGAGGACATAATTTATCACTGCATGATACGCACCAAATGAAAATGTTAAATATAAACAAACAATGCCAAATGAAGCCACATTGATGTTTCATCTGCAAACAAAACTCAACAAAAAAACCCAGGAATTATGACATAAAAAAAGAAACAATACAAGGCGGACATAGCTGTTGAAACATCAAACAAAGTGATGATGATAATTTTGGTAAAATGGTAAATGACGTTATTTACAAGGATGATAGTCAATCATTGCCACTCTGATATAGATTATCTGGTAAGATATTATCAATTGCCATAACAGCAATTCTTAGAGGAATGTATTATATCTATTATAATATGACGACGAAACTACCACAATAAAATCACTAAAATACGTAAGATGAGAAGAGCAACTACGGTATAACTGTACAATCTGGTTTTGGAGGAACGTCTGCTTGTCGTCCTCCAGACGGCCTGACAAACGCAATGAATAAACGAACAATCCTCTTAACATGTAGCCTAGAAAGATTTTGCCAATTATAATGAGGGGAGAAAATAGAATGCAGAACAAAACATTAGAATGCAAAGACTACAATAGAACTACAGCCTCTAATCGAGGTCTTTCCGGCATCTTATAAAAAAAGTAACGGGGTCGTCATCAAAATCTAATGGAGCGAGGAAGGACAGTCACCACTCACTCGTACCTGCCTCTACTTGCGGCGCGCTTACTATATTTTTCATATTACTTTACCTATTTATTTATTTTCACTACGCTAGTGTTCCCAGTCCCACAGTAGTACATGTATCGCAAAAATCGTGACCGAGTACAACACTACGACACGACGCAGGACATATTAGGCTACGAGTAGCACCAATGCTACTAAAGGAGTGGGCCTCTCTCTAAAGAAATTAGCTTTCCGCTTTCCATTGTTACGAAGAAAGAATGATCTATAATTCAATGGGACGATGTCGGAAACATGCAAAGAATACATGTTTCACGAAATCGACGGGGTCAGGCCTCACTTAATAGCCTGGGTCATTTAAATATTCAACAATAGGTGTTTTCACATCAGCCCGATGTTTCGAAATAGCGCGCTATTTTCTGACTTGGGAAATTAACCCGATCACGAAATATTAGCGCGCTATTTGATAATGTGAACACAAATTAGCGCGCTAATAGTTGTATCGCTCTGGTCGAGAAAATTTCTCGAGTCCGGCCAACTCGGGAAATTTCTGACATTAGTGAAAACGCCTATTAGGCGTTTTCACATCAGCCCGATGTTTCGAAATGGCGCGCTATTTTGCTGACTATTTTCTGCGACAAATATCTCGAGCTTGGATTTTTATCGGGCTGATGTGAAAACGCCTATTGAGGCAAACTGCACACAGAGCTTGAGAAATTTTTGAAAGTGCGCACATTACTGATGCTGTTTGCACCATACTCAGCTGTCGACTTAGCTCGAAAAAAAATTCGGGCTAATTCTCTTCGGGCTGATGTGAATAAGAAATGAAATAGCGCGCTAATTTGCAATCGCGAAAAATATCTGTAGCTTGGAGTTTTATCGGGCTGATGTGAAAACGCCTATTGTAAATAGGCCATACCCTCCCAGTATCTTCGATTTGAATAGGCATTGTTTGCCAGTCGATGACGTAACCATTGAGCGCAGCTAAGACCAGGCGTCCACTAGGGCGCGGACAAGACGCGGACAAGCCCCGGAATGCAAATTTGGTATTCCGCACTCCTTCGGGAACCTGTCCGCACGTTACTGAACGTGTCCGCTCACTGTCCTAAACATGTCCGGGCGTTTCCGCACCTTCGGGAGAGAGAAAAATTTCCGCGTCCAAATTTTGATCGAGACCAAAATTTGGACGCGGAAATGAACTTCCTGACACCTTCGGCGACTTGTCCTGACGATGTCCTGAGGATGTCCCGCTTGTCCGGAACCCTTCCGCTCCTTCCGCACACGCTCCGGAAAGAATCCCGCGGTGTGGGGAAGCTTCCCGAATGAAAGCGGAAGACACCAGGAATGTTTTAGGACAGCGCGGAGCCGATGCGAATCTATATATGCAAGTGTCCGGAACCTATGCGGAAATTTTGTGATCGAGACACGAAAATGTCGACACTTTCCGCGACCGTCATGCCAATGAAACGCAAAATGAGCAAGAAGGGAGGCGAGGCCCCCATGCAAATATCTCCATCACAGGCACACCTTTCGTCTGGTGATGAAGAACAGGTATATCTAAAGAATTTCCGGTCCCAGAAGGCAAAGAAGAAGGTAGTAGAGACTGTGCCAAAAGCAACCAGAAAGAAGTGAAATCAGCCCCCTAATTTCCTAGTAAGTTTGTTTTGATTTGATCTTTTCAGAAATTATTTTTCATCTGAGTGACTTTCCTGGTTCCTATTACTTACTATAGTACATTTTCCTTTATGTGGTTTTCGTATTTTATTTGCAAACGAACTATGTTGTCCCATGTGACAGCCCAGCTGAAAATCACAAAAGTAGGTGGAAGTGCACTCAGAAAAAGAAAGCATAGAATTTTTGGCTAAATGTTAATGTATTATATAAACATGAACAAGTTGTTATTCATACGTAAATGCTTTCTAATGATACAACATATTAGAACAAAAGACAAATTCATCACACTAAAAAGCATGAATTCAATTGCAAAGATATACCTGTGGTCTCATTACAATGTAATATTTTTGAAGCCCAAAATAACAATGAAAGCTAAAGATGATGGAGGAAAATGAAGAATTTTCTGTCACTTCAAAATTCAAGTGAAATGAGAGAAAAAGCAATAAATCATGAACTCGAAAAAGTGTTAAATTTCTGTCTTTCTTTTGTTTTTGCTGAGTGTATATATTTAAGTGCACATTAAGCATCACAAATCATTTCAGAAATATTCTTTACCTGAATGATTTTCGTAGTTGTTATTACCTAATAATTTTTCTTCTCTTTTTGTTTTAGTTGCAAATAAACTCGATTGTCCAATTTGACAGCCCAGCTGAACCCCCCCCCCCCCAAAAAAAAAGTAAATTAAAGTAGGTTAAAAATATTTCCCCACTTTTACACTTCACTGACAATAGGCTAGTAAGCTCTAAGCATGAAAAAAAAAATTCTCGGACTTAAAAATGTTCAAAAGTGATCGAAATAAGAGAGGGTTAGAAATGCACAAGGGTAAAAATCAGAGAAAGAAACACAAATTTAATGATTAGGATCATTTTGGCATGCTCTATACAGAAGTATCAGACAAAACATGTACATACTTCACGATGGATAAAGCACAGGTCTAAAAAAAGGGAATAAAGAATATATATATATAAGTAACAAAACTGCAACAAAGTTCATGCTGTATTCACCAACGGTTTATTTCTTGTGAAGAAATAAACCGTTGGTGAATACAGCATGAACTTTGTTGCAGTTTTGTTACTTATCTTTTTATCTTGCCCAAACGTGGACTACCTCATCAACATGATTACATATACATATATATATATATATATATATATATATATGATATACATAAATATATATGGTTCAAAAAGTTTGCGAATATTATCCATGTGACTGTAGGCAGAGAAAAATTGTTCTCCCAGATGAGACAAATCAAAAAAAAAAAAATGAGTCGTCAGCCGACATGCAGACAATCCTATTCTTCGACTATCGGTGGTCACATTCTATTATCAAATAATATTGACCAATCATATTAATATAATATCAGCCGCTACTGCGGAAGCACAACAAGGAGCATCAATGACGGCTAGCAGTCAAATGAGGAAAAGTCAAAGTCAGCGCCAAATTTATACCTTTCCATTTTCCTGGTATTGTCCGCAGTTTGTCCGCATGCCTAACTTGTGTTGTCCGGAAGGCATCCTGATTGTCCGCGTTCATTCCTGGTGTAATCCTAGATGTTTCCGCGCTGCCCGGCTACGATTAGCATATTCCGAGGTATTTCGCGCTCTTCCGGAGTGATTCCTAGGAATGTCCGCAGTCAGTCCGCGGACAGTCCGCGGACAGTCCGCGGACAGTCCTAGGAATGTCCCAGGACAAGCCGATTCACAAAGTTATTCCGCGTCTGTCGCGGACAGGATGCCGAAATAACAAAATTTGCTTCCGCAACCCTTCCGGAGCCTGTCCGCGCCCAAGTGGACGTCCGCCCTAAAGCTCCTTCTCAAAAGCTTCTCGTATTCGTATTTTAATGGCAACAAAGGAAAAGGTTCCTCGTTGCAAAACAGTCTCTGCAGGGATAAGCAGGCATATCATGGCTAATGGTACATCCATGCAGCAACGTATACTCGCTGTAAATACTCTGGGTTGTCGCGACTACCTACACAAAATAATCAGTGCCGCTTCTCGACTTAAACTTCTCATTTACTATTGGCGATGTAAAACCCAACCCCGTTCTTTCTGAGAGCCAGGAGAGGAGCCAAACGTTCAGTCATTCGTCTAATAGCGTTAAGGGCCACCCCACGAAGTTACTGTTGAAAAGAATGAGTTTCTATAGATTTAATCATATGAAATGCAACCTTTGACACGCGACGAGTAATAAGTATTGATGGCCCTAAGTTTTAGGATTCAACACTGTTTGGCACATCTCTCTCTCTGGCTAATCAGATCCCAACTAAACTTTTTCATACTGCATCATTATAATGTCCATAGATGTAATACACAGGCCTCCAGGTTCCCGTACGGAACGGGTTAACTTTCTGCCATGGCTCCAATAGCTGGTTTCTGTCCTATATCATAGACTCGTCTTTCTGTATATACGGCAGGTGTATTACCTGAAGCTATACTTCTGGAATAATTGAAAAGGGACTATTCCAGGTCCTACGTCAATTCGCTCTGTGCACACCTCTTAACCCCTGATTTTTCTACAACGTGCATTTCCCATAGACCCCTGCCCGAGTATACTCGGGACTCGTCCTCAACGGCATTGCTGAATGTGACGCAGGGCAATGATGTTGTGTTAATTTTACCTACTGGTGGCATTCAATTTTATTCCTATACTATCGCTTCGTTCCCTTTGATTCTCGTTCCACGTATAGATCATCTAACACTTGAGCCTATTAACAACAGACATTTATGTGCCTTATACCATAGATTTCTCCGTCAAAAATTTGTCAGAAACAATTTTGCATAAAAAAGATAACACGGGATGCCGCTGTGAATAAGTGCAGGTAGTAATAGCAATGCATGGTGAGGCACACGATTGTGTCTATTGTTCAGCGCAAGTGTTACAAGAGGATGACGTCACGGATGGAATATGAATGAAGATATCTGGAGGACTTTTTTTTGTTAGTGGTGTGGCCTTTAAACAGAGTGCAGACAAAAAAAAATCATGAAAGATTTAAAAGATTTAAAAGTAAAACCATGTGATGCATACTCTCATGAAGTATGTATAGACTGATTTGGTTTGATAGGCAGCTACTAACCAAAAAGTATCAATAGAGGTCAACCAAAGATTTGGATTGCAGGAGGATTTGTTTCTGTCTTGTCTGTGCATTCCTGACATTAAACAGTGTTCTAGAGGAATCATTGCTAGGGAAACATGTCACCATGCTGCCAATGGGCTGATAATGTCCAGACTGAACTATACTGTTCAGCAAGCACACTTCACTGTATGTACCGTCAGCTGCCGCGGACAAGGCCATACGCCATAAAGAAGCTTTATACCCTTTAATATCACGCTGCCAGGCTTGCTTATGGCAACTGCACCACTTACCACAGGCTACATTTTTTACCCTGTCCTATCATCCATATCGACTGGATATCTACCACCACCATTTCATCTTACTATACCAACAAGGCAATAAGTCATGCACTATATACAAGTAATACAATTATGATAATGAAAATGGTAACTAAGCATATAATGCAATCACAATAACAATACAAATGACAGTTAAGATGATGTTAGAAACTTTATCAAAATCGGTATTTTCGACATATTATTTCATGTTCCACTCACAGCACCCGATGTTAAAAGAGGAAACTCTTCTCAGGCTTCGGTCCTTTGATTCCGACATGATAAATAATTATTTCATGACAAAAGCGCAATTCCACCAAAACCATGTCAATACAATCTATTGTCGTGTGGTGCGCCCTCACCGGGTTTAGTCAGGCGAATCATCTCGGGCACGCTGTCGCCATTTAGGTGACCAGGCACAAAACAGCCAGTGCTTGTTACAACGTCGAAATATCCTGTCAAACGGAAGAAGGAGGGGGAGAAGGAGAAGAAAAACATTAAGCAGGAAGAGAAGAAGAAGAAGACAAAATAGAACATGACCGAGAAGATGATGAAGAAGAAAAAGAGTAAATAGTGACAAAGATTATAGTAAAGAGATAGATACAGTTAGATGTACAAAGATAAACGGATATATATACATGTATATACAGATCAATGGATGAAAGATACAGAGACAGAAAGAATGGGTCATGGGGGGGGGGGTTGAGCGAGAGAGGGAAAATTGGGAAAGAGCATGGCCTAGAAATCATTTGCGTTGTTCATCTTTTGTAAATCAAACATTTTCATCGTGGAAAGAATAAGCACACAACATAGACACGTTATAATGAACACATCATGTTACCTTCAGCTTCAACTATTGAGAAATCTACGAAAATCAAGATATTTCGTCAATAGGTTGGATCCCGTCATTCTTAGAATCGGTCTCCTTCTTCGCATGTTTGCATATGACGTCAGTTTGTACTTTGTTTGGGCATATGTCTTCAAATCGTACAGAACGAAACATGCTCAAATAAAAGAGTAAGATCTACTGTAACATACAAACTGTTGCTGTCTTCTCATCCAGAAATGGTGGCACGAAAATTCATAACTCTTGCCATGCTTGCACGGACTGTGAGATTTTCCTGTTAAATGCGTTACACATCTTTTAATGTAGGCCTCCTAATATTGTTGTTAAAGGGACCGCACAGTACTGGTTGAGGTGAGGATTCAGGTTTATAACATTCCTAAGTGAGATAATGAGAAACCTCTTATGAAATATGAAAGAGCATGTCATTTTAAGAAGGATTCAACGTTTATTTGATGAAAATTGGTTTTCAAAGGGCTGAGATATCCAAAAAAGTGATAATAATAAAAGGCAACAGGCCACGACTTTAGCCTCTTTGTTTCACCTTGTTTTGGGATATCTCAGCCATTTCAAAATTGATTTTCATCAAATAAACTTTTGATACCCCTTAGAATTGCATGCTCTTTGACATCTCACAGAGTGGTTTCTGAATATCACGCAAAATGTTAAAAGCTAAATCCTCACCTCAACCAAAACAGCTCGGTCCCTTTAAATTCATTGGATTCGCATATATTTTTGTAAATTTTACGTAACTTAACCACGAAGAGGACCACTTCAATGATTTTCAATTCTTACTTCATGAGAAAGTAAGACGAATATATATATTTTGATGTACATATTATACATTCTATCTATGTATATATAACAATTCTATATCATTCATAATTATATCTATGTCATTACTATGTTAGCATTAAACGTTGGAAGTCTGCTTCGGAGATTCTTGCTCATCATTTGCCTCCAAGTCAGTTCTTGCAAATTTCACTATAGGTAAATAATACAAAACACATGAACACGTTTCCAGTAAACAATGGGTTAAGTCTAAGAAGGCCTGTCATCGAGTAATCATTTCGAAATAGCCGTGTTACCATCCGGAAAGTCCAGCCGGCAGTTTCCGTCAAAGTTGGCCTGGACGGTCCGGCTGTAAACTCCCTTTTCCGCTGCCACTTTCAGGCTCTCGTCCGAGAGGTCAAGTCCGTACATGTTCTTGTAACCATGCTTTCCCATCTAATTAGATGAAGTTGTATATGGAGGACGTGTGAATTAGAGAGCAATTGGTCAATGGTACCGATCACAGACGAACGCTTTTTTTAATAGTTTTTTTTTTATAGTAAGGAACACTGGCAGACCGACCGACCTGTGGCCTAACTTTTAAAAAGTCACTGATGTTCTTTACATCTCACCCCTGCTCCAGATATAGTTCAGCAAAATACCGATTTTGTCCGCTGCCAAAGAAAGTTCCCCGATTTTTGAAATGATAAAGGGCTCAACATTCTACTTGTCGAGTCATTTTTGGGTAATGAATTTTCATACTCTGTAGATTGAGGAGCCTTTGCAGTTTTTATTTCCTATGGAAGAAGAATACTGAATTGTTCAAATAAGCAACTTATGAGACCGCACGCTGCCTTATATTGAGTGATAACAATGATCATTACCCCAGTCAATTGCCAGTGACGATAAGCCCGTAATTAATCTCTCAGGAAAGTGTTAAAGTTCTGATCGAAAAAAAGGAAACAATTTGCCTTGCAAGTACCATGTCTGAACTTTAAGTTAAAAATCCGTCTTCGTTGGCAGATGGCAACGAAATAAATCCATGCATTATTGTCAAATTTGGTAATAAGACTTTTCCTCACAAAAACCTTCACTCTCAACTTTGAAAATCGTCAGATTTTGCAAATTTCTTGACAAGCACCTTTATATAGCAAGCCGGACCCTTTGCTTAAAGGAGACCTCAATAATTATTATGATTTTAGACCTTTGCCTTTAAGCGTCTTGGCTAAACTATAATACAGAGTTTCAGAATTTACAGTAGATTGGATTATGACAAATAGGAATGTTGAACAAAAATTATAACACATCACAATGAACAAGGACGGTGACATAGCAGTTTCACAAAGGAATACTGATTGGATTGGATGCCTATAAAAAGTAAACAAAACAAAAAAGAAAGCACACTGGTGGGTTTGTTAAGCATGTGATATTGTAATAAAATTACATTGCTTAATTACTGGATAATTTAAATTCCCAAGCCATCATCTTTGTTCAGTGTATTATGCTTTGGGTTTGTCAGAACATCGGTTTATCTGCTCCAGGACCACAATAAATTCCGCCCCACCCCACCCCGACCCAAATGTACAAGAGTTATGCACGACATGATTTGAAATCATATGAATTGTCTGGAATGCCCCTTCTGAATTCAACTTACCTCTACACCCACGAGGCCAGTACCACAGCCTATGTCAAGAATTGCAGCTTCTTTGCTCAGCTCTACTCCGCGGATAGCATTGGTTGTCAGTACAGGTGCATTGTAATATATAGCTTCAACTATCTGTTTAAAGAGAATAAATTCATAATCTTATTCGTCGTTACCTTTGTCTTAATTGGAAAACAACGTAACATCAGTTTTCGTGATCAAAGGGCTGGTGACGAAACCAAATGTTTATTGGATTATAGTCATCTGCATAATCATATGCCGAAAATCGACGTGAGCCTCTGGAACAGAAGTGATATTCTGCATATAGGATTGTTGACGGACCTGTGCCAGTATCATTTGTATATTAAAAGATATATATATATACATATACACACTTGGTGATTCTATCCGTCTATATATATATATATATATATATATATATATATAATACATATGTATATACATAATGCCATTCTGTACATGAGAAGGACATGTGGATCTAATCTCGAAAGATTTTCTGAAGATCAGGCACTTAGGGAGTCGTTGTTTACATAAACAGCCCCACCCAGTTACCGTTTGACATATCAGCAAGTTGAACGAAGCTTTGCTCGATGAATTATGAAAATGTACATGCTGCAAACACGTAACATGATATCGTTGATACTACAATGTACGTGTAATAACATGATCGACTCAATTACACTGCAAAATGTATACAACAAATCAATCTACTCCCCCCGGCATATTTGACCTCTGACTTTATGTTTCTAATATAAACAACACATCATTGTCTCCATACGATAGGATTCATTTCCAAATGGATGATCAAATAGAAAAGGCATCAGGCTGTTGTCCCCCAAAACGAAACGTTAAAATGCATAATTACCGAGTCGTATTCTCGCGCCACGTCATCATAGATTTTCTCGGCGTTATCTTTGTTAACGCTTCGCAGGGTGTCAATCTTACTTCTTGCCACTTTGACGTATGCGTCACCCTTCCCGTCCTTGGCAATGTCGGATTCATTGTTGTTAAAGACGACGCTCGACATCTTCTTTTACGCAGGACTTCGCAGCCTCCTTAATTGAAAATGGAACTATTTATGATGGGGAAGAAATAAGATGTAACAAGAAACGGAATTTTAGTTTAAAGAGTAAAAGTATAATTATCAATCATATATACTGACATTTGTGGGAATAGATGCTACTTTTCTATAATATGCCAATCAAATGTGCAGAAATTAGACATACATACACCACCGTCGTGGATAGAAAATTAACACGGCACACAAACAATGTATAGAATAAAAGGCATATTAATTGTGACACCAGTAAGAAAGGAGGTCTATTCTGGTGTCAAAGTTTAATGGAATGTAAAGTCCTCTGTAATTCATTCTACTAGTCAAAATTAGTTTCTGGGCTTCGGTTAGTCTTAATTCATGCTACGATTCACATTGGCATAGAGTTTAATATCCTCCGACACATATCTGAAAGTAGGGTTACGTATTGCAAAGTTTCACATTTTATGATTGACCATGGAAGTTCCAAAGACAGATCCGTGGGACACAACAAAGGAAAAAGAAAAACTTAACCAATCTTCAAATTTAACCCGCCTGTGACATAATTTGATCAAAAACATATTCAAGATGAAAAAAAAAAAATGTCCACAGTGAAACATTCGCATAGATCAAAATATGTCTTGCCAGAAATGTTAAGCCATTCAAAACTATACATGAAAGAAAGGAATGGAGAAAGAGAGACAGACATACATACATACATACAGACAGACAGACAGACAAAAAGAACAGACAGGTTAACATGACATCAACCTTTGTGTCAATAAGTTAAATGTGCACAAATTTCACTCACATACCTACGGACAAAAAGAAATAATGTGGCAAGCAAAGGGTTAATAGCATCAGAACGAGACACTGAGTGATTTACAGGTAAACATAGGATGATATTGTAAAAATCGTACGTTCGAGGCATCCCAAACATAATAGTATCCCCAGGATGACAAATCATTAATAATCATTATTGTATTTAACGGCACACCTCGGGCTATATACTCCAGTATCAGAGAACTTACTTCGTCGAGAAATGTTTTATTCAATCTTTAAAACGGCGAGAAATAAAGTAGGCAATCATGTGTTGCTGTTGTTGTTGTTGTTCTCAATGAAATCATTTGCACATGTCTTTTATTGGTATACATGTATGTACCTCGAAGGAATACATGCCAACGTTGCTTCCAACAAGTTGTATCACGTTTCTCGCTTCTAAAAAAGTCAGCTTTTGCAGGGGCGGATCCAATTTTTCCTTTTTATTTCTTTTGTTTAACAAAAATTCATGGGGGGGGGGGGGGCAACTCGGTGCGCTCTCCCTGCATGGATCCGCCACTGTTTTGTATTCCAACAATTTCAGGTATAAATTGTCAGTCAAATTTGACGGATAAACCATGCAATAGTAACGCTCATCTAAACCAATGTTTCACCCATGCTCATTAGATTCAAACATTTTCATGAACGCTCCGAATCTCATAAATTGCCTAAATCTATAGCCAAATAAACTGTGCATTTCTAATCAAATCCTTATATAACAAACGCAAACAGAAAAAACTGACCAGAATGAATATTATTTATTAGTGGAAAATTGAGCAAAGAAAATTCCCGACAATCCCATTTTCTTTCCTCAACTTTCCTTCAAATCCTTATACTTACACAGTATCAAATCCTGCTGTAGGGAGATTTGCCTATGATGTATTGTACCTAACTCCGTGCGCAAACAGGCACCGTAAATTTGAAGTGCTAAATTCCCCCAAATATCACTATAGCTTTCGTGCACATCTATTTGGTATACGCATCAATCCAGTATATGACAGGGATTTTGACAGGGCAATGTGACCTTCAGAACCTCTGAATGGTTTAAGACAAATCTTACGACAAACCCTGGTAGACACTCATTACGATGAAAAATTGCAACACACTTTAAGAACGACCGGGATTTCTCTTTGTATTCAAATAAGTTTTGTAATATGCTCCTGTATTCAGAGTGCTGTTTTTTTTTCTTTTCTTTCTTTTTCGCACCAAAACCAAAACATCTCTTCTTTAAATGTGTTGCGTTTCCACTCTAAATACACAAGCCAAAGGTATGGTCTCTATAGGTCACTTATATTCCGCCTTTAATCTCTCATAACGTAGTGATGTGCATTAATGTCCTGAAATTTGCTATTCTGCCTGTTCGAATAACTATAGGCATTGATCAGCTCCAGCTCTTGAACCTCCTTGGCCAGACTCAGATATAAAGAGAAATTATGATCTGGAATCAAAGCATTGCATAAAAGGCAAGTAAGACACATCAATTCTTTTTTCGTCAGGACACAAGCCTTATATACATAGGGAAGGAATAACCTCATAATTTAGATTTAAATTCTAAGGCACTAGAGAAAGCATGGAACAATCTTTCCAAGACTCTTCGCTAAATTTCTGCAACAGACAAATGTATTTTTGATAATTTTAACCTCTTATCATCCATACGCCTTACTTAATACATTTTGTGTAACTCTGTTCTTGTGTATCATAATTATTATGTGCAGCTTGATTGCATAGTATGTCTGCATAAAAGCACTCTGGGCGTCGAAAATCTGACCTGCGCGCTATACAATATGCCACCATTATTAGAAGTATTACTGTAATCATTAATTATAATGATTGTTATTAGCCTTAACTGTGTATTGCTGACTTACAAAGTGATTGTTTCGCCATCTGAAATAGTCGCTGATTGGTATATTTTTGCGATCGATTGTTATAAATAGCAGTTGTCTTTTGATAATCGATTGTATACAAATACATGGCACAAGCAAGCGTCCTATTTTTCAGGGCAGATTTGTCCTGTCTCCATTCGTTTTCGATCGTCAGAATCTGTGAAATCCATATTTAAAAGTGTAATTTGGACATTTGTGATCGCTGTGCATGATTCACAGGGAACTGAAGGTATATTACAGGGCCGGCGGAGCGTTTACAAAGTCCTCTGTGGAAAAACATAACCTTACCGCGCTCAAACTTCAATCAAGATCTCTATCTATTTCTATTTTGTGCCACTTATACGTACTTCCGCGTTAAACAAAAAAAAAAGTGTGGGGGCCCAAAGTGATGACACCTTATGTATTCCTTTGTATGGTGCACAACAAGTGTGCGGGCCCGAGCCCCCACGGCCCCACGGTTCCGCCGGCCATGTACAATGATTCTCTATCATTACCAAAAAAACTCATCTCACTGGTAAGATCTTAGATAGTTGTTACACATGACGCTCAGGATGGCTCTTTTAACATAACCAGTACATGATGAGGATCACAAAGAACTTTATGGGACTTTTCCAAAAGTCAGCTCCAAAGTCGCACAGAGGAGGCTAAGGTTTGCTGGCAATGCCCATAAGGCTGGGTTCACAATCCGTTATAATAGGAGTACACTATACGGTGCACGTTCTCGAGGGCACGCGAATATCTTGAATCGAACGATAGGATTTCCTACTGGTCACATATGGGCACTATTCGAAAATGCCTTATACAGCAGAGCTGCGTATAGCATAGCATAGTGGGAATCGTGCTTGTTCGATTTTAGTGCCTGGCATACCGTCTCTCGTGATATGAAATAATGAAAATTTTGGTCTGGATTTGCCCTTTAGCAAAAATAAACATGTAGACTGATATTCTGATACAGTGTTGTGTATCATGATCAAATATAATGTTATTAAACAAATTAAAAAATAATCAGTTTTAATTGATTTACCCCAAATGACCCCAGGATGGAGTTGGGTCAGTTTTTTTATTCGTATACTCAATTTATAGCTTTCTTGTAACAAAAATGGTACGTTCCTATGTAATCTATTAAGTTTAGAAACTTTTAATAAGTTTGCTGGGATGGTTGTGCAGGACGAGGAAATCCTCCCTGTATGGGATAGGAGTTGATGGTGCGGGTGATAGTGTACTGGGTCAACCTGAAAGTAGTCTGGCTTCCAGACCCTCTGCCTATACTATTTCTTTATTCAAGATATTGACGCCCTCAACGTCGAAAACTAGTATAGTTTAAGTTGATTTTGTCCCGCATTTGCCTTCGGCAAAGGTGACGACTTCGTCGCCGCGGAGTCCAGTTGGCAAAGGGTCTGGAAACCAGACTAACCTGCCAGAAGAATAGAATGGGACACGCGTGGTGGTGACGCTGACCGGCCATGCCCAGATAGCGTATAGCGAATAGCGAATAACAATAGCGACTACCGTATACCGTATACCGTATACAGACTTTTATGTGAACCCAGCCTGAGAACACCCTGAGCTATAAACACCAAAGAGTATAGAAGCGCACTGCGTGCGCTTCTATACTCTTTGATAAACACTGCATTCAGATTCATTATGGGAACCACTACATGGGAAATCTAGGCGCGGACGGCCTCGACATTTTTTCTACACATACACATACGGCAGACACTGTGCTGCAAGACACGAAGGACATGTAGCGCTGGAGGGACATCATCCATGGATCTCGGGAATAAACGATGTACGGTATTGACTACTAGTACCCGCAAGTAATTCGTGTCGAAATGAGACAGCATTGGAATCTTCGGTCTTCGTCTTCGCATTTCTTCCCATGTCACCTGCATACCAAGGAGGAGGTCCCACCTCCCTGCGCATACGGACTTTGCCCTTTGGCTGCTCTGCTGCCACGAGAGAACTAATGCTGTCACACACACATACACACACATACATTATTAGGTGTATTTTGTATGTGTGCTGGTGTGTAGCGCGCCACGCCCAGTACACACGCGCGAATCATAAACATGGAGGCACACACTTTCACCCAAATTTTGATATCTTTACACGTCATAACAGCTTCCCACATTCTCTTAAATGAATCATAAAATTTCATAACTCATAACTTACTCTATTTGTGGAATAGCTCAAGGTTTTCCTGTCCGCACTCAAATGTTTCGTTCGCTGTATGGACGTGAGGTATACGTATAGACACTTGCCGGCGACTATGATAACTGCAGGGAGGTGTCAACACCTCCCTGACTCCCTGATAACTGCAAAGAAAGAAGATGATCGCACAAATCTAAAGTAACCAACAGCCTGGCAGAATAAAAATCATGCATATGCATAAGAGGGAGGTGATACGGAACGTCACTGGGCGTCTTGGAGCGATGTGCGCAAATTTCACGTAGGTTTTATCCAGGCAGGTGGTTCTATCTATTACTCCAAGCGGCTCGATCTTCCATAAAGTTTAATGGACATGGCTACAAGGTAAGCCGTATTTCAGAAAGGAAATTCTGAAGTCCTGTATGAAATTCGGTGGTAACATTGTGGGGAACATAACTCTTCTTCAAATCACCTAGTTATTGCTGATCCAAGCTGGACTTAAAGGACAAGTTCACCTTCATGTACATGTGGATTGAGTGAATGCAACAATATCATAGTAGAACACAGCAGTGAAAGTTTGAGGAAAGTCCGACAATCGCCGTTCAAAAGTTATGAATTTTTAAAGTATCTGCGCAATTACTGCTGGATGAGAAGACTACTACAGTGTGTGATGTCACGTGCGTACACCGATATAGTGAAAATGAAAAGAGAATTTCACAAAATTTTACTTTTTGAATAAAGTGCACATTTCTTGGACTTGTTACTGAGGTATGTTAAGGATAATATTATTCCCCTTGCCTTCTGAAAGAAAGAAGTCGAGTGTTCTTTTGTTATGCGAGAAAAGTGAAAATAAGGTGAATTTTCTTTATACTTTCTTTATACCGTTGTACTCACGTGACATCACAAGCTACAGTAGTCTTCTCATCCAGCCATGACTGAGCAGAAGCTTCAAAAATTCATAACTTTTGAACTGATTGTCCGATTTTCCTCAAACTCTCACTGATGTGTTTTACTTATATTGCTGAATTCACTCAACCCACATGTCTATGAAGGTAAACTTGTCCTTTAAAAAAGGAACATCATTATCTCAGTGATTGTTCTTCTTCTAAACATCAACTCCATTCTTCGTATTAATATCAATATGCGCCGTAAGTGGTAGATAACATTACACTGAACTATTTTTATCTTAAGTCAACGACGAAATCGTTATGGATGTCATTGCATATTAACGTAGATGTATTCTATATTTGAGTATTGGAGGAGACCTCTTTACCTTTTTGTTTTGTCCATCTATGTCCCTCAACCCCCCCCCCTCCAAAGTGTCAAACTCAGACTCGTATTCCATTGACATACCCTTCACTGCCCTAAATCGCCTTCAAAGGGAATAATGAAAAAAAAAACCAACAACAAACGGTCAAACTCATTAGTTCAATTCAGTTCAATTTGATTTCATTTTTCTGCCAGTGAAAGGTGCCGGTAAGATTATGAATATTAAAGGACAAGCCCACCTTCACAAACATATGAATTGAGTGAATGCAGCAATATTAGTAGAACGCATCGGTGAAAGTTTGAGATTAATCATATAATCCGTTCAAAAGAATTTTTATGTTTCTGCTCAGTCACTGCTGGATGAGAAGACTACTACTGCATGTGATGTCACATATGTACAACAATAATAAAGAAATATAAAGATACTTTAACATATTTTCACTTTTCTCGCATAAATTAATTTTAAAAAAAAACACTTGACTTGCCTTTTTCAGAAGGCAGGGGGAATAATATGGGGGCATCCCACGAGACCGACACCCACGAGTCATACGGTCCATGAGACCGACATCAATAATAGGTCCATGAGTTATACAGCCCACGAGTTATACGGCTCAGGAGTCATACAGCCCATGAGTTCGACACTACGCACAAAAGGCTCATGAGACCGACACTAAGCAAATATAGCCCACGAGACCGACACTAAGCAATAAAGGCTCATGAGACCGACACTATTCAAAGAAAGCCCACGAGACCGACAGTAGGCAAAAAAGGCCCACGAGACCGACACTATTACTAAAGCTAAAAAGGCTCACGATAACCGACACTAAGCAAAGAAAGCCCACGAGACCGACAGTAGGCAAAGAAGGCCCACGAGACCGACAGGATAAACAGCGCCATCTACATGTCAATTACCTGTACAGGGTGTTCCATGAACGGAAAAATAACATACTGGCGGGTGTAATTTCGTAACGCTATCAGTTGAAAGATGGTGACCATCTACATAATTATGAACGTCATGAAATATGTATTTCTACATACTACTGGGGAGGGGGGGGGGGAGTGTGTCAGGGAGCGACATTGTTATCAAGTAGAAAAATTGAATTGTATTCTTCATGCCCCCGCCCTAGCTCCCCCCCCCCCCAAAAAAATAGAAGAATTAGTATTTTTCATCCCCCCCCCAAAAAAAAAAGGAGACAAAAAAAAAAACAAATGAATTTAAAAGAGGACAATAACGATGTATGGATTAATTTTACAGCTTTGATAATGCCATCGTGCTATTTTTAATAGGCTTTCCCAGTTTTTAGCTAGAAGATGGACAAGATATAAATTTTACCTCTTCTCTCTCCCGATTCACTAGTTACTTATTCTATTTAAGATATTCTACCCTCCTGCTTTGACGTTTTGCAGTAAGATCTATTTGTAATTTTCTCTGTAACTATAATGTAATTCTACTGATTAAAACGTTTTATATCACACTGATTCACCTCAATTTTGTGGCTTGTGTTATTCTCCTCCGAACAGTACATTTTATCGTGAAATACAATAGCTGTTTCCATGGATGCATCTGGTTTTTTTCCGAATTCCTAACGCTACCTTAATAGACGATTACATTATTTTTTATTTTTTATTAATACTAAATCAACACCCTCGCAGGTTAATTGTGGAAAGATCTGTTACACACTTTTACTGTACTTTATTTTTTTCACAAACACACACCCATGCAAACACAATTAAAGATCCTGATCATTTCAGGGGGGGGGGGGGGGGGGGGGCAACTGATGGGGTAACACCCTGCCGGAGTTGGCAACTCTTCTTTTCCACCTCTCATAATCTTCCTATGTTATTATCAGGACACCCTATACAATTTATTGGTCTATAGGTGGCGCTGTTCATCCTGTCGGTCTCGTGGGCCTTCTTTGCTTAGAGTCGGTCTGGTGAACCTCTTTTGCGTAATGTCGGTCTCGTGAGCCTTGTATGCGTAGCGTCGGTCTCGTGGACCTTTTAAGTGTAGTGTCGGTCTCGTGGGCTTTGTTTGCTTACTGTCGGTCTCATGAGCCTTTTGTGCGTAGTGTCGGTCTCGTGAGCTGTATAACTCCTGGGCTTATTTTACTTGATGTCGAACTCGTGGGCTTTATTTACTCAGTGTCGAACTCGTGGGCTGTATAACTGGTGGGCTGTATGACTTGTGAGCTGTATGACTCGTGGGCTGTATGACTTGTGAGCTGTATAACTTGTGGGCTGTATGACTCGTGGGTGTCGGTCTCGTGACGTGCACCCAATAATATTACCCTTAACACACGCCAGTGACATGTCGAGAAATATTATACTTAAAAAAAAAAAGAATGTTGTGAAATTCTCTTTACATTATCATTCTACGCATGCGACATCATATGGTGTATAGTAGTCTTCTCATCCATCAGTGACTGTACAGATATTTTAAAATTCGCTTTTGAACGGATTGTCCGATTTGCCAAAGTTTTCATTGATGTCATTGTGTTCTACTAATATTGCTGCATTCACTCAATCCACATTGGATATGTGAACTTGGGTGGACTTTAATAACCTATATTGTTGGAACCACTCCCCTCAAATCACAGTGGCGGTTTTTTCAAATGAATGTATGTGAAAACCTAATGATAAATACAGAACATAAAATTTGAAATTTACTCCTTTGCAATATTCAATGTCAACATATGACAACATTGAGAAATATCAATAAAGCACACAGTGATACTAATAAATAAAAATCAAGCAATCCGTATACTACAACAATTAGTCATGTCACAGTAGGACAACAATATAATAAAAATGTAATAATAAAAGGAATTTTTAGCAAAGTGTCCTTTTTAATGAGAAGTACACTTTCCTTCCATTCTTTGTCTTGGGTAATTATCATTCCCCCTGCTTTTTAACTAATAATTCTGATGAAGTCGCTCAATCCACATAGCATATTTGGGTTTCATTCCCCTTCAAATTCGATGCAAACTCTGTTTCACAGAAACAACTTCTAAACAAGAATCTTTAATCATTCCAACATGGAACATATATGTAGCTTCAGAAATTTTATACTACAAAATCCGTACAGCACACAACAATGCAACAGAACTAAGGAAATACAGAAAATTGAATAGGTCTTACCGTAGCTCACTCAATAATTATAGACAGAGGACACGATGAAGACGATCTTTTGGTAGCAACTGCTTTATTGAGAGTCAGCTATAGAGTTGATCAGGGAGGTGAGAGGAAAGTCTAGGGTGGTGACAATACGGATTTGATCTCAGCAAATAACAAGATAAAACGGACCTTATACACTTTGAATGGCTCTTGAGAACAGACACAGAGCTGGATTAGCGGCAGAATCAGGAGAGATTATATAACGAGCACTCCGGTAAATGATTATCTAAATTACTCTCTTATCAGCAACTTCGGATGGTACAGTTCACGAAGGTAGAAAGAAAGCTGATATGGGATTATCCTGTTCCATGTGACAATAACTTTGGTGGATTGACCAAATTCATACAACGAGGAAAAATTTATCGAGAATCCGCCAAGTAACAAATACAAAATGTATTAGGTTATAAAAGCTTCATATTGTTTTAATGATGACAGCTTTTGTACTCACTCGTTATTACATATCGTTAAAATTTCGGTAAAAACATTGGCCAATACTATATTAAAGAAAAAAAATCAATAGTAGAAATTTATTTCCACGTTGTGCTGAAGCCAACACGAACATTAGGCGTGTTAGGGGAAAAAGATTAAAGGGGCATTCCAGACGATTTTCATAATTTCACATCATGTAGTACATAAATCGACAGGTCCATGTACAGATGTGTGAAAGTTATTGTAGTTCATAAGCAGAGAAACAATTCTTTGGAAAATCTTAAACAAATTACATTTGACAGTGTTGATGACATAGAGGCTCACATATTTCAGAAATGTAGCAGTGTAATTCCATTACAATACCGCTGGCTGGCAAGTTCACCTGTGTATAATCTATGCATGCCTTCTTTTTGTCCTGCTTCCTTGAGCCGAAATTCATGCATTCTTATGGTGAGGCTGCCATGCCATCATTCTTGTTCATTGCAATTTGTTATAAATTTCGAAAACATTCTTATTCTTCATCACAATCATCATAAGTTCTGAAACTCTGTACTCAGTATGACTAATCTATAGTTGTTCAAATGTAAAAATTTGAAAATCATCGGGAGGTCTCCTTTAATGTTTCACATAAGTTCACTTCTTCTAACTGAAAGACTCATTCCTACAAAGACCTTGACTAAAAAAAAAAAATGTAGTCCGTGCACAAAGGAGATATCTAAAATCGCAAAATCAAATAACATGCTTGTATCCAAGACAATCGAGTTCAAAAGTTGAAGGATCGCACTGCAGCTGATTACTTCCGATAGATATTCAAAAGAAATACCAGCGAATCATTGTAATGATTAAACGTCAAACCAAGGAGGTTCGAGAGATGGATTTACAACTGACTATAATTATTCAATCAGCTGTCAGTTTTCTATGGATGGACGAAAGATTTCCACAGGTGCATTTGTTGTTGTTGTTGTTGTTGTTGTTCATTTTCCATCTGTGAAGATGGCTGGATAGCCCATATTCAGCTATACACTAAGCTGGTCTTCCATGGGGTCCAGTTGGATGTGGGGTGGGACCACTTCACCGGGTTAGACACCCTGCTCTTTGCGATGAATAAATGAAGCGGGATCTTTTACGTGCATGAGCTGTGACTCTCTCAAACACGGGACCTCCAATATATGTCCTATCCGAGGGACAGAGTGTTTTGCCTCTTGCTAGAGGGGACGGTATGTTTACACACAACATTGCTCAGTCCAGACTCGGGTTCGAACCCGGGCCGCGTGATCGTGAGGCAGACGCGCTACCGACTGAGCCAACTCACCGCCCTTTGTGCCTTTGATGTTCGATGCTTGAAGCCGCCATCTTTCTGAGCAATCTGAAGATTCATTTTTAACGCTAACATAATTAACATCGGGTATATGCTGCTCGTTTATATATCAAATGCAATGAAATTTCACCTAATGACAAAGCATATAAAACAAAAGTCAATTCCGTTCGATAATTATGTGCAAAAGTGTAAATCTGAGCTGTATTTTGTGAAAGTGTTTGAAAGTTTACCCTCATGGAAAGCCGGTTTTTTTTTCACTTTTCTCCTTATTTTCGCCAAATGAAACTAATATGGTATCATCTTCAAGTATAGTTCTTTATAAATTAATATGTCAGATTAGCGTACAGACACGTACAGTCGAGTAATTTTGATATCTATTTCAGCAATATTTGAGCAATTTCTATTTGCGCGCCCCCGTGCCTTTACCATTGTCTACCGCCCATCGTTTGTAAGTAGGGATAGCGAAAAGTAATTACCATCACAAAGACATATCTTCCTTGGAAAGTGGCTGGTTATTATGCAATGAGACACGAGTCAATTGTCTTCGCATCTGAGTGGCAGATCCAGTTTGACACATACTTCAAACATTTTTGAGTGGCGGCTTCGAGCATGGGATCAAAGCGAATAAGACTGTTGTGACTCCATTTCTCGAACCTCCTTGGTCAAACTAAACATGCGTTTCTCGAAGATGATGAAACCAACACATCATGAATTATTTACAAAAATGAAATATTGATAATTTCTTTCAACCCTTTAACAACTGAAGTTACACAATAGCTTATGATAAATGGTGCCATGGAAGATACAATATTGCTCTAATTTCGACAACTTTCTGAAATTTAAATCACTACATGTTTATTTTTGTTTACATGGTTATTTTTTGTTTATAATAAGTCACGTTTATTTTCAAGTTCAATTTCAAAACTTATTTCGTTTTCGACAAAAAAAAATTTAGTTATTTCACTTAGTCCAGTGTCCTTTGATAACAGAGAATAAGAACTTGAAAGTCTATAGACTTTAACAATTAGAGAATGGTGTGTCACAGATACAATTCTGAACTACTTTTGTTGAAATTTGACTTCTTTCAAATAACATAATTATAATATTCTATATGAAAACAAAAATGGTAAAGCATAGAATCAGTAAAAAGAAAACGGACGGGCAGTTTCGGGCGTTTTAGGGAGTTAGACAGGCGATTTCGGGCGGTTTAGTGACGAATGGGTTAAACCATATTTTCAATATTCTAAAGTCAGGAACGTCTAAATTGCACTGTACAATTAAAGGGGATGGCTAGTAACTGATCAGTGGGAATCAGTGGGAATGCTGGGGGATGATTGTTCCAATTCTTGTGGGATTCATTTAGGAGTACATTATATATCTATTGTTGTGTGAACATTATTTGCTTCAGAACGGTCTCATATTCAAGTAATGTGCAGTTTAATGTCCCGTCACTGCATGGCACAGGCATGCTAACCTAGAAACATTAAACTGCACATTACTTGAATATGAGACCATTCTGAAGCGAATAATTTCATACAACAATAGATATAATGTACTATTAAATGAATCCCACAAGGATTGGAACAATCATCCCCCAACATTCCCACTGATTCCCACTGATCAGTTACTAGCCAACCTGCAAGCATACTTGCTCCCAAGTTGAAACCAAAGCAGGTCTGATTAAGAGTCGCACCATACAAAGCAGCGGATGAGTCCCCGGTCCGAACCGAATGCCTGTCTGATAGCTTCCCGCGCTCTCCCCGCTGACTTTGAGCCGTGCATGACTCGAGACAGCGATGGTGATAACCTCAGCACAAAAACTGACACTATAATATAAAATATTTTCTCTTTTCTTAATTTCCTTTTGAATATATGAAATATGTGGTGAAGTAGCATATTGATATGATGAGATATTCAAAACGAGAAACAGAGAAAGAGATCTCGTAGATGGGAGTATATGGTAGGCCCCCTACCTCTCGTGTTTTTTGTGGGTTTTTTTTAATGATCGCACTCTCTGTGTCGGTTCCATAGTACGTTATTATCTAATATTTGTATTCTTTCCTAGACGGTTTTCTTTTGGCCTAAGTGACTTCTCTCCGCTTCCTTCTCTTTCATTTCATACATCAGATTGGATGTGTGTTCTCATGCACTGATGTATGCATAAAATATGTCTATACCTGTATTATATATATACCGGGTGTCCCAAAAAAATGGATTTTCAGTACCTTGCGTTCTAAAAGTGATATATTTTTTGACATCATTAGAAAGAGTATTCTTTCCAATGATGTCAAAAGATATATAACTTTTAGACCGCAAGGTACTTAAAATCCACCGTTCCGCTTTTTTTTTTGGGACACCCGGTATACATATGTATACAATGTATAGCATATTATATGTCTATATACATCTGCACGTGTATGTGTATAGTATATATTATAATATATATAATCACATATATATATGAAATATATATGTGTGTGTGTGTACAATAACTTACATACATTTATCGGTATTTAGATGTGTCATTTGTCTAAACATTTATTCATTAAAACTTATTCATCCATGTGGTGCCTTTTTGTGAGTGTAATTGTGTGTGTACGAGCGTGCGTGTGTTCGTACTGTGTGCTTAAATGTTGTTCAACTGTGAAAAATTTGAGTGTATTTTCATTTCACTTCACATATCTCACTTCCTTTCGTCCCCATCTTTCTACATTCAGATAAAATATGTATTATAGTTTCCAACCATTGTGCTTTAACATTGTTTAATTGTTCTTCTTCTTCTTTTTGTTGTTGTTGTTGTTTAAACCAATTTTGCATTGATTTTTTTTTTCAAGAGGCATCCACATTCAACAAGCGTTGTCTTTTCAAAGGGTCACTCCATTTTTGCCACACTAGGCGTTTTCAAATCAGCCCGATGTTTCGAAATAGCGCGCTATTTTCTGACTTGGGAAATTATCCCGATAGCGAAATATCGCGCTATTTGATAATGTTAACACAAATTAGCGCACTAATTAGGCGTTTTCACATCAGCCCGATAAAAATCCAAGCTCGAGATATTTTTCAATTTCCCAAGTCAGAAAGTAGCGCGCTATTTCGAAACATCGGGCTGATATGAAAACGTCTAGTGCATCGCTCTGATCGAGAAAATTTCTCGAGTCCAACTCGGGAAATTTCTGAAATAGCGGGACAGTAGCGCGCTATTTGATAATGTGAAAACGACTCGAGAAATTAGCGCGATGCATCCCATCATGCCTAGCGTGTGTGACCCAATCGATCGAGGCAAACTGCACACAAATCATGAGGAATTTTTGAGAGGGCACACACATTACTGATGCTGTTTTCACATACTCAGCTGTCGAATTAGCTCGAAAAAAAAATCGTGCTAATTCTCCTCGGGCTGATGTGAATAAGAAATGAATTAGCCCGCTATTTCGCAATCGCGAAAAATATCTCGACCTTGGATTTTTATCGGGCTGATGTGAAAACGCCTACTGCATACTGTTCATCGTTCACATTACATACTTCAGTATACTCATTACAATGTGTCGTTACTATAAGGTTTCAATTATTGTTGTGTACTCTGTTCAATAAACATTGCCTCGTTTACATTATTTTTGTCAGGAAAGAAATTATGACGCATATAATGTTCTGGCCAACGGAAATAAACTTGAACTCGAACTTGAATTGAACTACTGATTCATCTTTGGTAATGTTATACGGTTGTAAATGCCTGCATTATGGAAGCTTCTATGGAAGCAATATTTAAAGCTAAATAACAAACACTTTTGCTTTCAAATGTGTATTGCACTTTTTAGCAATTTCACTTCTTCCACAAAAAATATCAAATTTTACACACACACACACACAAAAAAAAAAACGCTAAAAGGACAAATAAATCTTGTGCACTCACATATTTCCAAAGCACCTTATCTTTTATTCACATTTTTTTGAGGAATGGTAGTTACTAACTCAGTACTTTGTGTGAAACATTTGGACATTTTTAATCAAAGGAAATATATAATACTGTATTGTTCAAGCGGACCCTGCTCGACAGGGGTTCACGGAAAATGCACTGCTGAGGCAATTCTTCAAGCCTTCTTTGAACGAGTCTTCAAGCATGCTCTTTCACAAAGACAGAATACACATTACCTGAATGCAAAGCGTCATATTTCTTGGTGTTACCACATTATCGTTACGTTATGTCGTGGATGTATTTTTTTTTTTTTGGGGGGGGGGGAGGGTATTGGATGTAATGATTTCTGAGTTTATTCAATGTGGGTTATTTTCATTACCTCTTGTATTTCATTTTGAGCGCTTTTTGCATGTGTAACCATGTATGCCACCTTATTCATGAAGATTTTCCTCTTTTTTTTTGGGGGGGGGGGCATGCCCAATTTATGGACAATAAATAAATGAAATGAAATATCCCCCACCAAGAAAAACAAAACAAAGACAACATTTAACTCGGAGAAAGGGACACTTTTTTCGCATGTATGTTTTCAAAGTTTTGAGTGAAGAATAATATGAGAGGGCGACTTCCCTTTTTGGGCATAAAATGTGTCCGCTATTTAAATACGATGTACATTTATCGCATTTTGGTCTTCCAAATTATGGTGAGCAGAATATGAGACAAGACTTAGTGTCAGTTTCTTCATCATAAGCACTAACCCAAATAGAAATGGCAGTTTAACTCAGAAGAAAGTACACTTTAGTATATGGTGATATTTTTCTTCAGCCGCCTGTATACTATATGAAACAAAATTTAACATAGTTATGATGCATGAATTTACCATTTATCTTACCACTACTACTTACAGTACTACAACTTTTGCAAGTATCGTAGATTAATGTAAATAATACATGATCTTCAGAGCACTCCACTAGTTATCACGCACAACAAACAACGAATCAGTTCGTAATTAGCTCATGTACACATATTCATGTTCAAACAAAGAATGAGCTTGCGTTTAGGGCAGGTGATCAGAATACTCCATCAGTTGACAATTTAGCAGACATCTATTTCATTGTTTTGTAATGAATACAATAATAGCCTATTTCCTTGTATATTGCGAAATAGTCTTGCTGTCAGGCGAATGTGCTGGCAATCACCATTGAGATAAGGATCACATAAATAATCATTGCATCACAGATGCTTATCTCAGTGAATTTACAAACAAAAATGCCTGTTGGTACAAATGACCCTTTTTTCTGCTCTTGGGCAAAGTGTCTATATTAATACATGATTTGTGCGCATTTTTTGTGAATTGGCGACTGGCTGGAATGCTCCCTATAGGGAGTGGAGAGTGAGCATTGTCAGTGGTCAGTGCTGGTTGTAATAGGGAGCTTAGATTTTCGCGACGGGGACGTTCAAAGGAAAAAAAAAAACATGTTCTGCTCATGTGCAAAACGCGCGTAAAGTGGATCTATTTATAGCTTGTGTCGTCTGAGTTTTTCACAACGCGTTCTGGGCTATTTTTACGTCCGCTCAATTCACGACGTAGAGAGCTACTTCATGCACCCATAATGGGGGCGCCATTTTATTTTTCAGAGGATGCTTCTCGGCGTAATCTAAAGCTACTTTTCAGCACGACGCATGCAGGGGGAGAGAAGAATGTCCAACGCACTCGTCGTCTCAAACGTCCGCGCCGCAAATTCAAAACTCCCTATAATGTATCCACAGACAGGATTAATTACAGTGTATGCACCTTGAGCACTTTACAGAGTGGATTTAGTGCAATATAAGTTACATGTATCATGACTGATGATGATGATGGTGATGATGATGATTACTATCATCATTATTATTATAACCATAATCAGCCCAAGTGCAAGTGAAGAAGAATAGCACGAGGGCTGATTATGCATTTGGAATACATAATTGATTATTGACTGCAATAGTTCATGCAGGTACCATTTGTAATATTAAATAAAGTGTATGATTAACTTAACATTGATTTGTCTATAATATACTATATAGGCTACGGAGATTCCCCGTGTAAGAATAGTTCACGACCGTGAACTGTGACCAAATCAATGTCACGCGGTACCGATGTGACCAAGCATAATATTAGGTATCTTCACTAGCGCAATTCGTATGCCATGCTGAATTATCTGGACGTAGATTTCTTAATATAAGAAACCTGAAAAGCTCATAACCCACTTGTATGGACGATAAGATTGGGTTGAGATGTTATACGACGTAATATACCAGAGTTAAACCCTGGATATCCTCCCCCTTCTCTCTGATGTAGAATCCTCGATCATGACATTTCCTTTTGATGGCGCCCATGTCCGTTTGCTTGATAATGGCGCTCTTTAAGTTCATTCCACCAATTTCCTGCTCGAATTCCTTCTCTCTTACTGTGATGATGATGTGTCCACCTGCACAAAAATAACAACAACAACAATAATGATATAATTTATGATAATGATAATAATAACAATAATGATAATAATAATAATAAAAAATAGATAGATGAATAAATAACAAGCAAAAAAGTAAACACGAAATTAAAAGAAGTCAAACTTCCCGTCTTCATAAGATGATTAATTTTTGTAACATATTGCATTATCTCTGAAACTGCATTTTTAGATAAAACAGGCGGGACACCTGGTTATTCAGGATAGAACATAAGCATATAATTAATTTGCATGTACAGTTGTACTAACCAAGATCTTACCACTTATTTTCAATCCCAGCTCTGTAGTTCCCATGCCCCTAACTTCGTGGCAGCAGAATTTCACGTCATATCATACCAGCACGTTATTGGATAGAATGCTACAGAATGACAATGCTTGTATACAATACCGAATCTTAAAAAAAAAAAAAAGAATACGCTTTTATCTGACCAGACAACATACAGTATGAACTGTGTGAATGAAAAATCAAAAAGAAATGTTACGAACATATCTTAACGACATTTCTACTGACCTGACTTTGTAAGACGAACCATCTCTGGCAAGCAGTCTCCCGTAAGGTGACCGGGTAAAAAACAGCCGGTACTGGACACAACGTCAAAATGATCTATGGTAGGCAAAATGAATAAAAAATCTCATTATGTTCATGTTATAATTCCATGGGGGTTTTTTCCCCTTGTTCAGCGGCATGATACCTTATTTAAATTATGACAACACTGAAAAAATAAATATTCTTAATTGTATCGTACGTCCTCTGTCTCAACGAAATTTATTCACCTGAATTCTAGTGGAGATGAGAATTTGGCTTTGATTTTTTTTTTTGTCAGATACCAAACATATCAGATACCAAGAAACCATTTACGAAATAGTACAGAGCATACCATTTTAAGTTTATTCGATGAAAATGGGTTTTGGATTTGCTGAGACTTCCGAAAACAAAGTAAAACAAAGCGATCCTAATTAAAAGTGGTTCCCGCTTTTCATTTATATGAATACTCTTTTTGATATCTCAGCCAGTTTAAAACCGACTTTCATCAAATAAACGTTGAACCCCTCTTGGAATTACATACTCTTTCATATTTCATGTAAGGTTTATCATTATCTCCCCCAGAAATATTAGAAAGTTAGGTTCCAACCAAAACTTTGCGCTCCCTTTAAAAGAGTGATTGAGAGCAGCCGTAGTTGCAGTGTTACTGTCAGGTCAGCGTTTAAAATGGATAGGCATTTATGCTTTATTATTAACAAAATTGTTATGCAGGCAACGATACTCGTTCATTCTCAGGCATATTTTATGCAACTTGATGCAGAATGTAGGATACTCCCAAACACGCACTCAGACACACACACTCAGCACACACACACACACACACACACACTCACACTCACACTCACACTCACACTATTTTTTTTTTTTGTTTTTGTCTTTGATTTTTCTTTGGAGCGATATGTTATCATTGATTATACTCTTATAGCGATAATCCAGTCATACCGTCTGGGACGTCTATCGGCCGATTGCCGCATATATCTGCCTGGAATGCTTGTCGGTAGGTTCCCTTCTCTTCGGCTACCCTCAAGGACTCTGCCGATACATCTAGCCCATAGATATTGCGGTATCCGCTCTTGTAAATCTGTTGGAAGGAGAGAAAGTGACATATACTCAGCCGTTCACGATCATGAATTTGCACGTCATTTTTGTTTTGATAAAAAGGAGCACTGTATATGGAATTTATGCATATATATATATATAGTTATTTCTATTTCAGTGAATGTGTTCTTGAGATTTAAGACTCATTTTCCTTCATCGCTGTCGGAACTGGATGTGTTAAGCTGAAATTGGGAAGAGACCCCCCCCCCTTCCCCCCCCCCCCCCTTTAGTTGCGAACAAGTGCAGGTGGACTTCGATTAAAGAAGAGTGCCATCAGACGAACAGAATGGTAAATGTTCAGATGTTATCACATCAAAAAGCAGGACGTTCTGGAATTCTGAAGTCAAAAAAAAAAAGTTTGCAAACAAAATATGAAAGGGAGTTTTAGATTTGCGACGCAGACGATTAGACGACAATTGTTCTGCCCGTTTTCTTCTTTCCATGCTTTGTGTTGCAAAATAGCTTCAGATTACGCAAGGACGCAAGTATACAAAGTAAAATGTCGCACCGATATGATATGATCGGTGCGTCAAGTAGCTCTCTGCGTCGTGAATTGAGCGAAAGCAATAATGGCCCAGAACGTGTAGTGAAAACTAAAAAAAAAAAAAAAAAAAAAAAAAAAAACGTTTCACAAGCAATTTTGCGCATGGGTAGAACATTTCTTTTTCCTCTGAACGTCCCCGTGGCGAAAATCCTAAAGGGATTTTATACTGTAGTTTTGGTTGAAACCAAACTACAGGTTTCTAACGTTTTTGTTGAGATAATGAGAAACCTCTTATAAAATATGAAAGAGCATGTCATTCCAAGAGGAATTCAACGTTTATTTGACAATAATTGGTTTTGAAATGGCCGAGATATTAAAAAAAGAGAGCAATCCTACGTAAAAGTGGGACCCATCTTTCATTACGGTAGCTTTGTTTTACTTTGTTTTGGAATGTCTTCGCCATTCCAAAACCAATTTTCATCAAATTTCGAATTCCTCTTAGAATGGTATGCTCTGTAGTAATTCATAAGTGGTTTCTTGGTATCTCTCAACAAGTTGGAAGCCCAATACTCATCTCAACCCATACTATACCATGTACACCCCTTTAAGTTCCCTTTTGATATTGAAAGCCACCTTCATCATGAGACCATGGCACGGTAAATAAGACATTGATAATAATAATACAGATGACAAAGTAGAAATAATGAAGTCTTTAAATCCAAATGACTTTGAAAAACTACTAATAAAAGAAATAGTAACGATACCGTAGAAAAAAATATCTCAGATGTCAAATGTAATTATGTTTGTGTGTACGTTCATTAGACAGTTGAAAACGGTGACGGTTGTTTGTGGAGGGCAACAAGAGGGCGCTTTTTGGGCAAACGGCTGCACGTCACGAGACCGACACCCACGAGTCATACAGCCTACGACCTATACAGCCCACGAGTCATACAGCCCATGAGTTCGACACTAAGCAAACAAGGTCCACGAGACCGACACATTAAACTCCGTGTTGTATCAGTCAAATTTGTAAGCTGTTTTACCTAGTGTCGGTCTCATGGGCTTTATTTGCCTAGTGTCAAACTCGTGCATGGGCTGTAGGACTTGTGGGCTGTACGACTCATGGGTGTCGGTCTTGTGGGATGACCCCGGGCAAACGCCCTTTAAGTGAAAATAGGTAATGATCACTCTTGTGGTATAAGGCGGTAAGTCAATTGCTTCATCTGAAGGCACATAATCCAGTTTCAGTAATCTTTATGTGAAAAAGAAAGCGCATTATTATAGGTTTCATGCTGTCAACCTGTCATACCCGTATTTCATATAATAGGCCTTCTTTTAAAGACACTGGGGAAATACTAAAAACCAGGAGGTTGTTGATAGAACAAATTCCAGAGAATCGGAAGTCCCCCAAACATGATGTGATCTTTATCTAGGGGAGAATTTAGGTATAACCACTCTTGTTTCAGTTTGTCCATTGCAGCTCGCTCAACCACGGAATTTCAAGGTTTCATTGGATTGATGATATCTCATATACCATCTGTCGATGAAAAGGCCAGGCAGGAAATTTTGTATTCCGTTGAAGCTCTTGGATACTTATTCATGTTCAACAGCTGTCTGATAACCACAAGCTACCTAAGATATGGAGGCGGGCAAAGATTGTGGCTATCCTGAAGCCTGGCAAAGATCCTGCCATCCCGAAGAATTTCCGACCCATCTCTCTGCTCTGTCATACATACAAACTGTTTGAGAGACTACTCCTGAATCGCATGGCACCCATTATTGATCAGCAGCTGATCCTGAGCAAGCGGGTTTCAGACCTGGAAAGTCCTGCACAAGCCAACTGCTTAACCTAACCCAATTCATTGAGGATGGTTATGAGAAGGACTCATAACTGGTGCTGCTTTGTTGACTTATCTGCAGCTTACGATACAGTCAACCACAGAGTACTCGTGCAGAAGCTGTACAAGATTACACATGATGCCAGAATGACTTCTCTGATCCAAAACATGCTGGAGAACAGACGCTTCTTTGTTGATCTCAGCGGAGATCGAAGCAGATGGCGCAGACAGAAAAATGGGCTTCCGCAAGGCAGCGTTCTTGCTCCACTCTTGTTCAACATTTATACAAATGATCAATCCATCCACCAGAAGACCAGGAGCTTCCTGTATGCAGACGACCTGTGCATAGCCTCTCAGTCCCAGTCATTTCTGGATCATGAAAGAACGCTAAGTGAAGCACTAGAGGGCCTGACCACCTACTATGCTGTAAACCATCTTCGGGCAAATCCAGATAAGACTCAAGTCAGTGCTTTCCATCTCAAGAGTCGTGATGCAAACCGCAAACTGAAGGTCCACTGGTATGGCAAGAGACTAGAACACATAGACAAACCAGTGTATCTAGGAGTCACTCTAGACCGCACTCTCAGTTTCAAGGACCATGTCAGCAAGACAAAGGCAAAGGTGGGAGCCAGGAATAACATCTTGAGAAAGCTGGCAAACTCCAAGTGGGGAACAGACCCAGGAACCATCCGTAGCACTGCCCTCGCCCTGTGTTACTCTGCAGCCGAATATGCATGCCCTGTCTGGGGACGTTCCTCACATGCCAAGAAGCTGGACCCTGTTCTAAATACAGCTTGTAGGGCCATCTCTGGTTGTCTCAAGCCTACCCGAATTGATGACCTCTACCTGCTGTGTGGAATTGCCCCTCCTACAGTCAGAAGAGATGTATCTTCAAGAGTGGAACGCACAAAACAGGAAGATGACAGTCGCCATCCACTTTTCCAGCATGTTCCCCCACCAAAAAGGCTAAAATCCAGGAAGAGTTTTCTACACTCAGTACAACCCCTGGATGGCAATCCCCAGAGCTGCAGGATAGAAGCCTGGTCAAAACATCTACAGGAGAAACCCCATAACCTCTCTTTTGAGCCAAAGGAATCCCTCCCAACAGGTGCCAATGAGCCATGGCAAAATTGGCGCTGCCTGAATCGCCTTAGAACTGGAGTTGGGAGATGCAAAGCCCTGATGCAGAAATGGGGATACAACCATGATGGATCCACAGAATGCGACTGCGGGGAGGCTCCCCAGACAATGGAACACCTACTAAACTGCACCCTGCTACAACAACCCTGTACATCACATGATCTCCACGATTACACCCCATGTGCCAGAGCCTGTGTTCTGCAGTGGCTGGGAAAAGTGTAGCGACACGAGAGAAGATGTGAACCAGGGCAAAATTTCAAATATAATCAACTGCCGTTTTTCCTTTTAATTTTATTTAGTTTTATTTCAAATGCACACATTAAATCTCTTTAAAAAAAAACCTTTCCTATTACTTCAGTAAATGGTATGGATCCTGGTATAAGCTTACCACATCACCCACGAGTCCCGTTCCGCAGCCGACATCAAGAATCGCAGCATTTCTGTCCGGTACTGTCCTGAGAATGGCCATTAGTGTTTGTATTGGACCATTGTAAGCCATAGATTTGACCATCTTGAACATGCAAGAAAAAAAAAAACAGAGACGAGGGATATAAAAAGGCAAAGATGGTCTTGAATGCCAGCTAAAAATCTTCAGTCTGCATGACTATAGTCATAAATACGTCACTACAACATAATACGCTTTTCTCATGTTTATTTGGAAAGAAGTGACTTTATGACGCACCTCTGACTAGTATTAATATTGACTAGTACTAGTATTGACAAATGTTATTCTTTGCTATCTATGTATCATTCCTTCAAACGCATGTCGAATCTATATTTTTTGTACATTCTGTTGAAAGAAGTGAAAATAAAACCTTTGAATTGAATTGAATTGAATTAAGGATATAGGGTTAAAAACCTTGGGGAGATTAGAAATTACAAGAGATTACAAAATTACTAATTCGGCATCATTCAGTTTAACAAAGAAATGAGAATTTACTCAAAGTGGTTCGGCCTCTTAAGTAGGTCTACAGTGTCTACGGTTGGATTTATTCAGCCATACTTTTTAATTTAAATCTTTGGGATTACAAAGTGATCGGCTGACCACATGCATGCACACCAAAAAATGATGTGGCCCACACTGGTGCCTTTGCATCTTTGTGTTGTCTTTTATAGTCATTTCCCTAAACACTAGATACTCTGGTAAGACCGCTAATTATAGAAAGCTAAATTTATCATTTTTTTTTTCTTTTTGCTATCTTTTTATAGGGGTCGTTTTATTGTCATTTTCGATGTTTGTTCGTCAAGTTTTATTTTATGTATTTAGGGGGTATTTCCTAAAGTTGTGGGAAGTCATCTGGGATTCAAAGAGTGAAATAGAAAAGAAGTAGAAACAACTAACGTCTGTAGATAGTTCTGCTATAGCAATATGACCAGTACGGTCGGCACATCGACACTCTTTGCCCCTTAAAGAGGAAATCCAGTCTAAATATAAGTTAGTCTGATAAGAAAGAGTAAAATTTAATAAGTTCAACGGTAAACATTTCACTGAAATCAGATGAAAAATAAGGAAGTTATGAAATTTTGATGTTTTGATAAATTCTCCTAAACAGTTCCTGTACAGTGGGTATGAATATACAAATGAGTGAGCTAACCATGTAATACCCTTACAATTTTCCATTGATCGTGTACAAAAAAAAAAAAAAAAAATGACGAAAATTCAATGTTCCTTTCCTTGAAGTCTGAAACATGACGTTATTCCTGGTTGAATAATTTTAGAATAGTGACCAGTTAGATATATGATAATTTGAGCCTCGGGCATAATTGCGTTTGAACGTATCCAGGCAATTACCCCCAGAGGGCAATTACCACCCGGCTAAATACTTGTTAGTGGTAAGGTTAGAGTTAAGATTAGGGTTAGGGTTAGGTTTAGTGTTAGGAGTTTGGGTTAGGGTTAGGATTAGATTCAGGATTAGGATTTGGATTAGGGCCAGGGGAAGGGTCCGGGGTAATTGCCCAGGGGGTAATTGCCCTAGACTCACGTTTGAACTATGTTGAATGAAAAACTGGAAATTTCAAAATTTCATGTACAAACTATATGGCAAGTTGTGAGAGGATGACAGGCTCACTTTGACATTTGCATATTCATATTGACTGTTCAGGAACTGTTCCCCCCCCCCCCCCCCCCCCAAGGAAAAAAAAATAGTGAAACTTCAAAATGTCATGACTTCCTTATTTTTCATCCAATTTCGATCAAAGTTATACAGTTGCACTCGTAATATTTTACTCTTTCTTATCAGATTAACTTATATTTGGACTGGACTTCCTCTTTAAAGGAGACGTCCAGATGATTTTCAGATTTTTGCAACTCCATGTTCATCTATGAATCATAGTTATACCGAGTGCAGTCTCAGAATTTATAGTGGGATAAGAAATAAGGATGATTTCATATAACTCGTAAGAAATCACAATGGATGTGGCTAATGACATTGCAGCTTTACATAAAATGAATGATGGGTGCTCAAGGAGACGCAATTACAATAAAGAAAAAAACAACACGCATGAATACACACACACAGGCGAAATTACTCATTAAGGAAGTGATACTGTAATCATTGAAATCAGTGAATATGACATGCGAGCCCCTTTTGTCATCATCTTTGTCCAGTGTACAGTGTATTGTATTTGGGTTCTTCCATTATTCATAGTTCACCTGCTCAAGACCGCAATAAATTCTATAAATTTGTTCCTGGCACTATCGATTTGTGTTCTACACGATGTGAAATTATGTAAATCGTCTGGATTTCCCTATGGACACTCCTGCAGTTCTATGCACACCACCAATACAGTTGTGCGTTGTTCGCGGCCGGCCGTGATTGGCAGAACTATACGTATCTCGATTTTTGACATTTTTTTTTTGTTTTTTGGCTTATTGAGTTTTTCATAACATCATGTTAACTATGTTAAAATATGATGCTATAACTCTTTGTCATTTTGAAAATAAAATCCTCAAATATCAAGGTTTGGGGTAAAAATGACGTCATTGAGCGGGCAGAACTACATAACTTGAGATATTACGTGGCTTGGAAAGTGACTAGCGGTATTGATTGGTCAAGTAAAACTAATACTATAGTTACGTAGTTTTGCCTGATCGTACTCCTATATTGAGGCAGCTTGAGCGGCTGGCAGAACTACGTATCTCAGTTCCGATCCGTATGGGTTCACGCGCGTGTCGTAGTACACAATCTATATGGGATTCTCATGATCAGGCAGATCTACGTATCTTTTTTAAAAACTCTAAAATTTCTCTAAATATGTTGCCATGAGCATGTATTTTGAGTTAGATTTCCTTTTTGTTATAGAACACAATTCCAAGTTATGTAAATCAGGCATTTAAACTTTAAACGTGCATATCTCGAAATCGCTTCAAACGAGATACGTTAGTTTTGCCAGATCACGGCCGCGGCGCGATGAGCACTAAAAGGCGAAACTTACCAGATCGTATTGGTCTGCAATGTCGTCGTAGGCACGTTCCACCTGCTCGTTCTTGAATCCATGAATACGTTTGAGTGTCTTTTCCGCCACCATGGCACTGTCGGTATCTGCACCGTTGCCCATGGCATCGAAGGATGAATGATTGTTGTTAATAGTTTGTACTTCCATTTCACGTCGATTTCGTCAGTCAGTAACTGTTTATGGATGGTTTCCGGTACCTAAAATTAAAGTAAAAATCACATTTATTTTATCATCATCATTATATTCCATGTTTCACTCCAATTCAATGAAAAACAACATCAAACAAAAGAAAATGTTCGTCACAAGTATTTTCTTCTTTCTGTTTGCGAACTATACTTGTTTGTCATTGTGGCCTTTTTATATTTTTGTATCTAATTTATCGAAGTAGGGAAATTACCGTTATTCAGTTGCACAATGAGGGTTTGTATATCACTCGTCTTATCTGTTTTGCTGCATAAGCATGATTGTTTGGAGTTTATGTCAACACAGTAGGTTAAGGTATAAAATATATACATTTATATGCAACCAACTGATTAATGGCTTGCGGTGCTGCTATATCTCAGAAATTGTAATATTCATGCATCATTTTATTACTTAGTCAACTTTCATAACTTTACCATGGCAAAATCGCAAAGGAAAAAAAAAATGCTTTATATTGTTAAAAAAGGAGGTAATTTGGCTCAAAATTAAAAAGTTTGAATATTGTAGGAAAACCGCAAGCTAGATATTTCAACTTTCTCCCAGCTGTAATGCCAGTCTATTTGATCAGTATCTTATTATACTAAGATTTTCGAAATGTTCTGATTATTATGGAGCTTAAAAGGCATTTTGCTATTTTTCGAGTCTTTTATTATTTCATTAAAATATATATTCATCTTTAATGTTTTGTGGCACAACAATTTATCCCTCCTTGATTGATATCTTTAAAAAAAACCCGATATTTTCCATGATAAATAAATAAAAACACTTTATATCACCAAGAGACTCACAAACCGAAATAACCAGGATCTGAAGTAAGTATAGCGGCATGAACAATAATTTCAGAAAAATGCACACTTTCAACAACTAAATCTTCCCATGTAAATTTATAGATTTTTGTTTCCACTTATTCGAACAAATTTTCATCTCAGCTTTTAATATAATTTCTTTATGATGCACTTCTTTAGCATCTGCATTTCACGATGAAATTATTCCAAGAGATTTAGAAAAGTCTACCTATTGCCCCGGTGAAAATTTACGTTGATTTCTGATTTGTCAGCAAATAAAATAACCACATACAATCACCAACCATGCCCCCAAAACATGATGCAACGGCTGTTGTCTATCGTTTAGCCTCCACACGTCACGTCCATCCACCATTAGGCATAACATACTGCAAGCGAATGTACTACTTGTCGTCGGTACCTGGGTACGGTATCCCTCAATAGGGAGCTTTAGATTTTCGCGACGGGGACGTTCAGAGGAAAAAAAAATGTTCTGCTCATGCGCAAAAACGCGCATCAAGTCGATCTATTTTTTTCTGAAATTTTTAATTTGAATTTTTTTTTTAGTAATCTAAAGCTACTTTTCTACACTACGCAAGGGGAGAGGAGAACGTCCAACGCACTCGTCGTCTCAAACGTCCGCGTCGCAAATCTAAAGCTCCCTAATATAGGTTTTTCCCGCTAAATTTCATCAGATTTGCATTCGATTTAATGATGCGAGCATTCATTTTCAAGCGAATTTGAATGATCACCGAGATCAACATTCAAAAAGCTGAGTAGTTTATTCAATTTGATTTCATCGGCATTTGAATTCCTGATTTTGTCACCAAACGTGTAAACAGCGCTTTCAAAATAAAAATGCACGTGAAACGCATTCACATTCGCACCAGCACAGCTGCGATGAACATTAGGGAATTCAAATTCACGAATAGCCAAACATTTACAGCATCTCGGCAGTGTTTTTTTGTTGCTGCTCATGTTCTTTGTATATTCTCCATCAGTTTGAATAATGGTACAACCACTTTCAGACGTATCCATGCCAAGGTGCCTGGCGCGTCAACAGATCGACGCCTGAAGAGACTGAGAGACTTTACATCAAAATTATGAATAATTATGTAAAAGAAAGAATATCCCAATGCAATGTATCTCACACACATTTCAAACCTCAAACGTGACTGAAAACAAAATCTGTAATTCAACTATAATCAAACTTGACATATCGATGTTTAACCATTCTGTATAATAATGTGATATTTAATTTTGATGGGAAATGAAGTGAAAGTAGCCGAATAAAAAAAATGACAAAGAGATGTTGAAATTGAAATGATAACACTGAACGTTGATGAATTTGCCATTCATCAACGTAAGAATATTCGTAAGCATTGCATAGAATTACAGGACTTGGTTATGCTAATTGAATTTGAACGTTCAAAGGTCGAAGTTGTGTGCCTATAAATGAAATTGAAACTGGTATTTGGTGCTAATTTGAACGTCTATCCAGCTGGCGCGAAATTGAATGCCAACTTTAAGACGTTGAATTGAATGAATTTCTCTCTAAATTGAATGAAATAAAATCTAAAAGGAATGACATGAAATGAAATTGAATACTCAAAGAATTAAAATGAACCGTGAGAGTAGAGCAGTGACAGAAATCCCTTGAATTTGAACGCCTTGTCGTTAATTCGAATGCAAATCTTATGAAGTTGGGCGGAAGCGTTTTTTTTTTTAGACGGCACAGATTGAGGGATGGGCCGGATGGCGCGCATTAAACCTATGGGAAACACGTTGGGTTAGGGTTAGGGTTTAGGGTATGGGTTAGGGTTAGGGTTAGGGTTTGATGGTTAGGGTTAGAGCTAGGGTTAGGATTAGGGTTAGGGTCAGGGTCCCCAATCTGTGCCGTCTAAAAAAAAACAACACGCGGGCAGGAAAACCTATAAACGACCAATGCCCGATTTTAACCCGCCCCAAACATTGTGACGTCACGGAAACTTTTACAACCTCCGCAGCCTCACGCTAGGTGTTTTTTAATACAGACAGAGTCCCTACACCGAGTGAAACAAACGCGTGACTTTATAATCACGCCACTCGCGGTATTTTTCCACTCTTCTGTTTTAATATTGTGATGCAGATTCACCACGCCTTATTTGCCCCATCCACATGCCATGTTGGAATTCAGAGCATAAGGCTGCGTTCACATAGAAGTATTCGGTATTCGGTGTTCGGTATTCGGTATTCGGTACTCGGGCACCGAGTACACCACCACCCGCACCGTCAACTCACCATCCCATGCAGTGAGGATTTCTTCCTCCTACATCCCAGCAAATCTTATTAACAATTTCTAAACTGCATCAGAATGTCAGTCTACATGCTTATTTTTGCTAAAGGGCAAATCCAGACCAAAAGTGTCATTATTTCATAAACGAGAGACGGTATACGCTGCAAGAAAATCGAACAAGCTCGATTCCCACTTTGCCATACTTTTCGCAGCTATTCGTACTTTCGAATAGTGCCCTCCTATGTGAACCGGTGTGAGGAAATCCCATCGTTCCATTCAAGCTATTCGCGTGCCCTCGAAAAACGAGCCCGAATACCCGAATAGTATACTTCTATGTGAACGCAGCCTTATGCAATGTCATGTATGTTCTGAATTCCAACATTAAATGACTATAAAACACCGTTGTAGAATCTAGGTCGGTATACTTAGCCCTATCATGATAATAAGCTACACATTAGGCGTTTTCATATCAGCCCGATAAAAATCCAAGCTCGAGATATTTTCCAATTTCCCAAGTCAGAAAATAGCGCGCTATTTCGAAACATCGCGCTGATGTGAAAACGCCTAATGATCTCTGGAATCACAGAATTCTATCGAGGTAATAATATTTGAGGCACAAGCACCTGATTGCATCATCTCCATCCCTCATCCCCCCACCCCCCCCCCCCAAAAAAAAAAGAAAAAAAGAAAAGAAGAAAGACCCTAACAATTAAGTCCCTGCACTAGAGTTCCCTGGTAGCTTTATTTGAATAATGATTGCAATGATTATGATAATGGAATAGTAATAACAATAGTAATAATTATACCAAATATATTAACAATATTAACAAATATAGTTACAATAATAACAATAATAACAATACTAGTAATGATAACAATAATAACAACAACAACAACAAAACGCACACATACATACATTTATCATAAACAAAATCTGAAGTTATTTTGTATCTTAATTCAAAATTAATAGTCAAGGGACTTTACAATCAAATACACACAGAGAAAAAAAATGACGGAATGTACTTAAAACGACAAAAGAAATGTCTGTCTTCAGAGCGCATCACGGTTGAACATGAATGAATTTGGGTTTTGAGTCTTTCAGCTCACGTTTCCACAGTACTAGTGTTGGTCCAACTTGAGCAAAAGCTCGTCACCCCTGGATTTATAGAAAGAAGAATAATCCTTATTATGTAAGAGATACTAGATTTTGAGGATCGAAGAGTTCAGGAGTTCAATTGTAAATCAGGAGATGTACCCTCAATGACGCCATGGCGACCAATGACCAATGGAAACTCTAAAGATTGTGTGATGGGGGTAATGTGGGTGCATTTGCTCGACAAAGAATCAATGCGTGCGGCGGCGTTTTGTAGTTTTTGCAATATTGCAATTTTTAGCGAAATTAGAAGCGATTAAAGTAAATCAATAGGTCACATCACCGGTTAAGGTTGTCTTCAAGATAATCATCGACGACTGTTCTGTTCTGGAATTAAAGACATGCAATATCTACTGTCCTCTAGCAGAACAAATATCGAACGCTTTTATAGGATATCCAAACATTGCATGGAGCAAACAAGTCAACAAGTCTAACCAGGGAGGTGGATTCTCTTCCACCTCCCTGGTCTAACGAAACGACAATGAAGTGAAGGCAATTACATAACGCTTGGTGTCACGGTGCATAGCCGGCGCGAGTATCCGTGAATGTCATGTCAAAGACATTTCCAACCTGTTGGCAACCTGAACAAAATTTCCACTTATTTCCTATTATATCGGAATCCTTACTACATAGATGAATTTCACTTTATACATGCTTACGAGACAGTCACATCTTGACTACGTAGTCTAATGCCAGTGTATTTCTTTTAAGAAGTTATACAAATAATGATTAGCTTATTATATACTAATTTAGCACTGAAAAATAAATGGCTCCAATTTCTTAGACCAAACGAGAAACTATATACAGAAACGCAATATAGTCAAGATAAAAGGAAACGAAACAAAAGTCAAAATACACAGGTCTGATCCGATGGCAAGTCTAACTAATAAACTGGGGTAAAATGTTTGCACAATTAATCAGATCCTATGACAAAGATTTGCCAAACCGTTGCCCGACATATAAACTTCAAATGCACGGCAGCTAGATGCTGAGTTTTGCATGAGTGTATGCAGAGAAATGATTCGAACTGCAAAGCTTTTCGCTAGGTTGTTATCATGGCTGGCGCCACGTTTTCAGAAGTACCCCCCCCCCCCCCCCCCCCCCCCCGTTCTGTCGGCCCTAGTTATGGGTAAACTAATAAATGAATTTGATTACCAAAGTACACCGGCTTATCTCAAATCGACAGAAAAGATACAGACAAACTTCTCACTAACGTTTTATTACGAAGACAGTTTCCGACACATCTCCGCAGGGTGTCCGAGAATCGCGGGAGAATCGAACTTGTCCGGTTTTTTTTTTTTCCCTCAGCGACTTTTTCCGATCTTCAGCTGGTCCCGGTGTCGTTACACGACGTCACCGCGACGTCTCCATCAGTTGCCGCCACGTCGTGGAGATTGAGTTTTGTCCGCGACGTCTTTGCAACCTTGCGGAGACCCATGGCGACCTGTACCGGTGACGATGTGGAGACTTCGCGGATACGTCTCCGCAACTGAGAAGACGACTCGACTATTAAAGTCGCGGCGTCGACCTAGGACGTTGCGGCGACGTCCCCGCCACTGCCGGGTGATTATTAAAGTTGTCACCTACTTTCGAGACTGATCACGGGCGCCGCCCTAGTGTCGCCTTCTTAATGAGAACACAAAATGCTCCTACCTTTTTTTAAATATTTTTTAATGTCTTGCGGGTCGCACGAATCGCAAGAGTTGCAGCGACTTGTCAGTCGCGACGTCATCCCCGGTAAAATATGCCCCTTATAAAATCGCAGACACAACAATCATGAAACAAGCAATTCAGATACATCTGCCTTGATGGAATTGAATCAAAAACCTTTCACTATATTACGAATACCCACGTCAGAAATGAAGAGATATTCCAATGGATTCAGTTCTATAAATCAATAAATAAGCAATAGAAACAAACGCTGTACAGGCTACCCAAAAAAGACAGACAGACAGACAGACAGACAAAAGAAACAGAAGACTAATCTCACCTAAATTCACAGCAGGGATGACACTTGCGATAAAATAATCTGAGCGCCTCACGTGTCCCTTCCAAATTAATGACAGCAAAATCCTGTCAAACGAAAGCTTTTATGTCTTCTGTAGCAGACCACGACTGAGGGCGGTGCTACAAGTGTTAATATACCCGCTTATTCAAAATTATTGTAAATTATGCACGGCCTCGTATGACAGACAGGGCAGCAGCATCCTGACATAGCCAATCATAGATATACACTTGTACCAGGACCTGGATCACGCAGAAAGGCTGTGAGATGGCGCGATGTGGTCTGCCTTTATCGGTTATTCAACTCCTGATTGGCTATTAGAGTGATAGCAACGCCAGATCTTTCGACGGGGATGCCCGGGGAGGCTCACAAAGTCATCATTCAAGGAGGCCTATAATGCTTTTCAGCTCAGTGTCACCATGGACCTAACAGAAAATGGTGTCACGATGCTTATTTCCCGATCACTTTTACCGCGCATGAATCTGCAGAAGGAATATTTTGAATTTAAACATATTTCCTGAACATCTATGTCATCCGTGAGCAGTTAGGTTTGAATGATGTAAAATGTCGGTATCAATACTATCATGCAATGATTAATGATTGCACAGTATATTGCAAACATGACAGCATGGTTGATTTAATGGTCTGTGTGTGTGCATGTGTGTGTGTGTGTGTGGGGGGGGGGGGTGTGCATGTGACTAATACCCCAAAGCGTTGCTTGTGAAACTGGCTTTAATTGAACCCATTTTCCCTGAACATACATGTAGGTTAATCCGTCACAAAACCTCTGCGTCATGGTAGAAAAATAATAACCACCAAATCGCAATTGCTCTCAACAGACATTAAAAACCAAGAAACTTCTTGAATCAATTAATCGTTTCACCCAAATGATCTGATGTCGAGGGGCGGGATAAACGTAATTGGATATTATATTCTAGCTCATTATTACCACCGAGAGTAACCGTCTCCCGAACAAGGTTAGTAATACTATCTAGTCTTTATAAACTTTGCAAACAATAGAGTTGGCAAGGTCAACGACTTCATCTGCTCTGACCAGGTCACAGTCAAGTTCAAAGACCCGTTATCAGTAATTGGCATCACAGTCCAATATAAAGCGGGAAGCGTATAGCCGTTGAACTTGTTGAGATCAATGATGCACTGGTTTAAAGGGATGGTACAGTTGGGCCTTTAAATTTCTGCGAGATACCAAGAAAACACTTATTAAATAGTACAGAGCATACCATTTTAAGAGGAATTCAACGTTTATTTGATGGAAATCGGGTTTGGAATAACTGAAACATCCAAAAACAAAGTAAAACAAAGCGATCGTGATAAAGTGTGGGTCCCACACTTTATTAGAATTGCTCTGTTTTGGATATCTCAGCTATTTCAAAACCAATTTTCATCAATCAAACATTGAATTCCTCGTGGAATTACATGCTCTTTCATATTTCATAAGAGGTTTCTCATTATCTCACCAAAAAATGATAGAAACCTGAAATTAGGTCTCAACCAAAACTATACGATCCCTTTAAGCTTATAGAGAATGGCCACTGAGTGACTGATGTCACATACGACGGTAATTGTCACACTTTTGTGTCGTTTACCCAGTTCACTATCCCTCATCTTCCCCAGTAGTTTGATGTCACCTCTTGTAATAATCCCGTGTCTATTTGTCTGTTTGTCGACATTGTTGTATAAACCAGCTTTTTCCATTTGTAATTCCCTGTTAGCATTACCCTTATGGAGGACAGCTGTAGCGTACTGGGTAATAAATAATTGTGTAAAGATTATTGCTTGAATAAGACCAAGAAAGACTTAACTACCTCGAGGGGAGGAGTCTGAGTTTTGCTTTCTTGGAGTGAAGACGACATCAAATGTTTCTAGCAGCAACCGAAACGATCAGATGTCTGTGCGTTTGATTTCCGTCTTATGTTTAAGAACATTATAGGATATATACAAGTTAGTATTTTAAGGAGAAAGCTATTTGCAGTGAAGGCATACTATACTCATGTTGAGCCGCTGACCCGTCTTGATCTGAACATATAATTTTATGAGGTCACTGTCCTCCGCATGTATATTGTTTATTGAAAATACTATGACTGTTACTACAGTATGACTAAATAGTGCGCTTTTCCCACAAGGCCTAAAGCGCTTGGTAACAATCAATTCAAAGTATGTACGACAGTATGTGTACTTGGATAAATGTTACAGCTACGAACTAATAGTTACTACTAAAAAGATGTGTTTTCAAGGCTTTTTTGAAAACACGGACTGATGGAGACTGTCTAACGGTAAGTGGTAAATTGTTCCAGTGCTTTGAAGCAGACACAGTAATGTCCAATCACCGGCTAAAAAGGTGCGATGGCAATGCAATTTTTTGACAATAACGGGGACAAAGTTCAATCATGAAACAAACATAAATCGTTTCCTTGATTGAGGCAGACAATTATCATTGAATAATTTTAAGTTCTGTAATGCAAAACAGACCCGATGATGTGCCTTAATACACCGCTTAGCTCTGTTTAGGTTCTGTTCTGCTCTGCTCGGTTGTACACCATGCTCTTGATATAGAAGATTTCAAAATAAGTACACCAATGAGAAATATTTTGTCCTTTTTTTTTGTAAGTCGACCAGCACAGAAGATGAGTTTCAGTGATTCGTGATTTGGCCTGCCTTTAATTAACCAGAACATATCACAACTTTTTGATATTTCAACCTGCAATCAAAATTTCTCAAATTTAACAACATATAACGAACAATTTCTGCATTTATTGTCAGCTGGTTCCGTGTGATGTTTTGTAGACACGTTTGCAAATCAAATTTTCATAACGCAACGCAACTTTACATTGCCTATTTTGTTCTATTTAACGCGAGTCCAGACGCATTTTATCATGCTTACATCTATACTGTAAATAACTGCTTAGGTAAATATTCGCACTGGGTAAACTGCTATGGTTTATTTGCTTGTCACCTATAAATTGGTGTAAATTCTGGTTGCAATCCATTTGCAATCCATTTACATTGCAGTGTGAACATTGGGGTTGCTGTCTTTTGGGCTGTCCTGTATTGTTTGTCTACTTTTTGGAATTTGGGAGTGGCCCGCTGAGAGCGTGTAGAGACCAGAGCACTAGTTAGTGTTTTTCAATTTTCAATATCAATTCAATCTTATCACCATATTATTTTCCCATGAAATACATAAAACAACACAAATTATACAATACAATAGGAATTAATAACAATGAAAATTTTCAAAAAAATTCATCAATAAATCGATCAGTGATGCAAATAACGATACTATATCTAAACTGGTAACGTGATAAACAATTAAATACGTATACAATACACAGTGCATCCATTTGGATGCACATCAGTTAAACTTATATGATTAAGCGTGATGAATGATAAGCATAAATCGTGTATGTTCTTCATTATGTTCTTCATATCTACGCCATACTAAACGTACATGTTTTATGTATTTCATGATGTGATGATATTATTGCAACAAACTGAATTGAAATCGAATTGAATTGAAATGTCGTTGGCTCCTGCACCTGGTGCCTGTAAGGCTGCGTTCACATAGACGTATACTATTCGGGTATTCGGGGCTCGTTTTCGAGGGCACGCGAATAGCTTGAATCGAACGATAGGATTTCCTAACACCGGTTCACATAAGAGGGCACTATTCGAAAATACTGAGCTGCGTAAAGTAAATTTATAGAATAGTGGGAATCGCGCTTGTTCGATTTTCGAGCAGCGGATACCATCTTTCGTTTATGAAATGATGAAAATTTTGGTCTGGATTGGCCCTTTAGCAAAAATAGGCATGTAGACTGACATTCTGGTGCAGTTTAGAAATTGTTATTGCTGGGATGATTGCGTAGGAGGAAGAAGTAGGGAGTTGATGGTGCGGGTGATCGTGTACTGGGTCGACTTGACGGCGCATAGCGAATAGCGAATAGCGAATAGCGAATGCCGTATACTTCTATGTGAACGCAGCCTAATGGGTGCGCGGATGACTGGCCCCAGACAACTGATGCCAGAGTTAAGTAATTATTTTGGATATAGCCTCGGAGAGGGAAACGTTTATGTTTTTCAATTCATAATCATGCGGATGGTATAAAAACGGGACAAGAAAATTATAATGGTTTCGAACTGGAACTATCTGTGCTTCCACTAATCTGTCATTTCATATTCAAAAGGCACATCTGAGAAGATACTGAAGGGTGTATTGTTTCAGGTGTCGATTGTAGTTGTATGTGTACGTCTTTCCTCTTTATATGTAGGCCTATTTTGTTTTATGACTTATTATGCCTCCGCCACGAAGTGGTGCCAGAGGCATTATGTTTTCCGGTTGTCCGTCCGTCCTTCCGTCCGTCCGTAATGAATTTTGTGGACAGCGTACGAACTAAAAAAACCTTTTGAGGTATCCTAACTAAACTTGGCATGTATGTGTATTAGGGGGTAAAGTTGTGCCTATCAACTTTTCGGTGCACATGCTCAAGGTCAAAGGTCAAAAGGTCAAGGTCAAATACGTAAAATTTTACTATTTCCACCATATCTATGCAATGCTCGAAGATAATTTTTTGAAACTTAATGTATACATGTATTACCCAATTAAGATTCTCTAGTGAAAGTTTGGGGTCATGAGGTCAAAGGTCAAAGGTCAAAAGGTCAAGTAAAAATATTAAAACTTCACTTTTTTCTCCGTACCTTGGAAATTGTTTAAGGTATCATTATGGAACATACATGTATAGTATATATATATATATATATATATACACATGTACTGACTGGCAGTGATTATCTAGAGAATTTAAGGTTCATGGTGTCAAAGGTCAAGGGTCAAAGGTCAACAATTTTGCCTTATAGGTCAAAAGGTCAAAGATCAAGTGAAAGTGCTGAACTAACTTTTTCCTCCATATCTCGGAAGTGGCTCAAGTTATCTTGAAACTTACTACATAATGCATGTTCTGCCTGACAGTGATAATCTCATGAATTTTAGGGTCAAAGGCCAGATGAAAATGGTAACAATTTATACTATTCAATACAGAAATTGCACTTTTTCTCCATACCTTGAAAATTACTCAATGCATAAACATATGAATGGGTCAAAGTCAAGTTAAAGTCCTTCAATCCCCAAATACATGCTCTCCTATTCATCCAATTAAAGGTAGGTCAAGGAAGGTAAACATTCAACACATTTGTGACAAACTTGTCATTTTAATATTTTGCCAGTTTTGTGAAAATATATAATCACACATTGTCCACATGTACTATAGACCTATTAGGAGAATCATGCATTATGGCGGAAGCATACAAGTCGCCATAGCGACATTTCTAGTTTTCTTCTATGTTTTGTAATATTGTGTTTCTCATTATATGCCTTGTTAGGTAGCCGTCTTAAGACGGGTGTGATTATTGATAAAGAAGTTCACTAAAAAACGAAAATACTCCTACCATTATTGCTCTCCTCTCACGAATCTTTCATCAATCTTTTGACCATAGTTGATCACATGTTTCCACAGCAATTATATACAATTTGCCAGAGGCTTAGGCCTAATCTTCTATTGAAAGAAAGGAGGCAATTTTTGTTTATACTAACAATGACCCCCTTAAATACTTTCTTCTCTCTCTCTCTCTCTCTCTCTCTCTCTTTCTCTCTTTTCGAGATCCATGATCTTGTTTCCCAAATTTTGAAATGTAATCATATAAGTTTGCAAATTCTTAATCCAGAAACATAGTTTTATCCGTTCTATTGATAGAATGCAGCAGTACCATTGATAAGCCTAAATATTCTCAACTTATTTGTTAGCCTTTTCGTTTTTAAGGCCATCGATGTATACCATTATTCACAATATTTTTATTTACAAAGCATGCATAGGTATGCCGTATAGTTGGGAAGAAATTAGTAACATTTTCATACAAAAAAAAATAAAAAATCTGCTCCTTTTCTGATTTACTGGACAATACTCTTGATGGTGAACATGAACATTGATTCGGCTTTATTTCATTAATGTATCTCATTTTTTTTTTTACATTTTAAAACGTGTTTTATATCGACATCCTTGAAACACTTATACCCACATAGATTTTGTTTCTATCACACTCCATATTTGGAAGAGTCTCTACGTTTACAAGCTATTGGAATAAGATCCCGACAGAAATTCCAGAGCAAAATTCTTATCGATAATTTAAAAACAAACAAACAAACAAACAAACAAACAAACAACAACAACAACAATACACGAAGCTTCATATCAATAAGTTTTACTCTTCGATACCCTGTCATTCTCTGTATTTACATATTTCTCTTCTCTACAATATGCATTATTGAAATTCCTGCTGGAAAGAGCACAGTGCCACAGTGTGGAACACAATGTGGTTCGAGCGTTTTAACATTGTGAACACAATCCATGGTGAATCATTACTACTATAAACGTATTACTATTATATGTGAACACGCAGTCGACTATGTGAACACATTGTGAATACCTTGAAGAACAATGTGTTTTTTTCAGCAGGAATTAAACATTATAGAATGAAGCAATACAAACTGAAATATACAAATCAATGAAAGTGCAAAGAAAGCACCAAATATGCATTATTTTTAATGCCAATGGTGATAATAATGATAAAAAACTTGAAAGCCAAAAACACTTTAATGAGGTCAATTCGAAATAATACAATTTCAAAAGGAAGTAAGACATATTTTTTTATATCATATGTCCAGATATCAATCGTTCCGTAATTTTCCTTCCAGATGAGCCAATGAATTTCATTTACCTCTCTTTTGAGATGGTACTGAAGCTGAAAAATCGCATGTATACATTCTGATACAGAAATCCAGATCTCTCGATATATAGATTGATCAATACCGGTTCATTGGAGACCTGGCATAGCCTTTGAAAACGCAATGCACGTTGATAATTTACACAACTCCGTGAGTACCTTCATTTTTTTTTTCTCACAAACTTTTAATTCTCTAGCGCAGTTAGTGTAAATCGTTTCATTCTATAATTCCTTTCTTTTAATTCTCCACTCATGGGAGAGCCATATACGATTCGTATGGGCCTATGACTGATTTCCATAGGGTTTTACCGAACTTTTAAAGACATTGTTATAGTATTCAAGTACATAGCAAGTATAGCAACCCGCTCTGGACTTACATAATGGTTTATAAGTACAAGTCCAACATCACCACACACACACACACACACACACACAAACACACACACACACACACACACGCACACACGTACACACACAGCATCAATAAAAGATAGAAGCGTATTATCAATATTATTGATATAAAAATGAAGACTTTGATGATTACTGTCGTCGGTGATCGATCATTTCATTGTTTATTCCTATCTATTTATCAAATAGACTTACATGTGAATTTCCCTATATTTTCCAGTAAGCATTTTAAGAACATCCACTGTCTTTAATTGTGACCACTTCCGTTCCAGTCTCTTGGTTTCAGTGGAAGTCATTTTCTTGTTGTTGTTTTTTTGTTTTTGTTTTTGTTTTTCTGTTTTTGTTTTGTTTTGTTTTGTTTTGTTTTGTTTTGTTTTGTTTTTTTTTTTTTTGGGGGGGGGGGCGGCGTATCCAAGTACTCTGTAGTGTATAGTAGAAAACTTATTGTGTGAGGCCTATTCTTTTGGCCATGCACAAGGTTAGTGATGATCAGGGTAAAATAGATCAACACAAGAAATCAACATGCATTATTTTGCATGGGTCTTTTTTACTTACTACTTAATTGGTACGTGGTATGTTAAATTGTTCCAGTCATTTCGTCATAGGCCTAGTTATTAGCTTACAAAAACAACAACAAAAACAACATTTTACAAAAACTCAAGCGTAAACAGCTGACTACCAGTATGTGAAAATGATGTTTTCAACTACAGTTTATCCACCTTTCGTTTAATTCCTTCTTTCTCTTCTTCTTCTTCCTCTTCTTCTTCTTCTTCTCCTTCTTCTTCTTCTGCTTCTTCTTCTTCTTCTTCTTCTTTTCCTTCTCCTTCTTCTTCTTCTTATGCTTCTTCTTCTTCTTCTTCTTGCATGAGCACGTAAATGTTTTCTCTGCGTGCACTGCATGGTGTGAGCGGTTTGATCCACCGTAGATGTGTAATGCGTAGATGATCCGGGCACCGTTTCATGAAAGTTGTCAGCTCTAACCTAATCTCTGACAATTTCAGTAAAATCCTTGGTTTTGATTGGTTGAGAGTTGCGAGGCTCTCGTTAACTGAGTAGCCTGTTTGATGATATAGTCCTGTGCTGAAAGAGGAGTGAGATTATTGTGTATTTTGTACATCATAATTAGCCTGTCATTTTCTCTGCGCTGTTCCAGAGTGGTCCAATTAAGTTCTTGTAGCATTTTGGTGACACTCGAGGTGTTATGGTAGCGATTTAAAGTGAATCGCGCAGCTCTTCTCTGGACCATTTCCACTTGGTGGATTAGGTTCTTGGTAGATGGGTCCCAAACTGTGGAAGCATACTCAACAATTGGTCGAACCAACGTTTTGTAAGCTGTGGCTTTAACATCAGAAGATTTTATGCGAAGATTGCGTTTTAGAAATGCAAGCACGTTATTGGCTTTATTGACAGTATTGTTGATGTGTTGGGTCCACTTCAAATCAGAAGTTATGGTTACACCCAAGTACTTCACGGATTCAACAGATTCAAGAGGGGCGTTATTTAGATGATACACGTGTTGCACCTTACTTCTTTTCCTGGATATTGTCAAAACCTTACACTTATCTGTGTTCAAATCCATCATCCATTTTTTCGCCCAGTCACCAATTTTGTTTAGGTCCTCTTGAAGATTTTGCGTATGATGTTGATTGTCGATGGTCATGTAAGAAATTGCATCATCGGCAAAAAGGCGAACCTTTGACGCGAGACCATCAGGCAAGTCATTGATGTAAAGTAGAAAGAGGCAAGGCCCAAGAACCGACCCCTGAGGCACTCCAGATCCTACCGCTACTGAAGAAGATTTAATACCATTCAAAACGACCCTCTGACTTCTAACGCAAAAGTTAAATTCACTGATTAAAGTTAAATTCACTGATGTCCATGTCCTTACCGGTTCCCCAGTGTCTCCCATCTCGCCGGGTGGTCCCCTTGGCCCAGTGTCGCCCTTGGAAGTGAGAAAAATGAACAACAGTTAACACGAAGCCCTTGCACACTCCCACCTGCACCACGCTGGGGGTATGAATAATCGAAATGATATTCTAGAACATTATGATAACGGGCCAGCATTTTTTTTTTTCTATTCACATCACTCATCGGACTTCCGATGAGCCTAAGAAAAACGCATGCACAAAAATACTGAATCTCGAATTCTGACAAAACTAAACATTTTGCAATTCTAAACTGGCATTTCAGTTTCATGTGGCACTTTTTTTGTCCAATCCAAGCTATCAAAAATCCAAAATCATTCAAAATAAGAATCTGCTACACGTTTGCCCAAGATACTGTAATATCATTTTGTAACTAATTTGAAAGCAACTTACATTCAGTCCCGGGGTTCCGGGACTCCCATTAATCCCGTGTAATCCAGCGTTTCCCTGACAAAAAAACAGTCAAATAGATTAAAAACAAACATTGGTCGGTTTCCCACATCGGCATGATATTAGCTGCAGGCCCCTGCAGTTCATATGATATTAAGGTTTTAGGATTATACAAATAGTCTGCCGCAAATTCCGATTAAATGATCACAGCATCCGCTAAAAGGCGCCTGGAAATGTTTGGGGTTATACAGACTATATCATAACTACGCATTACAGGCTACATTGATTAGCAGCCATTATAGTGTGCAAGTTGAGTTTTATACGAGTCTGGTATAATATACAAACAACAACAACAACAAAAACAGGAAACTAATAAAATGGACATGCTAATGACTGTTCATTAACGTCATGGAGTGGTTTAGTCGTTGGGGCATATAATTATAAATGTATTTTTGAAAATGGATATGGGGTCCAGCTTTCAAGATTCCTGTTATTCTGTGCGCTCATAGCTTTCGTGTCTTCCTCCATAGGAAGAGTTTAGTCAGCGGTAGAAAATGTAAGATTGCCATGGAAAAATCCTGCGAGAAATCAGTACATACCTTTTCACCTTTGATACCGTCAGTGCCGGGAGTACCTATCGCTCCGCGAAGACCCTGTAATATGGTGTAAATTGAAACAAGCCAATATTCAAATCAATATTTCATTTCATCGACAAAAATGAATAAGCGATGAATATTAATGAAATATCAGACCTATCTTTACCTCCAAATGGGTTCATACATTACTTGACAGAACTGACCGTGTATCCCAAATTACGCGCTACGTATAATGTATTGTTTATATCGTACGCATGCGTAATGCATTTTAAAACAAATTTCACATCTCTAAAAAGAAAGGCCCCATGCGTTACAATTATTATTGCTCAATAATTGATTTCGTAGATTTTCGTTTTATTGCTAGTAATAGTACCACTTTATCAAAAAACAAATCTTAAATAGCTACAACTGAAACTGCAAATTATGTATTTTGACTGATTTAATAAACTATAAAATACGTTTCAATACTAAATTATTATTACTTGGTAGGCCCAAAACAAAGATGACGACGTGCATCTAAAAACGTTGAATGAGAGAAACACACACAAAAACATACAAACACACCTTAATTACGGCCTACTCTCATAGCAGATAGAGCCCGAGCTAACCTCACCTCTTCACCATGTACACCATCCCTGGCACGCGGTCCTTTTGGCCCCTGGGAACCCTGTTTGTGCAATGACAAATAATGATATCCGTGGATCTCACAACTTAGCGACTTACCAGGTTTCTTTGTTGATTCTATTTATACACATCAATCAGGTTAGTACTAAAACACGATAATTACACAGTTCCGCAAAATATATTTGTGCAGTCAAAAATACGCACAAACACAAGTGCAGACGTGAACAAAGACTTAATATCTGATAAGTCATGTAGTGAGAAAGTGCATTAAAAAAGACAAATCTTTAACTTCATATTTGACGGACAAATATCGTAGACGGAATGTAGTAAGTTGCAGTCCAACATTATACTACACCCAGCAACGAAGTCGCTGCATTGTGTCCTGATACATCTTCTGTTGACAACTTTTGCCTCATTTTTTTTTCTGCAGTGGGCTAAACATGGAATTATGTTCCATGAGTGGCAGGCACACAACGAGATAAAAACAAATAGGGGACAGAAAATAATTTGGTATTGAGTAAAGAATTTTCCGATGCATTTCTTGCGAAGATTTCGCGGTATTGAGTAAGGAGAATTGACTCATGATAGTGAAACCATGCACTCATCACCATAACACACAACACCAATGAGAAACCAGAATAATTGGAAACTGGGAGTTGTGTTCAAAATCTAATCGGTATCATGGAAGGGTTAGTTCTCGGGCCGGATTCAGCACATACCCGGGATCCTTCCTCCCCGTCTTCGCCCGGTGTCCCGGCTGGACCAGCTTCTCCCTGAGGGCCAGCAGGTCCCGTGGGCCCTTTGCCGCCAGGAGGTCCCTTGTGGCCCTGTCAAGGTGTAAAGATTATTATTATAGAGTCAATGCTTATCTCGCTTGATTTGCGGAACACAAACTAATACATTCACTATTCAGGTATTCAGTTTACAACACTGCACTATATTCTCTGTGGTAGGTTTGACCGTTTAAACGTTATATAGGCCCTACTCCAAAAAAAAAAAAACAAAAACAAAAAACGAAAAAGCAAACTTGCATTGTATGTTTTTACATAGTTTAATACATGTAAAAAAAAAAACAAGGCGGAAATTGCAGAAGTGTCAGAAATCAAATTCTGATAATGCATAATAGGTAAGATCCGTTTCATCACATATTTCTAGCCTTTGGAAAACATACATATAGCTATTCGATGAATTTAACTTTTGCGTTACTTTTTGGAAGAGGATTTTTTTTTGTTTTTTTTTTTTGTTGTTGTTAGATGTCTGAATGAATCCTATAAACAGTCTATACTATGAAACTGACTAAGAAAACTGAAGTTGTACATGGCGGTTACTGGATATTGTAAAGCTAAACTGATTTCACAAATATATTAAAATCAATGACTACATATTTGACCAATATTGTTACATCAGCATTTAACAAAACGAGGAATTGTTCGATGATGAAATCAAGACATGCATTGCATTCCAAAGATTGAGAAGAGTGCGGTAGGGTAACTATGATACCAGTTACCTCCCATTACAGCTCTTAGGGCTCCTTACCCGTTTACCTTGGTGCCCAATCTGGCCTTGTGGTCCCTGGGGCCCATCCTCACCCTAGATGAGAAAGACCGGACAACAATGAATTACTCGACTGTGAAAAAAAAAGTTGAAGTGACTAAAACTCATCTCATACGCAGGATGAAATAGGAGAAAAATAAACAGCGTGGTATCCGTTCCATGGAACATTCACAATACAGTGTAGTCATACACCATATAAGAAAAATAGGTTCGACTTTGCACCTTTACGTGTGACACCATATTGTAGCCCCTTTGCGGGTACAACTTTGCACCTTTCAGACCAGTGAGCACTTCAAAGGTGCAATTTTGCACCTTTCCGTTCTGAAAGGTTCAAAACTGCACACTTAAAGAGGAAATCCAGTCCAAATATAAGTTAGTCTGATAAAAAAAGAATAAAATGTTACGAGTTCAACGGTAACATTTTGACTGAAATCGGATGAAGTTCTGACATTTTGAAGTTTTGCTAATTTCTGCAAAACAGTTCTTGTACAATGGACATGAATATGCAAATGAGTGACTTAATCATGTCATACCCTCACAATTTTCCATTGATCGTGCACAAAAAATGACGAAAATTCAATGTCTCTGTCATTGAGGTCTGAAACATGATGTTATTACTGGTTGAATAACTTCAGAATAGTGATCACTTAGATATTCAAGGATTGGAGGGTCGGTCTTAATTGCATTTGAATGAAAAACTGGACATTTCAAAATTTTATGTACAAACTATATTGTAAGCTGTGAGATAATGACATGCTCACTTTGCCATTTGTATATTCATATTGATTGTTCAAGAACTGTTTCCCCCCAAAATAGCAAAACTTCGTAACTTCCTTAGTTTTTATCCAATTTCGATCGAAATTATACCGTTGAACTCGTAATATTTTACTCTTTCTTATCAGACTAACTTATATTTGGACTGGATGGGTCCAAAGTTGAACCTATTTTTCTCAGAGTGAAAATTCCTAATATACCATAAACTATTGTAAGATCCAGCATGACAGTAGTTAGTTCATAAACGGACTCTAATGCTGACAGAGTGGTGACATTTACAAAATATTATTATCGTCATTACTATTACAAAAACCTAAAAACCTATACAAAAATGTCTTTATTTCCATCAATTAACATGTAGAATACCTGGATCAAACATGAAAACCTACTGAAACGTTTTTCCTAATGTATAGTGTACACAAGATTTTGGGCGTACAGATGAACAGACAACCCCAAAACATGATTGCTCCCAGCTACGGTCGGAGGAAAAGACATGAAAATACATGTTTAACTTTAGCCTGATCTATTAGTGATACATTCCTGTGGGCACACACAAAATCGTAGAAGCATCCAGTCCAAAACTGCAATAGTTAGTCTACAGTGTAGCTCAACCTCTACGCCTGCGCAACTGAACGTGCAAACCTGAAATAAATGTTCACTAATGTGCGAAATACGAAGCAAATTTTTCTGACATTGAAACGATTTTAAGTAATAAGTTAAAATGTATTCCAGAAGGAAATGGTCTTTTCCGAAGGACAGAGCGAGCCAGTAGTTGCCGCATCTCAAACTCTTTTCATATCAAGTTTTCAGGGGCTATACGACCGATGTGATTGGCTAACTTACATTCTGACCCGGGGTCCCTGGTTCTCCGTGGTCTCCCAGCACACCGGCCGGTCCCTGCATGGTAAATTTGAGGAAAAGTGGATCACTATCAGGAGATTATGAGACACAAACCGTCCGCAGGATTATTATTTCAAACGACACCACTCATCCTCACGTAGTCACTGACGCACTTTACGATGACCTACTGAATCTATTTACACATGCCATTAAGCATTTGACACACAAATACTTTCTTTTCTTTTCATGGTGTTACATTATCATGGCTTCTACCACAGCTGCTCCTGACTACTCACGACTACTACCAATACCACTACTAGTACATTACTGCTACTACTACTACCACTACTACCACTATTACTACAACTACCACCACTAATACTACCACTACTACCACTACCACTACTACCACCACTACTACTACCACTACTACCATTACTACTACAACTACCACTACCACTACTACTACTACTACTACCACTACTACTACTACTACCACTACTACTACTACCACTACTACTACCACTACTACTACTACCTCTACCACCACTACTACCACTACCACTACTACCACAACTACCACTACTACCACTACTACCACTACTACCACTACTACCACTACTACATTACTGCTACTACTACCACTACTACTACTAGTACCACTACTACCACTACTACCACTACTACTACTAGTACCACTACTACCACTACTACATTACTGCTACTACTACCACTACTACTACTAGTACCACTACTACCACTACTACCACTTCTACCACTACTACTACAACTACCACTACTACTACTACTACTATTACTATTACTACTACTACTTCCACCACCACCATCACCACCACAGATACCATCAGACATACAACTACCACCCGTACAACTAGCTATACTAATACTACTTTTCATACTGGGTATTTATCGACTTGAACAAAACATCTGAGTAAGCGGTATCACTAAGCGGTGCATTTCAAGGCGATACCTTAAATCCAGGCGACAGCCAAAATGAAGGTAAATGAAGTTATCCGTCCCCACGAGATTCTAAAATAATCCCAATAGACATGACATGGGATCTACCAGCTCCACGCATAAAGAAATGATTGACACTCACTTGAATGCCGATGTAACCATCCGGTCCGAGGGAACCTCCTTCACCCTCTGCTCCCTGAAACGATAAATAGTAAACTCATAGAGTCACATTCAAATTGGTCCCAATGCACCATTCGGTCTGCTTAGAGCAGGCGCGTAGGGAGGACGGTAAGTGAAAACATTTTACCATTCCGTTTTCATAAGATACTAAAGAGGAAGCATCTACACACTAGTCTTGTGTATACCTATTTACATATCAATTCAATTCAATTCCATTCATTTATTTTCATTCTTCTGTTCCCAACAAAACAAAACAAGATCAATAATCGTCAATCCGTTGCTACACATGCATTGAAGGTAAATTCTTGTTTGCGCAATAACGCAGTTTGCGCAAAAGTTCCCGATGAGAGTGTTTGCTTGCGTTTGTATAATTAATAGGCCTGTTACAGTGAATGTGTTTTTGTAGGCCTATGTGTATGGGTTTATATACATGAGTGCATTGTGGACTGTCCAAAGCAATATTCACACAGTTATAGCAAGTGTTGTGTGCTTTGAAATATTGTGCATAAACCTTCCCCTTGGACATCGCATGTTATGGTGGAAAAGGAAGCTTGTTTACCTGTGGCCCATGGATTCCTCGTTCTCCTTTAACACCCTGTGGTCCTTGACGACCCTGAATATAAAAAAAAAACCAGATGGCGAACAGTATATACATTGTAATAGCCATAGCCGAGAATACCTTTTCGGTGCCACCGTCCAATGACATAATTGGCATCGTCTGCATCGTTTACAGTAACGACAAAATTAGGTCATTTGAAAAAAAAAAGATTAATTTATTCAAATAAATATTCTTACGTCAAAATGTAGGTGGCTGCGCGGCTTGATAAAATTCATTACCATGAATTCGAATGTCGTATTTGAGGCGTTCAGTCTGAGCTAGACGAGGCAGAGTTCTATATGCTCACAGCATACATGTCGAAAAAATTAACTCATCATTAATTCAAACACGAGAACATATTTGATGAATTGTTTGTCCTCCAGGCTAATATTTTCGAAATTTTACGAAAAAAAAAAATAGAATAAAGAGCAGACCAAAAATACAAATAAAATTTCTGGCAATATATAAACCTCTTGCTTTCCATCTGTGATTTCTTTTTTTTCTCCAGTAGCACTGATTTGCGATTAAGATGATACGTAGTGAGAAGAACTTCAAATTAATCAGTACTTCCCCTGATATTTAGCAATATACGACAACTCACCGCTGGTCCGGTCTCACCTCCTAGGCCCTCAGATCCCGTCACACCACGAGCACCCTGATGTGAAGTAATAAAATAGGAGATATCTGTCGACATATTTCAACCCAGCCGTATGCCGTGGTGGATGGGAAGTTGCAAAAAAGAACAACGAACTAAGGTCTTACGTTGGTAAGCATCTTTCATGTGAGTCGATCCCTCTAATGTTCAATTTGCTAAAGAAACACTTTTGAAAGAGTTCATGAAAACGAGATTACGTTTATCATATTACATAGGTTGGAAACACATGTAAAGGTGTACTTTCAAAGTTGATATTATAAGAGTAGTTACGTCTTTGCCCTTTGTTATTCGACTAGCTGAGAAGTTGAGCAAGTCCTAAAAAGGAGGAACTCTATAAATACATCGGAACATCAAAGCTCACCTCCGGTCCGCGAACACCCCTGTCCCCGTTGTTTCCCTGCACACCTTTCAGACCAAGGCTCCCCCGAACTCCGGGCTCGCCCTTCCGTCCTTTCTCGCCGGGAAGTCCCTAAAGTTTGGAAAGAAAGCAAAGACGAAACATTCACTCCAAATCAAACAAACGAACAAAGAAAGAAGAAACGCCTAACACACATACACTCACAAACAAACAATCTAACAAACACACGTGACTAGAATATGGATATACAGTATCACGATATTCTCTGATTTGCACGAACACACACAGAGAGAAACACAGAAAACTTGTAAATTAACCGCATTGGCACTCAAAGTTACTCCTACTTAGACAATGATTAACGTGCGTTTTTCCCTGACTAATTCTCCGTACATCAAACGGGAATTGTCATGTACATGTATTGTATAACAACAAGAAATCAGAAGTGCCGTATAAAAGAAAGAATCACAATAACACTTTGAATGAAAAAAAAAAAACCCAACACTTTTATCAAATTGAATGGTACTACAATTACAGATACTTCCTTACACTCTGGATGCTATATCAAATTCATGAACATAATTTTTTGAAAAAATGCCTCAGTAACGTACTGCTTTCGGCTTACCTTCGCACCCGCGTAGCCATTGTGTCCTGGTCTGCCTGTTTTACCGGCCACCCCCTTGAATCCGGGGAGTCCCCTTTCCCCGACTGGACCGGGGTTACCCTCGGGGCCCTGTGAAGCAAATAATACGACAACTGAATGAATAATGGACGTGTCTTTTTTCCGCTCTGACGCAATTTAAACAGTGAGTCATGATGAAAATGTACACCTTTGCTTGATTTCAAGGCTCCAAAGACTATGTAATTCATTCCTCTTCGTTTCTCTAAAGCCTCATATCTTCTCGTCCCCAAAACTAAAATATCATAGGGAGATAGAGCATACATGACGTCAGCAGCTCCCCGCTTATGGAACAGACTACCGGACTCAGTTAAAGGAAACCAAATCCCAAATATAGATGTAAATTGAATGAAAGCATCATTATCAGCAGACACATCAGTGAAAGTTTGAGGAAAATCGGACAATCGATTCAAAAGTTATGATCTTTTTAGTAAAGTTTGTGTGCCGTCATCGTTGGATTAGAAGACTACTAATTCAATTCGAATTCGATTCAAATTTTATTTCAGTTTTCGAACAGAACATAGACATTTCACTTTCTTTGGTAGTAGAGAATACGGTTACATAAGCAGAATAAAGTAAACTGAGAAGAGTATAAAATAATTGTGGAACCTTGTAGTAATAATACGTTGTAGTAATAATACTAACTTTTAAATCGTTTGTCCGATTTTCCTTAAACTTATTTCACTAATGTGTTCTCCTAATATTGTTGCTTTCACTCATTCCACTATAATTGGATTTTGGTGTCCTTTACTGATTGTGAGACTGTGAACAACTTCAAGAGAAAACTAAAATTGTACAAACACCTCTTCTTTTTTTTTAAAGGACATGTTGCAGCAGTGTGTAATCACTGTCAGATTGTGTAGTTTCATAGTTGTAAGCGCTTTGAGCGCCCCGAGTGGATATGTTGCGTGTTATAAATGTCTATATTGTTATTTCTTGTCACTATCTTAAACCTGAACAAGCCGTTGGATATTATTCCTCACAGCTGGCAACATAATACATCAGAACTTATGTATCCGTGCAAAACAAGATAAAACTTTATTTCTCGCTAAAGACTGTTCTTGATGACTAAGGTGTAAATAAAATGGGCATCTAACAATAATGAGGTTATCATTATGAAGGGGCGCTGTTTGAGACAAGCAAAAGACTTAACCTGGCTATTAAAATAAGACCGAATATTAGCTATTTATATAAAATGATAATTGTTATGTACGGTGTACAGAAATCAACAGCAAGGTTTGCCTACACACCGATCACTTACAGTGTCACCCACGTCGCCTCGTTCCCCTCTGATTCCTTCTATACCTGTCGGACCCTGTTCAAATTGAGCGAATGAATGAATGAAGAAATTAATTAATATAATTAAAGAATAAATAAATCAATGATTGAATAAAGAATGGGTAAGTTAGTTAATCAATTGATCAATCAGTTATTTACGAGCTTCCAAATGCTGATTCGTGAAAATGTCAAAAACATATCCAATATTTGGAGACACAAATTGAGCATAATTTAACATATTAAACTCGCATACACTGGCAAGGGCAAAATTTCTCAAATGCTAGTTTCAAGAAGATTCCCTAGATCAGGAAGTACATGAATATGTACAAAGTACAGTCAATTTACACGGATCTAAGTTGCATTACAAGCGGAAAAACTAAATCACCTGATGCTTGTAGAAATTAAGTATCAATAGCGCTTCTCGGACAATTATTAAAAGTATACCAAATAACTTTTAAGTGACAGTTTCCGTCAGATTATTGTTTTAAGTTAAATCGGAAATCAAAATCGAACATCGTCGTCAATGTGTACACTGTGAAGAATCTTACAAACACGATTGCAAACATAGTAGTATCAGCAATATTTCGTACATTAAAAAAGAAAACTTGTTTAACAGTTGATATGTCAACGGCCAACGGTGAATTGATAAATTTTTGTTGATAGTTTCCACTTTGTGAGAAGCCTACTTGCCTTGGCTATGGCAGATCTCATTAAAATGTCAAGATGATTTATTGTTTCAGATTGTTTCTAAATAAGAGATGACTGCCAAGGTCTACACAATCCTTTCTATATTATGAAAAGTAATGACAGTGTTATGAATTGCGATCATGAATCCCTCTCACCTTGTTTCCATTTCTGCCTGTTTTTCCCCGTTTTCCTTGTAGTCCTCTCGGACCCTAGAAATAGACACAAAGACCAATGACAGTGTGTTATATCATTTGATTATTAAAAACTAAACTAATCTGCTCAACGTTGCGATGAATCTGCAAGAAGATTATTGGAACAATTTAGTTGCTTTTTATAACATACACACATGGCAGATAAGCTAAATAAAGGCAAAAATCTTATCCAGAAGAAACGTAGAAGAGAGATTGCAGGCATACGAATACAAAGCAGGCACTTGTTCTCTTTGAGACCCCTTGTGCGAATATTTTATAGACATCCACTTGTAAAAATGCGTCAAAGACCACCATCAAAACAGCAGGATCAGTATAATGATGGAACGATTATGAGCATAAGTGCACGCCCATCTCATTCTTGCGGGTGTGTGGTGTATAAAATCGGAGTTTGGGGCTTACCACATTCCCCCGGTCACCATCTGGGCCACTTGGTCCCACCGCTCCTGGCTCCCCCTGAGGAAAACAAAGACGACATCATCATCCTCGTCGTCGTTGCAATAATTGTCATCATCAGCATCACTATCATCAGCATCATTATCATCATCATCATCAAATGCAGTGATACAAATCATAACGCATGTTATCATTTTAACAACGGAAACGAACAATGATAACATCGTCATGATGTTGATAACGATACATCATTCTTATTTGTAACTAAAATTATTACTAAAAGAACCAACAAGACTGGCAAATGTAGACATAGCGGTACATTACAAAATCGAAATAAAAGAAAGTGTTCTATATAATTCATTATAGTACAAGAGCAGTTCAGCAAAAGGAACTGCAAATCACCAGATACTTCCCAGGCTCTTTTCTTTACCCCCTGAAATCCTCAAGTGCACATTTCTTTTGGGTTTGAGAGGCATCTGCACTCTGTGGAATATAAAAAAAATTGTAAAAATCTGTGATAAAAGTTAGATATTAGAAAACACACACTCATAGTGTTTTGACCAACCTTTTCTCCTTTTGGTCCCTGTACGCCATCTTCACCCGGGTGTCCTGGAAAACCCTGGTACATTCAGAGAGAAAGAGAGAGAGAGAGAGATAGAGAGAGAGAGAGAGAGAGATTGAATTTAAATGAAGAGGATAAGCTTTCAATGATATGGGAAGCTGTAGAAAACACAATGGACGAAAACGCAACCAGGTGAGCGGGAGGCTTTAACTTTACATAAATAACATTACTTCAAACACCCAATTTCACAGAACATCAACCATCTTCACGTATGTTATAGTTTGTGTCAAATTGGAATTTAAGTGACAAGGTTTATGTTAATATAGGAAGCTTCACGAAACACAGTGGGCGAAAACGACATCAAGTGAGGGGGGGGGTTAACTTAAACAGAAATTACATTACTTCAAACAACCTATTTCACATAATATCAACTATCTTCACGTATGCTATCGTTTGTGTCAAATTGGAATTTAAGCGACAAGGTTTATGTTACCGAAAGACCAAGTTCGCCAGGGTTGCCAGGATGTCCGATGGGTCCAATATCTCCCTGTAAAATATAAACGCATCAAAGTCTAAAATTGTGAAGAAAACACGCTGATAGAATATAAAATACTCATAGAATGAACTCTATCCAAACATCAGAATAGAAGGAAAGTAAGATAAAAGATACAGTCAAATAAAATCATTCTTGCAAGATTGTGACGAAAAAAGCCCACACCCGAAACGCGTAACTGTTGCATATGGAAAAAAAAAGTTGACCGAGAGTTACTGAACGGTTAAACGTAATTCTGAAACACTGTTACGAGCCCATGGAAGTTTCAGGAACAAGTTAAGCGCAAACACAAACTGATATTCTGAGCACGAAAGTTTCCGAATTAAAGTAATGAAGAAAATAAACGCAATCTTGCTTTGCTACAACGAGCCCCTGACATTTATTTTACATTTACGGGGAGTGAGACAGTTCGTTACTTACCTCTGGTCCGGCTGGCCCCGGGTCACCCTCCGGGCCGTCGAGTCCTCGTTTTCCCTAACGCGAAGAAATGAATACCGAGCAATTCTACAAGACATACTACTTGACGTATAATGAGGTTTGAATATCATCTACTATAAGAAAATCTACGTGTTTCCAGTACAATCCACTGTAGTTAAATATAAAATCACACTATCAAACCAGTACAATTCACTGTAGTTAAATATAAAATCACATTATCAAACCAAAAATATACTATCACTATAAAATAACGTTTCAGAAACTTTGGCAGAACACATGACATGACATGACTTTTCATAAAATTTTGGTTAATCTGATGCAATGTTAACACCCGTCCCCTAAAAAGAGAATGAATTAGTGAAAAAGATAACGATATCTAAGTGCCACTAGCTTTGAGTACGATCCCCTTAATCTCCGATCAACCAAACACCACTTGGTGTATTGTAAACTCGGGGGTCAAAGGCAACGTATTAGTACATATATAATTATACTATGCTACATGAATTATCATCAGGCATATAACATTTCACTGTATCAAGGCATACTGAAGATCAGAAGCATTGGACTCAACCAACTAAGCATACTCCTTGTGTATTCATCAATTTATTATGTTGTCTCGATACAAAATGCCACGAAGTAGAAGAAAAGTGACATCGAATCTGGACAAGACTGATGCACACCAAAGCCACGTAATGAAGAAGATAATTAATTTGTGATATTGTTCTTTGAAACATGAAAGCTGGATTGATTCATTGAGCGTCTGAAGCAAGGCTCCGACGTTTTTAGGATTTGAGGCTGTTTGTTTGACTTACTCTAGACCCCTTCTCTCCTATCTTTCCCTTTGGTCCACGGCCTCCCTTTAGAGAAAGAAAGAAAGCAAAGAAAAACACAATGTTCTATGTAAGAGTATGACAATCTTGCAAAGACATCTTGCACAAATAAATAACTCGTTTATTATACGGTCAAAAAAGACCTCAAGTGCAATGTCCAATAAGGTTACAGATCCAGTAATTGCAGTGTCCCTTTTAGATTCGAGCTAGAAGAAAAGTCTGGGTAGTCGACGCATGAGAAGCTTTCCAAATATACAACCATAACAAAAGCATGACAAGCTACGTGAATACGTGTATTACAAATTACTTACACATTCAAATCGTACCATTAACGTTTCAATAAAGTTGTTGTTGAAGGATTGCTCGAAGTGCGTCTGACATAGCAAAAATCAGTCCAACCTAACTAGATGGAGTCAGAGTAATGAAATACAATTGGTATTAACAGGTTAGCTGAACAGCTGGTACACTAAGGTCAACGGGGAAAAATCCTCAATAAATGTATACGACTAAATATCAGTAAACCGGTCGGTTTAGTCTTAATGTAAAAATGTTACTTATGTCTACGTCTATATTTCATGATTTGCATCCACATTTTTCCAATGCATTACGTGCAGACAACATCGAATAAAATGGTCCCGAAATACCACAATCTTTGATCAGCAACACTAAGCAAGACTGATTTTCTGAAAATACCATTAAACGTTTCCACTTAAAACATTTGGCTCCTGACAGAAAGTGAATCCTACAATAAATTGTCGACAAAAGTGGACTGATGACTCACTTGCTCACCCATGCTACCCAAAGGTCCAGGCTTGCCGGCTGAACCCTGTGTGGAAACATGGAGGATGTTAGTACAGTTATGACGTCATGAAGCCCGTCTCACTGCTACGACAGTACCCCCTCCCCTTCTCAAACCATAGAAACACGAGTGACAATCTCAATCTGCGCAAGCAAGGTTGCAGGGTAGTCGGGTATTTGAGGGCGCTTCTTCTCAACGTTAACTGATGAAGATCTTCATTTTCCACTTCCGGCGAACCCGCAACATCCCCTTCGAATCTTTGGCGGACGTGGGAAGTATGCAGTCACGCACTGCTAGTAGGGAGAAATTTCCTATCCCCAGGCATTGGCCTAGACTTTTGTTTGATGTAGGGGATGGAACATAGCAGGAAGAATTAATTCCTGTTGCTTAGCGACAAAACTTTTTATTTGCATTATTTTCTAACATTTTCACTCTTCTCACCCTTGTCACGGCTTTGTGTTTTTAAAGCTCCCAGTGCACAAAATACACTGAGTTCCTTCTCATCGAAGGTCTAGGGCAAGAATGCTACAAGTATATCACAAAGGCATCATTATTATAAGTGTAATCTGAGACTCCGCGTTGGAAGTGTATGGTCTGCCCACACTTAATTACATTAAAACGCAGCACGGTGTGACTGAAAATGAAATGGACGGGAAATAAAGCTCGGCGTCGGCCGCAAAACCTCCCGACGATGTTGGAGAAGGGACTTGATTTCATCTCCCTCATGTGCAGTCAGGGTTACTCCAGTTCATACTACTCCACGCCCAGTAGGAGTTCAATCACAGAAGGCAGGAGTCCAAATCATTTTTTTACTGATTTCTTTTTTCCCCTTTCATCACAGCAATCCCCATCACACCTCTTCAATCACAGACGTGTAATTCTCTTCACGCATGTTTCATTTTTATCCACATTGCAAAACTGCTTTAGCTTGTAGTTAATGATGTGACCGCAAAATCTCGTGTTTAAGGTAACACGAGAAACCGTACCTGTTTTTCATTTGCGGTCATAATTGAACTTTGCCAGGAATTCGCATTTCACAAATGAAAAGTTGTCTCTACTCGATGATGGATATGGTGACAATAACTTGAAAAAACTACGTTTTAATGCGCCCTGATCATGAGACAAATCAAAAACACCACAAAACCTGATCATAACGTACCTTCGGTCCAGGGTTTCCAATAAGTCCATCGTCGCCAGTAATACCAGGTGTGCCCTTAAATCAAATGTTCGCACGAAAAAAAAAAAATCAAGTATTTTGTGAGACATAAAAGAAATACTACAGAAAAAAAATCCTCAGAAGTATTGAAATATAAACACATGATTATTTTTTATGACATGCACCATAATAATTTGCAATGAAGAACTGTGAATGCAACTGCCAATGATTCATTTCATGTAAGTTCAACTATTCATGCCTTTCACATGACCGTCAAAGATTAATGATAGGTGGGTGTTGAAAGAGCACATTGCCACTCTCTTCATTATTTTTGTGTCCGTTGCGAAACTAAAACGCCGACTCGGTCGTTTTGTATCCCTAGCAAACTTCAGAAGGCTGACATGCCTGCGGAATTTCCACATGAAATGTAGCTAGGCTTGCAATTTTGGAGAGCTTCCATTAAGGAACATTGTATCATTACTATTTTCGTTCTGTAAACTTAATCAAAGAATTAATCGTGTGGCATTAGACGGAAATATGCTCGAAATTGCTGGGGGAAATCAATTTTGATTTATAATTTTAATACTTGGTTAGCTCACCGGCAGTCCCGGATCTCCAGCTTTTCCCGGTCTTCCACTCGGGCCGACGTCCCCCTGGGTAAGTGTAAAATAGAAAATGTTGACTTGGCATCAATCCGCTAGTGAGACGTGCGCATTCATTAAAAAAAGTCACGCATCGTATTTAAAGGAGATATGATATAAATAAAAACAGCTGAAACACTTTCAAGTGTTTCAGCAGTCGAATTGGCCAATAAGTTCAATTCCGCATAATGTTGAAGCTGGCTACGAAACTTAGAAAGTTCTGCACCATTTCCATTGATTTCGGTTTTCCTCATGAAACTGCTACCACCAGTCTGATTTTACTCACTTCCTACAAAGTTCCGTAAATATTGCGTTGAATTGAACTGCAAGAAGTTAGGTTATAGGTCTTTTTGTCTTAGTTTCTTTGTTTCATCCATTTTCAATGCTTATCAGTCTATCGATCATATAATTTCTTGTATTACGTGTGGGGGGAATGCAGCCTACAAGCTCAGCTTTTTAGCATTCCTCCCCATTTCCAACATTTTCCTATACCTACAAGTTTTCTGTAAATTTATCCTTTACTTTGTATGTTGAAATTTATGCACTGTATTCAATTTTTGTAATATATTTATATGTTTCTGTTGGAAATGAAAAATGAATGAATGAATGAATGAATGAATGAAAAGAACATTTCTGCACAGAATTCAAGCGAAATGAAGGTAGAATCGCACTAATGGCAATTACTTCAGGGTCTTGAACGTACAATCAAGAAGTACACATAAATTGTTGGTCATCAAGTATTATGGTTACTTTGTTTCTCGGTCACTGTTTTAAAGTACTGAAACTTCAATGACGCACTGTATAAAATCTAAAGTGAGCTCGCTTGAAGATGAACATGCCCGCTTCTGCGGCAGACAACATATTTCACTTTATTTTTGTTCCCACAACTTGTTTGAAGCCTGCAACATTCGCGAGATGTTGTAGTCAAACGTAATCAGTTAATAATTCCTTTCCACACTTACTTAACCCTATATTAAATGGGGGGGGGGGGGGGGTCAAATTGACCCCCCCCCCCTCGACATTTTGCGCCACGATTCCGTAACGCGCAAAGATTTTGCCGCGTCGTTTCATGACTTTTTTCATTGAAGTCTCCCGCATATTTTCAGACCAAATATGCGACGTTCTGAAGTTACGTAATGTTTTGTCAACCCGAAAACAGCTCAAATTCACAATACGTGTGCAAAACCAACGCAAATTGTTTTTTTTTTTGTTAAATTGATATAAATTAGATTATTTCAACTCTTAATCACAGAAATTAATATATTCTAATATAGATAAGCTTGAAAAAGTCGCTGCAACAAAATTTGGCCAAAAAACAACAGAAAACAAAAGGTGGAAAAAAGAATGAAATACATAAGAAATTAACAAAACAATAAAAACAAAAGAAATTGATTTTGATCGTGCAATATTTTTACACGAATATGTTTGATGTGTCTTGAGGAATTCTGACACAAAACTTGAGCAATCCTTCAGCCTTTTTAATGGAGTTACAGGTGAAACTATGATTTCATGCATAAATTTGCATAATTGTTTTTACTAAAAATAGAAAGTCAATATTTTTCTATTGTATGACCATGTAATCTTGTAGATGACATCCGGCTTTATGTTCAGGCAAATTTTTGCGGCGATCGCGCGATCGGTCAAATTGACCCCCCCCCCCCCAGTAAAAACTTGGTCTCAAATAGCCCAGTTAAAATAGGGTTAAACGAACCTAGCCTAGTTCACTACTCTTACTGACTTTGATGAATTTTGCGAAATTGAATGTAATTAAACAAAAGTCCTAAAGGTCGTGTGCAATTCTCTTTCCTCTACTTAGCCGAGTGGGTAACCTACCGGAGGGCCCATGGGTCCAGGAGGTCCGGGAACACCAGGTAAGCCATCATTACCCTGGTGGTGGATCAAACAAACGAAGACAATGTCATGTTCGAAAACGTCAGTTTTTTAAACCAAATTTTATAAAAGCGCAAACTTGTCTTATGATGACTACGAAGTTATATAACCGTATCTGAGTCACAACTATCCATACTTATTCAATTAATATTCCAATGTATTGACGACCACAAGTATTGACTCTGGATTTCTGCATTGGTCACAGATTTTCAGAAATTGAGCTTGCAACACGCAAGCTAAATTTCGTCTCCGTAGTTGTGACTTTGTAACATTTTGAATCATACGTAATTATTCTTTAAAAGTTATTAATCTATCACAGTTCTTAATCATTTAGATTCCAAGTGCTTATCAAGTGCACATTCATAAATATCTCATATCTTCAAATGCATAGACTGGCATAGAAATACAGGTAGACAAAATTATACACAAACATGCACGTACACATGCACATACACAAACAAAAATAAGAAGTGGTAAACTTCGAACCTGTGGTCCTGCGGGCCCTGGAATCCCACTCCGTCCCTGTTTACCTGGGTCACCCTGCAGAACAAAGTAACTGTTCAATCAATTTGTCTGAAACACCATAATATTAATATATATATATATATATATATATATATATATATATATATGTAAATGTCTATATATATATATATATATATATATATATATCATTTGAAGACATTAAAGACATACTTTTATTCTCGGAACAGTGTCGCAGACAAATTTCACCGAAAACAACTAAAACAAATGGCAGGAAAACAAAGAAACAAATAAGAAATTAGACAAATAAAATACTCAAGATTTATTATTTTTCGGGGGGGGGGTGGTTGTGACACAGTATTTTTCACTAACACGTGCTAAGGACAATAGAAAGAGCTTTATCTATTATTTTACCGCTATGTTCCGATTTGACTCATGCATTATGCATAAATCATCATAAATTATTATTATAATTCTTTTAAATCTCCTCTGCAGTTATGTATAGCACGTTAAAAGCAATATGTGTGCCAATATTCATCACGATCACGCGGTCGACGGCCGAGATCTGGAAGGGAGTCTCCTCCCCCCTCCCCCGAAAGGCTCTATCATTTAGTACCTAAATAGCCCGGGGTTGTTTCATCAATTTCATGAATTATTGAAATTCTGAAAAAAATGCAAGGTAGAACCCGATATCCACAATTTTCATTTATGTAAAACATAACATATGAATACTGACGATATTACACGATTTCATAACATTCTTAGACCAAGACAGGTAGAATCTGAAGATTATAAACTAGAGACAGAGCTCATGTTCTCCGGACTTTGCCTTTATTGTCACAAGCGATGAACTAAATGCTACTTGGAAGGAGACTTGCTCTATTATATTCCAAACACGGGAAAATAACTCGATTCGGAGGTGCTGGAAGTTCGAAGTATGGTCTTTCTTACCGCATGCCCGCCCGGCCCGCGAGGCCCTCGTGTACCTATTGGTCCAATGGGACCCTGTGTTGAGCGGGAATGGAGAACGGACCGAAAATATCAAATATACAGGGGTTATTGATTTTGATTCTCGACTGCATTCTCTTCTCACGTTGCTCTTTCCTTTCACATTGAGCACTGAAATACAGGTAAGTGGAATAAATGGACCCAAAATTGAACAATGCAAATAAAGTAGGGCTACATAATATTCTTCACTGGAAGATACGAGGGGAAAAAAAGAGGTACATTATGACAAAGACAGTTTAAATTGGTGGCGATTGCCTAAGATAGACTGACATTTTTACATCTTTACAACTGCGAATGAATAATAATTTGAACAATAAATCTGAATACATGTAACATGCAATACTACTTACAATCACTCTTCTGTAAATTATGATTTGGCACAAGAGTTGAACAAATACCACGCTCAAAGAAATAATCTAGCGCATACATCATTATACAGACGCTTCTACACGGAAACGCACACACCATCTTGCAGGTGTCATAGACTTTTACACACAACTTCACGGAACCCAAGTATACATTGAAAGTAGTAACGAGAAAATGCTAGTCTAATTGTTGTTGAGGATGATTTCGTCATTGTTTTTTTGTCTTAAAGAGTACCAAAGTGATGATGTCACAATAGCCTGTGTCGAAACCAGGTGTGAGCATGGTTAGCAACAATAGAGATCACAGATGTTCCGGTGAGGTGAGGTTGTTTATAATCAGTTTCCATGACGATGAATGACATATTTTTGCCTTCTATTGTAGTACAAAAGTGTGTGGATAAATGATGGGTTGAATTCTTTCCTGCGATGGCTATGTATTAAGCCATTGTGTACCGGAACCTCATGTATTCTGAACGACAGCGAGCTTCAGTTCTGCGACGCTAATGGTATTAGGCAAAAAATTATGTTAAGCACATAATGCGAGAGATATTGTTCAACCTGAGAGGTCGCGTCGTCTACAGCGTTTGCGTTGCAGATCTAAAGCTCCCAAATAATGTGCGGGTATCAAAGTCTCATGGGAAGAAGGTTAACAGTGTGTGCAGTGGCAGGGATTTGTGACGATAAAGTGTAACAGCAGCACGAGGAAATTGTTTTGAATAATTCATCTCTTTATTATCAAACTGACCATGAATGTCGTGGAATGATTAGGAAACCATATTGTAACTCACCACAACTCCCTTGATGCCTTGGACACCCGTAGACCCCTTGCTCCCCTTGTAGAAAGAGAAATCAATGCAGTTAGAACTAAACAATCATCTTCCAGTGAAATACCATCAATATATTGTCACATTTTTAGTCAATATAGCAGAGCACTTGATTTACGTCTTTCGGAAAGCAAGGGTGGGGGTAGTATTACCCTCATATCATGTCAGTAACAAGTCGGTGGAAAACTAGGGTACACGCACTTTTCATGAAAATGAAATTTGTGGAGTTCTCCGTATATTTTCTTCATATCGTCTTCTAAAACGAAGTCATGAACGATACTAGACTTCTTATTCAGCAATGACAGCACCGAAACTTTAAAAAAATCATAACTTCTGAATTGACTGTCTGATTTTCCTGAAACTTTCAATGATGTATTCACTAAATATCGCTGCTTTCACTCAATCCACATTTATATTAGAGTTTGGTTTCAACTCTAGCCGTCAGGCCTACACTAAGAGAGAAAGGATTCCTGATATACCACTTTACCTTGTCCCCCTGCGGCCCATTCCTTCCTGGTTTTCCCGGCTTCCCTTTGTGGCCCTGTTAATGACAAAGGAGATTCAATAAAGTTCGGAACCATGAACCAACTTGACTCTAATGAATGGAGCAAAATCACAAGGATTTACATGTTACAGGTTAATGAGAGACGTGTGATGTATAATAACATCATTGCCTCAAGTCACCGAATGGTGAAAATATGATATTTTCTATTTATCTTTTTTTTTTAATTCAAGAACTTTCTCACTGCAAGGCCGATTGAAATGTTCAACATTTAATATTGAGCATTTCTGTCAATTAGAGTAGGCAAATCTGCTGTTTAGCTGTAAAACTTGATAACTTACCGGTTTTCCCGGACGTCCTTGCGTTCCCGGCTTTCCCTGGTCCCCCTGCATCCCGGGACAAATAATATGGTATCTATTTTACATATCTTTTGTTTTTCAACATAATACTGTACATCTATAATTATGGTACAAAAAATTGTTATCATAAAAATAATCATGGGTACGGATATCATTGTCTACTATCATCGTCATTCTATTAAAATGATAAAGCAAATCTTGCATTAGAATTTTCCTTCCATTATGATTACCACTAAAAACACCGAAATCAATCTCATCGCCTGGTTTAATTTACTTTTTTTTCTGTCATTTCGGCACGGACGAGACGCTTACTGATCAAATACAATTTTTAAATCAGTGCCGCAATATCATGTATAAGCTTTTGACTTTTTCATGGCGAAACAAACAATGTTTATTCAGTCTGGGTCGTCATTCAAGAGGAACGATGTCAAACAACACTTGACAAGATCATAAATGGTACAATTATGCATGTGCACATTTCATTAACAATTTTACGATATCAAAAGTGAATATTTCAAAAACGACTTCAACATATTTTTTTTTTAAATAATTCACTGTGAATATCAAAAAGAAAATTGAGGTCCATTTGCCCCAACCATTATTTACAGAGCTTTATCTATAGAACAATAGAAACGTCTGCTCATCCACTATCCTGTAACTGAGTGCTATATACATGACGACATCTTTCAAACAGCAATTTATAAATTGTTTCCAATGCGTCAAAACAATGAAACAATGATCAAAAGGGCTCGAAGAAGATGGAAAAACATTCTCAAACCAATGATATATATGCATAATGTTTGGAATATTGACATTTTGGCCATCAACTTTCAAGACTGACATCGCTTCCACACGGCAGGAATTTGAAGATGTCACTCACCGTTTGTCCTTTTTGACCTTTTTCTCCACGTTCGCCTTGTTCCCCTCTAGCACCCTGTCCGAGACACACATTATAATGAGGACAATTTTACGTGCGTTTCTACCACCTGTCAATTAAAAGGTTAGTATACAATAGAACTGGAGTGTTTCCTTATAAGGAAAACTTTTCCAGGGGCCCGTTGCATAAAACTTACCGTTGAATTTCAATGGTAACTACCGTCAAAATTAGGCATCACAACCAATCAGCATCAAGGATTCTAAAATTTACCGCTAGTTTGAAGACTTACCGCTAGAAAGGAGCGGTAAGTCCAGTGGTAAGGGTTTTATGCAACAGGGCCCTGATTACCTTTGCCTTTGGTATCAAGCACGTTTGATACCAAAGGCAAGACAAACCATGTGCTACCTCTGAAAAACTTGGAAGCAATAGTCTTTCAAAGATTATTGAAGTGAATCCAGTTGTCAAGATTCCCATGTTTTTTAGCAAAATATTGTTGGCTAAATGAACTTAGTAACTCTGTTAAATGTTATTAATTAGCACACAGTCATATGGGAGATTTGCATGTATCGGAACACAAAGACAAGCGGAGACATGTCTCCGGTAAATACAACTAAGAAACCCAGGCATACAAATTTGTATGTATTGGAACATAAAGAGACGTGTAGACATGTGTCCGGTAAAAACAACAACAAAGAAACCAAGGCATGCAAACAAAGAAACAGTGTCTAAACAAACCAAAAAATATATAATAATTGATGCTAAACTATGTTAGGTTTCAGCGTTCACCTTGAATTTTTGATCTTACCTTTTCTCCCGATGGTCCAGTCCGACCTCTGTTGCCTCTTTCTCCCAGAACTCCCTGCACAAAATAGTTGTGAAAATCGATGAACATAGAATGCGTTTCACCTGTTATGTGTACATAAATCAATAATTAAGGGACTCGCTGTTTATGTCATCAACGGCCTTTGTGTTTGTTTTTTATTTCCTTTTGTATTTTCGGGGGGGGGGGGATGGGTTGCTATGGAAACCAGCTGGAAAACAAGATTGTTATTCACTTCTTGATATGGCGCTTGTAATCGGTTATTTTTTATGCGGGTTTAATAATTCCAAATCAATTAGGGTATATGCATTTTATACTGCACTAAAAATATTACTTTAATTAACTGACCCACTTACCCATTCATCAACAAACTGACGGAGTTTCAACCATTATGAAGCTTGCGCGCGTTAACAAGACTTGCGAAAAGTAGGTGCTGTTGAGTAATGTTGTTAAAGAAGATGAAAACTTTTGTAAAGCCGACAAAAAATTCACAAGGAAGCATGAGTCTTACCCGCAGTCCCTGATGGCCCTTTCGTCCAGTTATTCCGTCCTCGCCATCTTCACCCTGGTGAAAAATTACACGATTTAAAAAGGTGCTGAACTGAAATTTTGGGAAATAGAGTAACAATACAATGACGATTATAACATCATAAATGATGGCGATGATGACGATGAATAACAGCGACATTAAAAATAACCATATAATTTCGACGATATTAATGATGATAATTGTAATAATAATGAAGATAAAGACGACTAAGATGATGATGATGACACTTTTCAGGGGATACGTAATAATCTTATCATAATATCGGTATGCTCTCTAGTGGGCTCGAACCGCTCCCTACTGGGCTCGAACCCGGGCAATTTCAACTGAAAGCATATAGGTAATCAATCCACTGGACAACGGCACTTTCCACAGCAGGACGAAAAGATGGCAATCGCAACAACTTCGTGTTGTAACATTGCTCCTCGTAGCTCAGCTTGTTTAAGGGGATTTTCCTCTAGTTTTACAGAAGCCTATTATATAAACTTAATATGTAAAGAGATGTACATTATGTGTACCTCGAGTGCAAGATCAGCTAAGAATAATCCACAAAACAACTTTTGTCTTGTCATAGGTGCCGGGCTTTGGCTTATATGATGTCAATGGCAGATTATATATTATATTGCCAATTATACGAGATATCCAATAGTAGAACAAATCACAACTCACCGGACTGCCGTCTTCGCCGGGTTCTCCAGGTTCGCCTGGAAGGCCGATTTCACCCTGTAAACCAATGAGAAGAGCAAAAAAGTGTACAATGAAAATGACACATTTTGCACACATTATTTTCGTCGCAGAAATCCAGGGTGTACAAGAATTTAGCATTTTTCCAGTTGACGAATGCACCTCACAAAAAACAACAGGATAGATTTAGCAAAAATATTCAAGCCACTAAAAATGACTGGAACTCATATCACATGACACCATTACAAATTCACAAATGAATTCATTTCAAATGGAGAGATATATTCAGCATTTACTTCACTGTCAATATAAGTTCATTGCTTATCAATATTTCGGTTTTTATCGATAATTCTAACCCTCTGTCCTCGCTCTATTATGTATACCTCAATACCTATACACGTATATACCTGTACATCCTAATGTAAAACTGAAGGTCATTGGGATACGATTTCACTAAGTAGTATCTGTGCATCAGTGATTTCTGTGTCAATATATCCCGTTCCGTTTGGTATATTCACATCATACATTAGAATTGACAAAAGAGCGAGGATGCCTTATGGAATTTGTAATTTCTCTCAGTTTGCGCCATGGATATGAGTGGGTTTTCAGCGACCACGAACAAAATTCAGACAGAAATAGGTCAACACGGTTAAGACATTCTTTATCTTGCAGAACAACAGGAAAACCCATGTATTTTTGACCTACATTCCAGTGAACTTTGTGTGACCTTTTCCCGTCCAAAACCAGATTCTTATCTGAGTGTATATAAACAACAGTAACTGCGACACAGAACAGAAATGTCGCAAAGGCCATCGATATCCGGATCCGGCTAAAATCACTACAAGATGTTGCAAGTTCAACAAAAAAAATCTTCTCAGATTACTGTATCAACATGTGTTGCCAACCACAAATTAACTTGTACAAGTTCCCGCCGCTACGCGGTGTTAGATCATACATTTCCTCATTACGCGCACGAGGGTGCTTTCACGGAAAAACCTCGGGGAGCTAATGCGATGAAGGGTGATGGAGCGGCCACGGCAAAGTTTGGATAGATTGAATATTTTTCCCTTCGTCAGGAGACCAAATTGTTCATCTTACTTCCTGTCACAGCACTTATAACTCACTAAAAAAAATCAAATATCCAACTTATTGTTACGAACAAACATTTACAATTATTTCCTTACGACTAAAACTTGTCTAAAGCGACGGAAAAGGATTGTTCTGTCGTACCTCCTGATAGATTTTACTATAATTTTATCAGTGAGACAGGAGAGAAGAAAGATGAAACCTTTGGATTGACATTGACTAGCTATCTCGCATGATAAAAAAAAATATGTAAACAACTACAACACACACACATCAGAAATGACGACGATGATGTGATATTGAAGAGAAAGCACAAATATAAAACCATGAATGATTACTATAAGGAACCACTGACCATTTCATAGGATCAGAGCGGGGGGGGGGGGGGAGGGGTGCACATTTTAAAATATGTATTACCAACAAGACGGCAACCGAACTATACTTTTAATAAGTGTTTACTTTAAACCTACGTGGACTATACACCAATTACATTTTAACTAAAAGCTTGGTAAGTCTTGGAATATGAGGGGCAGGCGGGGGATTACTATTAGAAGACACCTGGTATCCGGGTGTTAACTTTGGGTTCCCCTGTGGGGTATAAGAGGCCAAACCTTACCTGATATCCTGGCTGGCCGGAGTCTCCTGGAGGTCCCCTTCTGCCACGACTACCCTGACAAAGATCACCAAGAACAGAAAAGCTGTTAGGTTTGAGAAATGAACCGCTAGAAAACAAACAAACAAAATGAGCAGGCAGGGCCCTTGCTAAGAAAACGATGTGATTAACGGCAATTTAAAAACACAAACAAGAAAGTTTCATATACCCAGTTTGGCCAAAATCCTGATTGGTTAACCGTACAACCAATCACGTTAGGTCGAACATGAAAGTTTCACACTAAGTTTGCCCAAAATCCTGATTGGTTATCCGTACAACCAATCACGTCAGGTCGAACATGAAAGTTTCATACTAACTCTTATTCATCTAACATGAAAGAGTTTATAGAACTCAATAATGCTGAATCTCTCTCCAAAAGTCCTAAAACGTGTTTTCAAACTATGTTTTGACTCCTTTCCCGTAAACCACATCCGTGGGACCTTTTTAAAAGTCTTTTTATTTAAACGAAAAGGGTATGACACTCCCTGTGCATAGTCCCTATGACCTTCTTGTTCGTCATTTCAAGTTTCATTTTCTTATATTATACGATTTTGAAGTATTTGAAATATCCCTTGTTCATACTGTCATTCAATGTTTTGAGTTTGGGTGTTGTATTGGTCCTATAATACAGAAACTTCTCGGGGATTATTGCCCCAGCCACCCCTTTTGCGTACGGCCCTATTTACTTCTCGGGTCTATCCCCTTGGGTCAATTCGGTTGACTGTAATTTACACGCAAAAGCACTTGGTGGACCTAGTTTTGCCTGTTTCCCATTTTGTTGAATAGATTTAAAGTACATGCATTTTTCGCATGCTAAGTTTACAGAATAATTTGAAATATAAGAAGAGCACTAAAGGCAACACAATTACTGATGAAGCAACATCGAATTTTTTTCTGAAAAAACTAAGAATGAGTTCCAGTCATAATACCTACTCCCTTATCTCGTCTTTTTACAACATTTAAAAAAGGAACAAAATTTGTATGTACATATATATATATATATATATATATATATAATTCAATTGGCAACAGCTCGCTCAAGATGTTCAGTTAACAGTCTCATCATGATTTTCTTATCATGCTTTTGGGAGTACAGATTACAACAATTATGGTAAAGCGTAAACACAACTATAAACAAACGTCTAAAAAGGGTGTATCAACCAATACCGTAAAGTGGATGTAACAGAAATATCAGTTTATCATAATTATTTACCTTCGTCTTGAGCACTAAATAAGATGCAAGTGAGATGATTATACCACACTTGAAAACTTGAAAACGGAATCAAGATTTTATATCAGTTTGAAGTGCAACCAAACAAGATTCGATGATATTGGATTAAGAAGAATACGCAACTTCTTTGGTTGGTATCATTGATGTACCCTTTAATTATTTTTTTTTCTGTCAAAATGATTATGTTGAATGCCTTTTGGATACTTGCGGATAAAGTGATTGTAAATATGCGAAGAAGAGCCATGTGGAAAATGAAGTACCTCGGATGAGGAAAATAGAAAAAAAACCACTTGGAAACTAGATTGTTTTGTTTATAATAGGCATATCAGCAGACTTTGAAAATGCCGTAAATCACTCCATCCCTTTTTTTTTCTTTTAGTCATATTTTGGATAACGCGTTTTCCACTTGTGTTGCGGTTTGGCGGCAGGCCTATTTCAGGATGACGAATGAGAGTGAGCCAGAGTAAGAGAGAGAGAGAGAGAGAGAGAGGGGGGGGGGAACAAAAAGAGAGAGGGAGAGAAACAGAGAGGGAGAGACAGCCAAACGAAAAAATAAAAACACGAAAATACAGACGCACCCGATTATGACTCCCATCACGAGCTAGGCATGGGCTCCCCGTTCTCGATCCGATTTACCGCGGAACTATGCGACCCTTATACGTTTGCGTTTATCGGTGAGGTGTAAATGGGTTATTAGCCCTGGCATCTGCTGAGGTATTAGTTTCAGGTCGACATCCAGCAAGGCTGAAGCACGTTTCGAATTAGCGAGCAAAGATTGCAAATTAGAAGTAACCCTTAACGTCCGCCTGGCGGGGAGTCGAGCGTGCACAATTTTTGCGGCAGTTATGAGGGAGTGCAATATCGTACTGGTGGGTAAGTTTTGATGTTTTGTTTTGTTTTGTTTTGTTTTTACAGTCATATCCCACCTACTAAGGCATAGTAGTACCATATTATCCTTATGTATCTTACATCCATACTGATGTAAGTAAAAGTATGTGCGTCACTTGGCTACGAGCGCCTACAGGTAGAATGTTAGTACCTGCAATTGTCAATTCAAATTTACGTTGTCCTTAACAAAGCATTCATGACAGCGTAATACTAAAAGTCAACAACACAAACCAACAAAAACATACACCCAGCCAATATCAATACATCAAATCACGTGTCACCTTGTCACCTTTTGACCCCTGCTGTCCTAGGTCGCCAGCCTCGCCCTGGAAGTATTGAGGAGGAAAGAATATTTCACAACAAATTTCGTCCGTACCACAGACCTTATGATTATTTCTTCTAATTTCATTTCATTTCATTTTTATTTCGTTTCCGGCCAAAACATATAATATGACAATTTCATATAAACAAATTAAGTACAATGTAACTGTTACATTTCCAAATGAAATTTAGATACACGTCATTTGTTTACATGACTCAATAAACATACTAGTTGAAAAAATACATGGGCAAAATGTGACTGAATCATAAGAAATGCACAAAGAAATATTCGAAAACATATATCAGCGTCATTATCATGTCATAATGCCTGTCTAAAAATTCAATTGGTGATAGAACAAACTTTAATGTATTTAAATACACGTGGATGGACATGCAAATGGTGTTAATGAGAAACACACACACACACACACACACACACACACACACACACATACATTTTTCCATGACACGTATTCAGTTCTATTCAAATAATACCTATAAGACAGCATATCGAAACTGGTTTTACTATACAAAGTAACACACACCATTGCATATACATCCACCTCACATGCACATACATATACAGGAATGAGTATATTCTTTGAGCCCGTTTGCTTACCTTCAGTCCCCTGGGCCCAGGAATACCCCTCTCTCCTTTAAGACCAGGACTTCCCTGTAGAATGATAAAAGGTCATACGTACCATGTTATGAAGATTTGTAAAGGGCCTTTCGGAAGTTTTTTTTTAACCACACCCTTTGATCTTTGGCCACTATGTATACCAAACGCAATTGCTCCAACATGTCATTTATATTGTGAAAATCCATAATATAGTATGATTTTCTTTTTAGAGTTTCCTTTTACATATATTTTTAATACTACGCTTTACGTGGACTACTAACAGACTGTTAGCTATTTTTATGCATGAAAGGTCAAAGGTGAGGGGTTATACTCACGTCATCCCCTGGAGAACCAGTTATTCCAGATAGTCCGTGTATGCCCTGTTTGTGCAAGGAGGTAATACAGGTGTGAAACAGGTTAGTGACCCAAACATAAGTATTAACTTTAGCTGTCATGGTTAGGAGAGCATCTTTAAATTACCAAGCAAAGTAATGAAATCATCATACTGTACAATGAATGACCAAACAACGTTTTTATGCTGCACAAAGAGTCGTGCACGTAAATTTACAGCTACATTCAAGTATCAAATTCGCGATTTTCTATAGAGTAACAACCGAGATAAGCGAGTGTTACAAAAAAAAAAAATTACATATATCTATTATCTACATCTATATCTTTATATACAGATAAATAAAAGATATAGATATATATCTTATTTTTTTATATGCATGATTTAATGAATGTATTAATGTATAAACGTTCCATAAACGTCTTCGTGATACACTGAGTGAACAAACGAGATGTACTCACGGGCTGTCCATCACGACCAGGGTTCCCCGGTGATCCCCGACTTCCCTGGAAACCCTGACAACATAAAGACCAACAGTTCGGTGAGTAAATCTCTTTCGTGTGACGGAGTGGTTGGCATTTACAGCAGTAAGCTAACAATCTAGTACAAACTTTAAGTTACCTGTCTCTTTAATAATCAGACAACAGCCGCTTCATGTCAAAATGCCGTACATAACAAAGTAATAATTTTCTCACACAAAGCAGTTTCTTTGGTAATGTACTTGACAATGTTATTTCTTGCGATGATTAGCAAATACACATGTATTCTCTCCTACACATCCAATTGTGTCAAGATCAAGGCGCAGTGATACAGTGCGTATGTGTGTGTATTGACGAGTTCATTTTTCCAATTACTACTGCACCGCACAAAAACTTATTTATATAATATTGTTGCATTCTTACCTGAAATCCCCGGGGTCCCGGCAGGCCTACCGCTCCATCTAGCCCCTGCTCAAGAGAAGGTACAGCATGTAGGAAAAAAAAAGAATTGTTCAATTTTCGTCTGCTGATTGAATATTGATTACTATAACTTTAACTGATATCACCACTCATGCACGATCATATCAAATATTGAAAAAAGGGCACAAAAATATATAAAAAGGATTTTAGTTTAAACTGATTACGAACTACACAACGGTAAAAAGAGAAAGAGAGAGAGGGAGAGAGAGAGAGAGAGTGTGTGTGTGTGGGGGGGGGGGGCATAGCATGAAGATACAATCTATGCTCTATTATTACACATTGAATTATTACATACATGTTGCACGCATCTAGCCACATGGCTGCAATGTAAGAAGTTTCCTTACCGGCCTGCCGGCTTTTCCCGGCGGACCTATCGACCCGGCCGCTCCCTTATCGCCCTGAAAGAGAAATATATTGAGAAATATGTAAAATGTGTGACAGTATCAATGAATGATCCCATGGCTCTCGCCTGCATCAAATCAGTTACCCCTGCCACAGAGATGTCCAGAGGACACGGTCAAGAAAGATAGTTGTCCTCTCTTGGAAGGAATAATACTTTTGAGTCTTTCTTTATAGTTCTCTTCAAACCAAGTCGCGATGCTCAAAGCACTTCGCAATGCATTATATTCCGAGCAGCTGGAACCAAACCTATACCCAGGGTGCACCCATCCGATCCCTTGGAGGCAGTTAAATTACGTTATTAGATCAAAATCTGCATCGATGATATATTATGAAACTCCTGCATCATTCTTACTTCACAAATAAACGCATCTGCTTAGACAGAAGATAGTTCCGGGATGGTATGTTGGTGGTCATGTAAGAAAAGGTATTACCTATAAAATTCAGAGTAATTACAAATTACATATATTGCACCATTTTTCTTTTCTTTGAAAATTGAACATTTCTTTGAAATGTTAAATTCTGCAGAGGAAAAAAAAAGGATGAAAAAGTTGTGTGTGTTTTGTGTGTTATGTTATGTGTGTGTAACGATGGGAATGCACGAGATAGCATATCCAAGAAGGTATATCTCCTTGGCTAACTACATCATGAGTGAATCGCAAAGAAAGGTGTCGTACCTTTGGTCCCTTCTGTCCGATTTGACCCTTCCGCCCAGGTAAACCCTACAATCGTGAAGCAGATGGAGAAAAATACATGAAGAGATCAGAATAAGTATGAAATCATGTGAAAAAACACCAAGAAAGACTGTTTCAAGTCCTCAATATATATGTATTACGCAGTATGCAATAAGGACATACCTTCATCCGGAATTTAATATCAAATGGACTACCAATCATAACAGTGCGCATAATGAGTTGAGACCACTCATACAAGTTGAGACCACTCAGTGACGACACCAACTTTCCGAAAGTGTACTTGTACATGGTATCACTGCAATCATACTATCTTTGTCCTTTTCCTAAAGCTAAGATAAAGCAGGCCTATGCAAACGACAGAGAGACTTGTGAGGTCATGATGACGTCATCCCGTTTCATTGTCTGTGACCAATCAAAGATTAAATCACTCTTCTATAGCAGGGAGGTGGGATTCCCACCTCCCTAGCTCTTGTGTAAGGGAATCTTGCGAAACATTCTAATGCCAAAGCACTCTCAGTATTGTTCCGATTTTTGTACGAAGTTTCACAGTTAGTTTGATTTTACTCTCCTATTCAAAGCCAACCTAAACATGGCGCGGATCTGTACTTTGAGAACACCTGCAGATATGGAACTGGAAATAACAACATACCTGTGGGCCTTCCATCCCATCAGCTCCTGGGGGTCCATTTTCCCCGCGCGCTCCCTGATCAAAAATAAACACACAATGTTATCGGGGGTAATCCAGTCGAAAAGTGGCGCAAAGTGACACCGTGAGTTAATCTGGCATTTCTACACGTGACGTTTCAGGTAACATACACCATTTGTCACACTTCCAATTTTCACATGTATGATAATAAACAGAAGATGAGAGTATGAAGCATGCGTGCTGGATACATAATCCGCGAAGAGACATACATGCAAAACTGTCATCATATAAAAACACCTGACGACATAAAAACGACAGGGAGTTAAAAAAATATGAGTCTATGCATTTTCCTTATCGTAGGTACATCATGTTGGTAGGGTTCACATTATCCATATGTAAGAACGCATGCCAAATACAAACTGACAATATCCAGGTTTACATCTGATATTAGTGGCCTTCTGTGAATGTGAGATTTATAAACATGAAATCGAGGGTGGGAGAAATGGCATGTTGACAGAGAAAGTTTCGAAAGATGAATCCTGAAAATCATAAAAGGTTTCTGTCTTCCAAATGAATTGTATCTTATTTCAGGATAATAGGAAAACTCACTCTTATTATTTTAAAGTCAAGTTTCACTGCATAAAGTGTCAAAGATTGATACATACAGATCGGTATTTGTGATGACATCATCTAAATATCTTCATCTTTGTTAAGTATACATACGGCTGGGGATTCTCCCACCCGTGTCATCTTTCCCACCTGGACCTCACACATTTCAAGCCGCTTGTCTCTTACCGGTGTGCCTTTCTCTCCCCGTGGCCCTTGAGGTCCGATGTCACCCTGCGTAGAAGAAAAGAAACCCAGATGATTACCATGAAAGACTGTGGTCTTTATTTCATTTGTTACCCTACGAGTGCCTTTCTCGGGAAAGTTGATTCCATCTTCCTGCAATGAGCCGATTTTCAGTTGTCACATACCTTTGACAAACCTTACGACAAACATGGACTATGACTTGCAATTGCGATACTTCCCTGAAAAGACAAATGCAACGTGTACACGTATAGGCCTACATATCAAACTTGAAAGATAAGTTTCCATGTTGGTGTCCATAGATTTAGTTAGCTACCAAAGTACAGATTTATTCTTTTATACTTTTCTGTACGAAGAAGAGTCCAACATGATTATCTTTTCGAGACACCACAAGAGGATCTTTGATGGATAGCGTAGCAGGTGTACACTGGTACTGAGGACATGGCTTTGCATTCCCACTCAGTTACGGTGAACTTGTCACATTACAAACTTACACGATCCTAAGCCAAGTTTGAGGGAAGAGAATTTCGTCCAATCTGTCAAGTACAGGAAATTTAATTACCTTTTCTCCCGGTGGACCCGGTTGTCCTTTCGGCCCGGGAATCCCCGGTTCGCCCTGATAGTGTGGGAGGGAGAAGAAGAAAACACCAACAAAAACCATCACGCCACCTACCGACATCATAATTTCGACAGCAAGTTTATACAGTTTTACACTTTTCACCCTGCATCGGTATTAAGCCAGCTTCTGCTCGAATATGCATCATCGTCATCATCAACAGCAGAAGATCTGAACAGGGAAGTGGGAAGTCTCCTCCCACCTCCCTGATCTAAATAATGAACATTTCCATTCCATGGCAACGGATTGACACTACAAGACGTCAAGGGTTTCACTCATGCTTGATCATATATCAATCATTCTCGGTATTTAAGGTATTTTCTTTTTCCATTTATGTCATTTTATGTCAATCACAAGCAATTGTACAATTTTCCCTAACTTGAAGCAGAACTATTAACAGCCGTTATTCTGCTACAATCTGAAAACTCGATGCCAACAAGCTTTTGAAATTTCAATTTCAATTTTGATTTATTCTAATATTGCTCGGTGAAGAATACATCAAATATAACAAGATGAAATAATACATGATATCTAGCTGGGAAGCATGATAGAATATTGCAAAGAAATAGAACATATGAAAGTTTGAATCTTTGAACTCTATGAAAGTTTGAATCTGAGAATAAATGCTAAAGAAATATGATGGAACCTACCTGAAAGCATTTAAAAGTATTTTATGTGCGAATTGTATAAGGAGAAATGATTCTGGTACTTACCTTTGGACCTTCCTCCGGACTGTAACCATGGATACCTGGTACTCCCCTTTCACCCTACAAGTTAAAGAGAGCAGAAACAGACTACAAAAGCAGTTGTCGTCATTGCGCAGTGTCTAGAACAGCTGCTGGAGAATAGGACTTTGAGAGGCTACAAACGGCATATACACCTGTTATATGGTTGATCATCAACTGCAACACTTGACACTTTCTCTCAAAATTATGTCTATAAAACGTCTACGCTCCCCGCCACGTTATATTGCCACTGGACCAGTAAAAACAATATCCCTGTAATCACTGTAGATTCCTAACTGAAAATATGTCGGAGAATGAGACTCACATTGAGGCGAATTGAAAGTTTGGTGACCTTTGACATTGACCTTTAATTTTCATCCCTATCATCATGTATTTCCGCTCATTATCTAATCAACGCATCAACGCTTTGCGTTGTATAACCGGAGCAAGATGCAAGAAATGGCTCTTCAGGTATTCCGAAATCGTTTTTACGATTTAAGTGACGACAGAATGATAACAACCCTGGGAACCACAACATTCCGACACGCTTCGGGTCGAAGATATATCATATGCTCATCTGTGTATATAAATATATCGATAAAGGACGCGAATAAGCAGCAAACTTTGAAAGACATGACTATTAAACTCTTGACAGGTGTGTATGCATTAGTGAGGTTAACTTGTTGTTTGGCAGCCAACGCAATTACAACACTGACATTTACAATTACAACACTAGCATTTAGGGCGATGGTATTTTGTTGTACAGTTTTCTATTTTGGATGTACCTATTGGATAATGGCCCTGGCTTTGAGCGAATCGGTCTAACACCAGGTTCAGACATGCACCACCAGGAGTACTCGTTTCATAATTTGCAAACTACCATAATCACGATGTGTCTGCTTTTGGTCAAATGATTTCTACTGTAGTTCTTAAAACGTTCGCGGATTCGTCAAGAGTGTTTCATACGTCACGTACCTTGATGCCTTTGTGTCCCTGAGGTCCTGGGCGGCCGTGGTCTCCCATAGCCCCCTTGATAATACAAACAATAAAAACAAAATCAAGTTAGATACGCAGACCCGCGCACAGGTGGAACGCTGTCATCATTCATCTTGAACTCTCCATATGTGGGCACTGTCCACTTCATTACAAAGAACTGCCCCGCGGTAAATAGAGTGTGTTGTTTCATTCGACAGTTGTCTGCGTACGGGATTATACTAGGTAGAAATAATAATTTGGACACTGTTCGTCAGTTGATTATTACACGACGGGGCTCTGTGGACTGGCAACCACTAATTTTCTTTCTTATGCAGTAACTCGCAATCGCCATCTAAGGTGCGAAAATAGTGTCGATGAAAACATCACAATCATGAGCAAAAGCGATACCCGTAATTATCATCATGGCATATAGTAAAAATAATAGAAGCGATAGCACTTCTCCCATGTCTCCTTTTCATCATTAGGGACATGTGAAACATTCATCAAAACAAGATATGATGATTGATAGTAGAGATATATTTCTGATTGATTCGTCGGACCTATACACTGAGGACAGAGTTGAACTCTCGCTATACACGACTTGAAGTCAATGCGATTGAACGACATTGGAATACACAACAGATGTCTGAAAGTAACAACAACAAAGATATACCAGAAGCATTTCGACTGTTCTTGGAAAAGTAATGAACTGGTGCTTGATACGATTTTTATGTGAAAGTTTGTTTGTTTGTTTGTTTGTTTGTTTGTTTGTTCAATTCCATTTGAAAAGATGGCTGGATAGCATATATTCAGCTACACTAAGCTGGTCTTCCATGGGGTCCAGTTGGATGTGGGGTGGGACCACTTCACCGGGTTAAACACCATAGGTCTTACTCTTTGCGATGAATGAATGAAGCGAGATCTTTTACGTGCATGAGTTGTGACTCTCTCATGCACGGGACCTCCATTTTATGTCCTATCCGAGGGACAGTGTATTGCCTCTTGCTGGAGGGGACGGTATGATTACACACAATATTGCTCAGTCCAGAGTCGGGTTCGAACCCGGACCCTTAGGATCGTGAGGCAGACTCGCTACCAACTGAGCCAACTCATTGCCCTTTTATTAATTATTATTTATTAAAGTTTTATTCATGTGAGTAAAAATTCCCACCTCATCGCCTCGCCTGCCTCTCCTTCCTGGGTCTCCTTCTTGTCCAACCGAGCCCTAAGATTGGTACAAAAATCAAACTTAGTATACAGTACAGAGAAATTCACCTATTATACATTCATGTGCTTTTGTGTGGCGGCGGCAAGGATGGTGCGATTTCTCTACTGTGTTTTTCATGATACACAGATCGGTAGATGACGCACAGGATGGGGGGGGGGGTGCTCGGTCCCACAATAAATTAGGTGAAGTGTCGTAGCGTTATGGTTATCGAAATAACTTATGTAGAAATCATATCAAGTACACAGCTTTGTAGGTATATTAATACAGACAAATGAGGCAAATACGCAGCGATTAGCCGTTGCCTTTAGAAGTAACTAACTGTTATGAACCAATGATTGGCGCATCCGCTGCTACTGTGCCTCAAATCCTAGATTAGAGTACAATTTGACTTTTGTCACTTGTCCAAGGGCTATTGTTCATTGTTCATTAAAAAAAACACACTCATAGAGAGAGACCATTCGAAAAGCATAATCAATAATAATTAATTAATAATAGTCTTGGCTTGTATCGTAGTCATAACACATTTCATAGACAGTGACACTCAAATGTACTGCTTTCATTCTATCGTTGTCTACATCAAGTGGAAAAACGTAGAGCGTCACAAGGCACTATAGCGTCCGACTGATTGGATATGGCCCAGAGCCGTCCGGTCTTTCTTACCGTTCTTCCTCGGTCTCCCTTTTCTCCCATTCTGCCGGCATAACCTGGCTGGCCCTGAGAGAATAGTGACAGGATGTATGGGATGGAGGAGGGGATTGAAGGAATGAAAAAAGAAGAAAGACGCATCATCAATGAGGGAATCCCGATAGGAAATCTTTTATTAGGCTGCGGTTGAGAGTCTAGACACGTCATAGTGCTTGATCGAAGGTAAGAAGGACTTTCCAACGTCCAATATCAACGTCAGCTGACTCGAAAATTTCACCTGTGAACGTGCAGTATGATCGTGTTCGAGTGTCATCTTGTCAACTTGATGCCGATCATAATCTGTCTTAGGTGTGGTTCAGAATGATTTAAACAGACAAAAAGCCAAGTCGAACTTCCTCATGCTTCCCCCATTAACACACTGCTCACACTCACTATCAATCACGTAATCACGTAATGCAATGTATGTCATTAAAATGTGAAGAGCCAACAAATATCACAAAGAAGTCCACACAAATGTGGTCTCTGCCACAGTTCTGCAGAAATGGTACTACCATTCTTTTCCCTTCCAGCGTTCCATTTTTCGTTTTTTGCATAATAGGTTTATGTTGTGCTTTCTTTAAATTATATCTTTAATAATAACATAATATCTACAATAATGAATATGTAACTGATACATCATTCTTTTCCCCCCTTTCCTTCTGATACTCATTAACACTATTAATCCAACCGCAAATGGCTATACCAAAGGTTTGCTATGGTATAGGTAAAAGCAACGTTATTATTATTTACTTTAAAAAAAATACGTGAGTCATACAACGTGTAAACCTTTCGTCTTCATATTCATGTGGGCGTTCGTCATACCACCAAAGTTTATAATACTTTGATGTGTTTATAGAGAGGGATTGTGGGCAGTTTGGGTTTGGGGAAACACGCCCAAGTCTTTCCTTCCTTTAGTTCGTCACTCTTACCCTTGGTCCCCGAGTTCCCTTCAAACCAGGTGGTCCTGGGTCGCCTCGAACCATCTGTAACGAGAAGGAAGAGACAAGGACATACACATTCATTGACGTCCGCCTGTCACGCATGGAATCACCTCCCTCTCGACATAGAGAGAGAGAGAGAGAGAGAGAGATGAGAGGTGTCAGGTTTGCCATTTGAGATTTCGTCACACCTCCACGCGCAGAACATACTCCAAATATCACGTAAGACAAGAGACTTCGATAAACAAATGACAATGTCATTTCAATCTCTCTCACGGAAAGGAAAAAAAAACGAGACTGAATATTGATGGTTTTCTGTAGGCAGTGATTTGATTTGATTGATTGATTGATTGATTGATTGATTGATTGATTGACTGACTGACTGATTGATAGATCGATCGTGGAGGTGTAATGTCCTTGCCTCTCATTTCATCACGACTTCTACAATCATCATCAGGTACAATAACCGGAACCGCCACAAAAACTCACAACAAATAGAAGGTTACATATAGCTGCAGCAATTAATTCTCAGGATTTTTTTTTGTAGCAATAAATTTGGTCGATTGATCTATTGATTGATCGTGAAGGGTCAATGTCCTTGCCTACTGAGGCCCATTTCATGATGACGTTTGCTATCCTCATCAATTACAATAACCGGAAGCGCCACCAAAAAAAAAAAAAAAAAAAAAAAAAATCACACCAAATGGGAGGTTACTAATACCTGCATCAAGCAATTCTCAGGATTTTGTAGGCATTGATTTGATTGATTGATTGATTGATTGATTGATTGATTGACTGATTGATCGTGAAGGGTTAATGTCCTTGCTTCCTGAGGCCCAATTCATCATGACTTTTGCTATCATTATCAATTACAATAACCGGAAGCGACACACACACACACACACACATACTCACAAAATCACACCAAATGGGAGGTTATTAATACCTGCATCAAGCAATTCTCAGGATTTTGTATAGGCATTGATTTGACTGATTAATTGATCTATTGATCATGAAGGGTCGATGTCCTTGCCTCCTGAGGCCCATTTCATCGTGACTTTTGCTATCATTATCAGTTATAATAACCGAAAGCGCCACAAAAATTCACAACAAATGGGAGGTTACGGATGGTTAATGCGGCAATCATTTCTCAGGATTTTGTTTAAGCATTGATTTGATTAATTGATTGATCTATTACAATAACCGGAAGCGCCACAAAAACTCACAACTAATAAGAGGTTACTTATAGCTGCGGCAATTAATTCTACAATCACCGGTGGTCGATATTGTAAAGTGCTCCATTCACACGGGGCCCCCGCGTCTAGAGTGTGATGATCTACGCTACTACAATTGGACAGATAAAACAATCGTGGCTCGATGCCATCAAGTTATCAGTTATCATGAAAAAATGGTGGGAACTGTCGTGGCCGCACGCAGGCAGTTGGATTTGTTCCGGATCCTGTATTTTATTGGCAAACCCATTCATTCTCACAAAGATTGATTGATCGGACCGGCACCAGTGCAACCACGCCCTTAGCAACGCAACTGCCACGGCCTGGCATCCCATCCGAAGTCCCCACCCACCCTTCGTCATCGTCAGCTCTTTATTTAAATGAAGTTCCAGACACAATCAGATGTTGCTCGACCAGCGCACACACATACCAAAAGATCAACCACTCCCTTTGATTTGTAATTGCAAACATTATAATTATCAATATCATTTAAGTAGTTGTAACTAATTGGTATTCATAAAAATGCGCTACGATCAACCCGTTTGAAAAACACGACAAAAAAGTTACATGTCTACAGTTTATGGTTTAAACAAAGCTGGAAGTCATTTGCTGCCATCAAACAGTGAGTGCAAAGGTGTGTGTGATAAGGGATAAAAAAGCCCCTGTAAATATTCGAGCGCCGCATTTCTATCCTCACTGGCAGCTGCATCATAAAGAAGAAACCTTCTGAGGATCATAATTTATGTGCCATTTTAGTTCGAATGAGGTTATAAAGAGCCACCAAAACAGAAGAGGGCAAGATAGGAAAGTCTGGCTGACAACCATTTTTTAAAGCTTTGACAATGAACCGACGACGAATTGTGTCACGAAATGTCAGAACGATTCGGTTTGGGTAATTTTTACACCTATAGACGGGCACAGACGGACAAATTGATCCCACAGGTACTTTCATCTCTAGGCCATGGTATGTCGCCGTCTCGTTTTAGACATTCCACATCTTCAAGATGGTAAAATTGGATGTGTGTAGACGGAAAGTGATTTCGGAAGAATGCTTTCGGCCCTGAACTTTTGGGGTGGAGTTAGACTGCATGGGCCAGATTCGACCACCTTTAAGGAAGACGAGCATGACATCTTTTGTCAGTTTCACTCAATGTGATCGGAATCCCTCTTACCCATGTTCTCGTTGGTCCTTTCTGGTCGATGTAGGGAAACACACTGTAGTACTTGAAGTATTCCCCAAAGGCTGAGTCCATCGCGTCTCTGCTAAAACCCAAATGCGTCCACGCGGACTCCGCGAGCGCTAGGAGCGTCTCTGGGCTGTCGGTCGGAAGTACGGGCTTGGGCACTGGTGGAGGTTCTGTGGGCGGGACGGGTAGGCTGTTTGGCGGGTTTATCGTACTAACATTGCTTATAGTCCTGTCTGCGTCTGAATTATTTACACCCTGAGAAAGCGAAACGTTAAACGGCGACACGCCAACTAAGTTAGCTGCATATTGTATTGAGTCACCCGAAGGCGCATCAGTTCGTATATCATCCACCTCCTCCTCCTCCCAAATTTCTGTCACTGTTTCAGTGTAAGTGAGTTCCGTGGTGAATTCTACCTCGATTGTTGGTATTTCTTCCCAGCTAAACTCAGTGGTATTCGCAGGCTCTGTGCTGCTTGTTGGCTCGGGTGGAGATGGCGTTGATGCCGGTGGAGATGGCGTTGATGCCGGCGGAGATGGCGTTGATGCCGGCGGAGATGCCGTTGATAGCTGGGTGGAGCTACTCTCGGTAGCTTCCATGGGGAATCCACTGGAGGCTGCGTACCCCGTGGTGCTCCTCGGCGTGTGTAACTCGTACTCTTCATACTTTGTCGTCGAGTTTTTCCCCGTTTCATCTGAAAATAAAAATTTAATACAAAACTTAAATTAGCTCGCTGAATTTGTTTAAAGTCGAAAAACCATAAAAAGAGATGGTAACGCTACATCTGTATTTAACTTTCTGCAATAGTATCAATGCATAAATCATTGCATCGCCCTAACGTCCGAGAAAACGAAACAGACGAATGACTATGACAATGATGTCAATGTAAGTAGGTGTCGTTAACCGTTGTCCCTCAGATGACCCAAAGTGTGGTATTGTCGTTAAATTCAAAGAGCGAACTCTTAATCCGCGCACCACATTTTCCTCAAGACAGAACAACTATTGAACAATTTTAGCAGGAGTACGCCTATAGTCTTCAACATTTGAACACGGGCCGGAGAATATCATTCTGTATAAGACAGTACAACATCCTGCTAACTAGGATCTTCTTCTTTCCTCCCTTCTTCAGTCTTTGATAGGTGGTGGACGGGATGCCGTCATAACTACTCAGATACAAGCTAGATGCCTAAAACACACACACACACACACACACACACACACACACACGTTCAATTTTTGTTTTGCTTTGTTTTAATACCATCATTATCAAGACTCCTTAAGAAGGCGCAGGACGCCGAAAATTCAAGTCGAATAAACTCATGCTTTATTGGCCAAAAATATGTACACATACATACAAAAACACAAAGAATTTATCTAAGGGTGACAGGAAACACTGAGAAAGGTTTCGAAAAGAAAAGAAAAAATATTGCTCGACTTTCTGAAACAACTCGACTTTTGCAGACAGATTTTTTAAGGCAAGCCCAGACACGAAAGGTTATAACCTTTAAGAATAGCTTACGCGACTCCATGGAAAAGACAAACATGAAATCAAAGAATCCAACAGTAGGAGTTGACTCAAGACTGACTCTCGAGTTTATTCTAGGAGTGAATAATGAGCGCGGGTGAGCGCGGGTAACAAAGGGTCACTTGGCAGGCTAAATTCACGAATAGAGTACCACGAGGAAAAATAATCATATAATGCACAAATGCAACCCATGTTTCCTTCGACACAGTACTCTAAATTCTAGCTTTTAACCCTCTCTATTTCTATACTTCACCATTTTAATCGCGTCCAAACCAAACAGCAGGTACCATCAGAGAAGAGAAACACAAGAAAACACCTTCGGATTCAACAACTTTCTATATACCACACTGAAATCCAAGGCATGACTGAAAGAAAGAATAAAGACGGAGACAAAATTTGAACCCGTGGAATATGTCATATGACATATTCATATTATATCATACTTATGATATAATATGAATGCATGTATGTAACATACGACGAAACATCTATCAAAATGCAACAATCGTCAAAAGGCACAAAAGGGTACGAATAACAATATATTCAAGAACCATCTTGGGAGAACGTGAAACTTTGGCTCCAACGTAACAGAAAATGATAGTTCTTGTAAAATAAGATAAAACAAGCATTGTTTCCTATTGACTTGCCGTTTTATTACTAAGCCTATCATCTACGACTAACCGCTCACCAGATACAACTACCTAAAGAAAAGAAAGAAACAAAAACTTTTCTTTTTCTGATCGTCATTTCAAAGGTAAATTGCCCTTTTCTGAGCTGGCTTGAGGTCACAACTGAGGTCCCCTCCACCCCCCCCCCTTCTCTCTCTCTCTCTCCCTCTCTCTCTCTCTCTCTCTCTCCCTCTCTCTCTTCAAAGACCTACATTGTCAAGCCAACTGAGAATTCGGGAAGCCTGCTGCCATAAACGGAAAGTTTTGATTTCCGCCGTGAAAATGAACCTGTCGGGGTGGGTTTCTGAACTTAACATAAATCCCACGGGGCTGATATATTAACTGGAGCGTGATAAGTAATGTGGTCCATCCCTCGCAACTTCGGTGATAGAGTAGTCTATAGTTAAAGGCGTGTATACTCATTCATTCCGCTGGCGTCACATATATGGTGAGGAAGGTATTAGTCAATGTGTTTTAATGTCCGTTGAAATAACGATTACGAACTGCAATTCGTTATTCCGACGGTTCGTTTATCCGAAAACGAAAAAAGGTTTGTAATTTTGAAGGCTCGCTTGTACGCATTTTTTTTTCGGATAAAGAAACCTTATTTCATTTTCGAATTAACGAGCACCAAAGTATACGGAATTTGTTTGTTTTGAAATAACGAACTTTCGGAATAAGGAACCTTATTTCATCACTTTTCAGATTAGGGAACCTTCGGAATTTTACGAACATCATCCGGCAACCGAAATAAAGTAAGAGGTTTTCTGAGACATAATTGTAAATCTGGGGCAAAAAAAAAAAAATGATAATATAGGGAAGGAAATGTGCGCCAAAATGAACCAAATATGGAAATATTTTGTTATGACGTGAACTGCAGAACCCAATGTTTCGTCTATTCCCTTAAAACTATACATTCTATTTTCCTCAAATTTGGTTAGAGAAGTTGACTAAATATTTTCTTTGTTTGATTACTGACGCACTTAGTGAATTAACGTTTTAGATAAGTATAATCTCCATAAGAAAACATTAGCATGATGAAATGGTCGGAATGTCCCTTGTTCGTTATCTATAAAACATCACGGTAAATAAGAAAATGCTCTATATCACAATCCTACAATTACATATTGAAAATAAATGACGAATAAAACTAATTTGTCCGTTCCACTGCGCTGTTTACTTGTTTGTTTCAGTACCTCATGCGTTTTAAATATCTTCAGAGGGCATTAACCCCCCCCCCCCCATCATTCCTTAACATAGGTACAACTTTAGTAGGGAGGCCTACAAGTGTTTTTTTTTTTTTTCATCCTAATGTTCCCATAGCGAGCAAACAAACATTTACCGCAAAGCTACAAATTTTGTTTGCGGTACACATCACCCAACATGTGGAAGGATCATCAGATTTACACCGCTGACACATGCGCCACGTCTATGCCAGGCATTGCCAAGTTCGTTGACCTTAAATAAATTGACAGCAGACATGTCGGGTGGTTGAAAGTCGTAAACTGTTGTGTCGGCGGGTCTTTTGCAAGTTTGCCGCAGTATGCAAACCCATCATATACGAGAATACAAGTCCCTTTCCCCTCCATTTCAAACACAGTGTTAAACTTCTTCCTATTTTTTTTTCCACAGATTCTATTTTTAACCCCTTTTTCCAACAAAAAAAAAAAACAAAACAAATTAAGATATCGCGCAAATATAACAGTGAAAAGGGCAATGAACGATAAAAAAAAACATCCTTTAATTAACGGTATCAAGACTTTAATGTCTTAATTCAATGTTGTCTCTCTCCATTTACACCTGATCATCGTTTGAACATTCTTTGTGTTTGATATGCTGCCCCTTTCCTTTGGCAAACAAAATCTATCTTTTCGTTGTGACGAAAACGGAATATAAGTTGTTTCCCGTCTGTTGTGCACGGCAGTGTGGGTCACGTAAAGTTGGAAACACTGTATCCTACGTCGTCAGTCCAAAACGCTGTAAAGAATTTTAGTAATGCTAACTTTGTCACGGCTCATTACAAAGAACAACACCAATCCTGCTACATAATAATATTCAATGAAGAATTTACACGCGAATGCTTGTGTTTTGTGTTGTTGGCTTGTGTGTGGATGATACGAGGTGTAAATCATATTCAGGGAAACAATGATAGCCTGGGAGGGTTACAGCTCGTTATTCCGAAGGTTCGTTATTCCGAAGATTCCGAAGGCTCTTTAGTCCGAAGATTCGTTATTCCGAAGGTTCATTGTTCCGAATTTCATTTTCGGATTAACGAATCTTCGGAATAACGAACCTTCGGTATAACGCCACAAATGTTTGGATTAACGAATCCTTTTTCATTTTCGGATTAACGAACCTCTAGGTATAGGGAAATTGTGTGTTTCGGATTAACGACCCTTCGGAATAACGAACCTTCGGAATAGCGAACCCTCGGAATAACGAACAGCACCCGCCTGGGTTTGTCTTTTTGATACAAAGATCAACAATTGCATCTTACAGGGCCTATATATGTATTTATATATCAATTATAATATCATCATGATTTCAGCAGCAGCAGCAACTAGCGATTTGGACAATTACTAGTATTCATACAGCTTCGAATGACAACCTGACATATTATAACCGATTGTCAAATTGTCCTACATCGATGTACACAAAGAGGTCGATATAGAGCAATTTGTCAATCAGTTGCAATAAAAAACAACAACTAAAACTCGACGGAAGAATTTCATCATTCGAATAAACCTGATTTAATAAGGATATGACTTTACTTACACTTCGATGTAGCATTGGGATGTATTGAGGTGAGATGAACTTGTTGAGTAAAAAGAAGAATCAGGAGTATTCCACATGTTAACCACGGAAACCTAGAGGGGAAAAAAAGAAGAAAAGACTTAGTGATTACATCAGAATGTAAGACTTCAAAGACTGTGGGACATGGAATTTTAAAAGAGCGACGAGGAGACTTACTGAAATTCGCTGTATAAGAAACACCTTGTTTACGAGGCAAGAAGCGCCTTGTTTAGGACCAAAACGACTTCTTTAACTTCATCGAGACACACAGATTCTCGTTCTAAGCAGAGCGACTTTATACTCATGATAGCGAATTTGACTAAGCTGCCTTCTCGCAGCACGTTTAAGCTTAACTGGAACGTGAATATGGTGAAAGTGATTTTATTATATAATGAATCAGATCATGAGCAATGTTTACATTGCAGGATTGGATGCTGAGTAATCATGCAAATAAATTTGATGTCGATTCTTTTCTTGAAACAAATTCAACAGAGACATTTGCTAAATCAGACAAAGCCGTCAATACCGAAAGACGTTCCGTTCGTAACTGATAGAGAAATGACATCAACGTGTCTTCATCAAAATAACAGACGAGAGCGAGAGAGAGAGAGAGAAATGTTTTCTGTAATTTCGGAAAAATGAAATGGAATCTAATGAAACATTATCAGCATCTCCAAGAGTAGGTAGCCGAAGTTCAACAACCTACCGAATTTGAAGTTACATTCATCGAGAAGAAGAATAAAAAAAAAGAAATACAAGGTAGAGGCAATGACATACATCTTGGTAATTTTCAGCGTAAATGTCTTCCGTGAAAATTTTGTGCGTCGTCTACTTTCTATACCTTTTCCTACAAGTATTTCAAAAGACAAGCATGAAGAACAAGTTTCAGTTCCTGTAAAGATCAATTTATGTGACTATAAACTCATCAGCAATCATTTGAAATTATACTGATCGTGATAGTTTTCTTTTGAATCGGAATACTTGAAGCAGGGCACCGACATTGTTCAACATGTTCGAGGCACGCATAAAGTTGGGGCAGGAATTCCGTGAACTTGAGGAAAAGGCTCACATCCTTTTAGAAGAGTGCATGAAGTTTATAACAAGTTTCTCCTCTTCTTACCACGAGTGCTTTCTTGTCGGGAGTTAGATCACGTGCTTTTGGTTCCCCGGGAAACCAGAGATCATCAACGATCATGTCGAAACTTCGGCGGGCACCAAAAAAGAATGCGACAAACGCAATGGGATTTCGGTTTAATTGGTGATGCCCCTGGAATAACCCCATACGATGGTTGACATATCCTTCGATAAGCCCTCATCGGAGTGGTTACCTCCTGTGAATGTTGACGTATGAGTATATTTTCAAGGCATCATTCCCCCTGTTGAGAAGAGAACACCCGATGTCGGCCCAGTTTGATCTTGCATTTGAGTAATCTTCCTACAATTATTCTGTACCATGCTCTTAAAGGAGAAGTTCACCTTCACCATTATACACGTGGATTGACTAAACGCAGCGATATCAGTAGAGCGCATCACTTAAAGTCTGAAGGAAATCGGACAGTCCATTCAAAAGTTATGCATTTTCAAAGTTTCTGTGCAGTCATTGCTAGGTGAGAAGGCTACTACAGTTTGTGATGTCACAATGAGGAGGACGATATGAAAACAAAAAATATATAACGAGATTTCCACAAATTTCCTTCTTCCTTTTTTTTTAAAGTACTCATTCCCTCGACTTGTTACTGCTGCATGTTAAGGGTGATATTACTCCTCCAGCCTTCTGAAAGAAGCAAGTCAAGTACTCACTTATTATGTAGGTCTATACACGGTAAACTTTTCCTTCCCAACCTCCCTGCTTAAAAGAAGAAAAACTGTCAGGATCTTCGACTGCTTTGATCCGTCGTAACCATGGTAAAGAGTTGATTTGTAATAAGTCTGACGTCCTGGGATCAGGGAATTTGTGCCACAAAACTTTAAATGTATTTCTAGACATTTGGGTTGGATTGAAGACGAAGAGAGTAGACAGAATAGGTGCCATTGCTGCCCTTTGCAGCAAATCTTAACTCGCGTCAATGACACACTTCTACAAGCTTTCGCCATCAATTCCCTCTTTCACACAAAGTATTCCTTTGCTAAGATTGCACTTCGAAAATGTAGATCACAAATACCATGAACGTAAATTTAAAAAAAAATGCAACAGAACAATCATTACATTATAATGTAAGTAAGACGAGATTTTGTTTAATAGAATAATATCATACGACTGTCAGTATGCCATTTGGTCAGTTGGTTACTACAGTATCATTAACGTGTCTGAGATCATAGGCCTATATGCAAGCATGACAGTCAGATAAGTAAGTACTGCATGCCGAATATGAAGCTGTGCTTTTTGCAGCATCGTCAGAATTGATACATGTCAAATGCAATGTGCTTAAAAATACCCTTTTTGCTGGTAGTAAATTTGAGGTAGAGTAATATATAGGGCCTATATACATATATATATATATATATTTATATAGGCCTGCATAATTATTTATGGATTATCATTTTTTGAAGGATGAAAAATGTGGGAGTAACAAGACATCAAGAAACTGAAATGGAAAAATTTATTGGAATAGAAGCGAAGCTATAAGAACTATCAAATCAAAAAAAGAAACAAAATACTATGAATAATAGAAGAAAAGCATTTAAAGGGGAATTCCGGACCAGTTTAAAGTTAGTCTGAAAAAAGTTTAAAAATTCTCTAGTTAGTCTGAAAAAAGTGTTTAATTCACAAATAAGAAAAATCCAATAAAATCAAGGCAGTTATATATGCAAATAGCGAGTTGATGATGTCATCGCCTCACAAAGTGTCATTTAGTTTTGACATAAAATCTTAAAAATTTCCTCTTTTTTCTGTTTGTTTGTTCAAATACAATTATGCCACAGGCTAAAATCCTAAAATAGGTCTATCTGATCGATCAGTACTTTGAAGTTTTGATGTTACAGATTTTTATAGAGAAAAATATGACCTACACTTTTTTTCACTTTCTTGTACACGACATATGGAGAGAATTTGCATTCATATCTACTGTTCGAGAACTATTTTGCAAAACTTAGCAAATCCTTAAAATGTCATAACTTCCTTAATTAGGCCTATACTCCGATTTTGATAAAATTGTTTACTATTGTGCTTGTTATGTTTACTTTTCCTTTTAAAGGAAAAAACCACAGACATTTCACTGGTTTGGAAGTCAACTCTCAGCTTTATATTCCTAAATTGTATGTGTACAGTCAAGAAGAACCACACAATATCGTTTGTACCGGCTATGCTGGCTGCAGCAGCGCAAGCACAATTCACGAAGGAAACCATCTCCCCTCCTGAACTCTTCCTCAGACTGTTGCCGCTACACAACTGTAACAATGTCAGTAACAAAAGGTTTATATTTGTCAAAACACATTACGTAGCGAACAGCTGTGATGGAAAACGGGGCTGCGCACAAGCGAAAGCCGAGTCTAAATTTTGCCTGCGGAGATTCAAATTTAGCAGCACGGGACTATCAGCCGTCAAATGTTGCGCCCTCCCACGGCTGACATATTCAATAAAAGATTACATCAAAATTATGAACCACAACGCATCACATGAAGACACACTGGGATATACATCCACCCAGACTTGAACCTGGTACCTCCAAACTCACGAAAGTTCAATTACCCTGGTAAAGAACTGACTGAGCCAACATTCATGAAAGGGGTTCACTACAAAGTACAATGGCAGATAGACCATCTTCATAGTGACATAATCATGTCGCAAATTATCTTTGTTTTAATTCCAGTAAACAGAAAAAAATGATAACGTGTGTAACCCTCATTAACCTCATGCATATATGGTATAAGAAGTGGACAGAGAGGTAAATTCATGAACAAAGACTACGAGCGAATCATATGAAATCAACGAATAAAACCACCAAAAACAAAAACAGATCGTAACTTCGTAAGTAGATGATGAAGTGGTAATAAATGCGGGAGGCATAAAGGAGTTACTTTACCTATAGCAGGGAGGTACCTCCCTGCCTATAGACCTCATCGTATAAACGAATAGACTGGTTTATGCATTGACGCTATACTCTATGACAAGTTTGTCGTCCTTCCCTCCGTCGCACTTGAGACAGAGTTCATTACAACTCGACAATCACACTACCCGCTTACCAACGAACACTTCGGGAGGAGGAGGAGGAGGAGGACCGAGTTGGGAAAAAATTATGAAAAATGGAAAATAACATCACCTTTCATAAATTGCAGGCTGACCTTAAACACTGCCACCTCCCTGGGCTATTTATTTCCCATTAATAATGGTTCAGAATTCGGGCCTGCAGACGCGTCTCTTGGGTCGGGCCGTGGTGATCGAGGAACGCAGGGTATGTTTGGACAAATTTGCGAGTTCATGTTTATAGAGGCGATTTCCATGTGGCCTCTGGCTTCCCAAAGGATACTGTGGTCACTTGGACCATAAAGCTGTAGCTCCATACTTGGACAAAAGGGTCTGGTACAATCTTTTCGAGGGAAAAAAAGAAGGTCACGCTTAAGGCAGGGGCTGGGCAACATGAAACTGCAAGATTGGACCCAGTGATTCACCTGCCATTCTTGTGAATGATGAGAAGAAATGATTTTATTCATATGGACACGAAATATGAGTCTTACAATTTCCCCAAAATCTACATGAAAAGAAAATCGCGAGTCATTACTTTGCCCCTTTTTAATTAGCTGTTGTACTTTTTCATCATTTTCGATATATAATCATCCGAATCTGTATTGCGAGGAAGAATTACTTGAAAGGAGCTTTATATAGAATTTGTGCAACCATATAGGCATCTTTGATAAAACTAGTAGGGTGAAATCCAAGATCTATGGTGAAATATATGTTCATTGTTTAGACCTTTGTTTCTTTTAATGCTAGCCTTACCAGTTCATACCAAAACATCCGATCTGAAGTTACACTCAGGGCCTATAATAGGTACCAAATTACACTAGTTAATTCATATTTTTTTACTGGTTTCATTTACTAGTTTGGTCCTGGTGTAAATGTGGTTGCAAATACGCCTATATACTGTAATTATGATTATCAATTACTTTATACCAATCTTTTTACTTTATTTGTTCGGCTAAAGCGAAATTTCAATAAAACAAAAGAAAACTGCCGGCCCTGAGGACCTCGTTCTAACTGGAGTCGCCTGTAGTAAACGTAAAGAAATAATCGCGTTAAACTGTCGAGAGCTTGCAAAGACATGGCGGTTCTGACGAACCATTCCAATGGACTCCATGCAGAATAACTCGTCGTTGCTCTCACCATTACAAAATACACTCATTGACAGCAGTGACGATACTATAACAATGTACATTTGACTCGCAGTAATCCCCTACAAGGTCAGAAAACGATGATGATTAGCTACACTTCAGTGTCGAAAAAGGACAACAGAGTACCAGGGGCAGACAAAACGGATGTTGCCCCCGTGGAACTCCCTGGTTATTGCCCTTGTCACCTTCGGGACACGCCCAACGCGTGGCGGCATATTATCCTCACTGCTGTTCAGTTCTTTGTTCGGCACAAGTCGGAAGTATTTGGGTGTGAGAGTACATTACTTCCCAATTATGTTCTTTTTCTTCTTTTTTTTTAAATGCCCCTAGGTCACTGTCCTCTATTTCCACATGTACTCTCTCACTGTAGAAAACCTCGAAGGGGGACTCTGACTTGTTATGACCCACTGTGGTGTGGCAATCACGAGGGTCAGACACTGCCCTATTCGAGCTCCTTGCACTTTTGACTTTGGCTACACGGTCATTTCTAACCCTGCCACGGACAAGACACAGACAGTCAAAATTAAAGCTATGGTGTGTTGTGCAAAACGTTTGCAAATGGCAATAAGAGACTTATGGGAAATTTCAATTCCTTACCTGTAATGAAAACTGAATATCGCTATCACGGTCATTACCACATATGAAAATTCCATGAGGAGGTTTAAAGGGAATGTTATTATAACTATCTGCAAATATGAGTGAGACTAATTATAATATCACTGTTTTACAACGTCCTTCCAGACGTACCGGTATTAGACATAATTATTCCCTAAATCGCTGTAAAATGCACTCGCATCTATGTGATATAACATGGTCGTGAAAAACATTATTCGTTTGCATCTCTTTCCCAGCCTCCTGAGAATAAAGACCGAGAAAAGTTATCATGGTCAGGCTTACTATTTTAGGATCCACAAACGATAGAAAAGAAAAATTAAATGGCCGAAAAAAACCCCAAAACAAAACAAAACCGGTATTGATATGATCCCATCTACACAGTCCTATGGTGTTCATGGACGTACCATAATGTGGGATATACATTTTGTTTCGTTGTTGTTGTTGGGTTTTTTCAATAGTGGGCCCTACAGCTACATGTACATACATGCACACCTCGTCAATGGCCTCACGTCTGGGCAACTAAAATTGGTGCTCCTGTAAGCGAACATCAACGTACCAAGGACGTACAAGACAAACATCATCACACAACAAAGCGTGACCCATGCACAGAAGTTCAAGAGCTAAAACCCTTGCTATTAACGCTAGGCATCGGCTAAACTGTAGTGTCTCCGCCCTGACGCAGGGTCAAGGGAAGTATCATTTCGTCCAGGGCCTCTCAACATCAACCTGTGATGAAATGTGATGATCTCTACACTATAATTTTGTCTCAGAATGCTTTAAACACAAGCGGATGAAATATATCTGTCAAATTCTCCAGCCGATTGATTTGACATACGTCGAGCGAGGTAACAACGTGACGGTAATGCAATTGAACTTCTGGTTCGCCAGCCACGTGCCAGAGAAATTGACAGGCGTTGCCCTTTTCCACGGCCGAAGGGGTCAGATGAGTTTCAGGCTCTTCATGCGTGACGCGGAAAGTGATGAGCCTAGTAGACTTCTCGCTGTGTCTGGACAAAACAAGGTTTGGTTTGGTTTTAATTTTTGTTTTCAAACCTGCCCCATACACGGGTGCTGTTCGTTATTCCGAAGGTTCGCTATTCCGAAGGTTCGTTGTTCCAAAGGGTCGTTAATCCGAAACACGCAAATTCCCTATACCTAGAGGTTCGTTAATCCGAAAATGAAAAAGGGTTCGTTAATCCGAAAATGAAAAAGAGTTCGTTAATCCGAAAATTTGTGGCGTTATTCCGAAGGTTCGTTATTCCAGTTATTCCGAAGATCGGTTAATCCGAAAATGAAATTCGGAAAAATGAACCTTCGGAATAACGAATTTTAAGGAATAAAGAGCCTTCGGAATAACGAACCTTCGGAATAACGAGCTGTAACCCCATACACGTCACTCCAATGTCGCCAAAAGACAGGAACTATACAACAGATCCTCTTGAGGGGACTGATGTTTGAAAAATGTGTCACGTTTGTTGAATCTACGCTGCAAGGTTCTTCGTTCACGTCATATCTCCTATACCGTGTGAATATGAAGTTTGGAAAGTTGAAAGCTACATACCAAGCTTTATAATAGTGACAAACTCGTAAGCGATATATCCCTACTTTGTTTTCCCTATGCATACAACTCTTGGGAAAAAAAACTCATAAATTTCTTGATATTGACAGAATCATCTTGAAAAGTCTTGAATGCTTTAGTGTTTTCTTTTTCACCCCTTTGAACGTCATTATACAGCTCACTCAGCGAAGTTTCACGCAAGAACTCATCTTAAATCGGCATCTGGGAATCTACGCCCTATAATAAATATATTACACATTATGCCTTAAATGTCTTATTTGTTGTATTCGGCAATTCACTCATTCAATTTCATACGTTTATGGTTTATTTGCTAAAACGTTGAATATGGCAAATAAAAAACAAAAACAAAAACAAAATTCTAAAATCGTTGGAAACGGAAAGACCAACAAGTTACTAGCTAATCTTCAAATAACGGAGGTAATGTAAGACCTACATAATATCGCAATATTGGTTGACATTAATAGACATTAATCAATAAAAAAGGGTGTGTTGGTTAACAAGACTTAAAATTGCTTGGAACAGCACTGAACTATTCTGAGGGCTTAAAACGCATATTTTTGGTGGGAACCACCGTTTCTAATTTTCCTGCACTGACATAATACAATTTGAGGATATCAGTATTTTCGATGAAACCTGTAGTATTTTTGGCCAAAAAACAACAACAAATGGTACAAAATACAAAAAAGGCAACAGTTAGTATATCTGACAGATTTTATTGGTTCGCGCCATTGCACATCGCATCCGCAGATAAACTGAGCAATGTCATTAGACTTCAGGTACATTGGATGATGTTTGTGTATCTCGATAAACTATAAATGACATGTATAGAACTGTTAATCTCAAGTCTTCATTAGTTTATTTCATCACACAATGAGAAGTTGTGGTTACACTCCGTCCTTTCATTCTCGGCGGTCCCTAACGACGCCCCTTTGCTTCTGACACCTCATTAACTCCTACATAAATACCTCATGGGGTCTTCTTCAACTCCTCATCAAGCGGTCAGTGACCCCACTCACTGAGGGGCAGTCGAGTTCTCTTCGTTGTGTCTCAAAGTACGTCAGGTATTACACAGATCACTGATATACTCTAGTTTTTATGAAGCATCACATTGTAATGTATGTTCCGAGAGTTCAGTGTAGTTAAAGGAGACGGGGTCTCTTACATCTTCCTGGTTTCAATTCAATTCAATTCAATCTTTTTTTTTTTTTCAGTTCAATCAATTTCTTATTTTCCACTCCTGGGGTGCAAAAAACCTCGTCAGCTAAAAGCTGTTTTTTAGAGGGGTTCACACTGACAGGCTAAAAATACTAACATTTTACATGCAGTAGGCCAATGAAATATACATTATATAAATATATAATATATATATATAATATACGCATATATATATATATACGCATATAATATACGCATATATATACGCATATATATATATAATACGCATATATATGTATAATATACGTGTATATATATATATATATGTGTATAAACTATTTTTTAGACACAAAACAAAACGATTAAAAAATTGTCGATTACAACGTACAGTATAGGCTTACAAAGGAAAAACAAAGGTCTGTAAAGAGTGATATTCAGTTGGGAAATAAACATGAAGCTGTGCGTTGATGAGTGCAACGGTTGATATTAAAGGGATGGTACAGTATTGGTGGAGATGAGAATTGGGCTTTTAACTTTTTGCGAGACACCAAGAAAATACTTATGATATAGTACAGAGCATACCATTTTAAGAGGAATTCAAAGTTTATTTGATGAAAATTGGGTTTGAAATGACTGAAACATCCAAAAACAAAGTAAAACAAAGCGATCGTAATAAAGTGTGGGTCCCACAATTCATTAGAATCGCTCTTTTTTGGATATCTCAGCCGTTTCAAAACCAATTTTCATGAAATAAAAGTTGAATTCCTCATAGAATTACATGCTCTTTCATATTTCATAAGGCTTCTCATTATTTCACCAAAAAATTTTAGAAACCTAAAATTAGGTCTCAACCAAAACTGTACGATCCCTTTAAATCGTTAAATGTACAATACATTCAAACTTATTTTATCAAATCATGTAGATGTCTTTAAATGTATCTAGAGATACATTAGGCGCACATGGAACATATGTCAGTAAATTATTCCACAGACAAGCACCTTTGTATACAAAACATCTCTTACGGTGATCGGGTTGAGTTTTTTTTTTTAATGTAAAGATAAGCGTTATAAAGACATGTCATAATTCCAGAATTATGCATTTATAACCGTTATTGTCATTTCTACCACTTTTTTACCATGCACCCGCAATTTTATACACTTAATTCAAGTTTCTAGGTAGGGCATATCATGTACGACATCGAGGTAATAATATTGAGAGGGTAACCATAAACAGGTATCATCACTATAAGAACACAAAGTCACCTCCAAAGCTTTTGGTCATTTTAGAAAATATCATGTTTAATTAGCCGTCATGCAGTACGCAGTCATGTGAATAATACCGCCAGGTGTGACTCCTCGTGAGTCAGAAATTAATATGACTGCATTAATGGTTCTGTCTCCATAAAAAAAAAAAGATCTATTGTACCCAATGCCAAGTTCCTGTCTCATTCTAAGTTGTCCGTGTCTGTGTATCTGAGATGTGTGATCAAGGGTTTGGTATATAGGCCGATGTGTATTACCAACGTATTGAAAGGTTCCTCATTACAACAAGGACTATAGTGATTTTTGCAGTGGGAAAACAGTCTGCTGTGAAAGGAATTTGTAGCGGCACTCAGTACACTTGAATCCCATGTGGTTAAGGCCTCCACGTATATCTCTCTCTCTCGATAAATAGGACAGAGTTTCCCGGCATGCGAGGCATGATCAGCTCGAGCCTGAGAAGAAGCGACTCTCGACGAATATCTGGAATAAGAATCACTTTCCTATTGAAACGACCGAAGTTCAATTTCACTCATCCAGGGTACACGTATACTTTTTTTTTCTTTCACCCACAATGAATCATTTGAACCCACAGAGAAGTGTTGATGGACCTCATACACTATCACTTTTCTAAAGTATGTGTATGGCTTCTTGAATAATTTGATCTAATGACAAAGGCTGATGGATCTTACAAACATCTGTCTGGCTTGGAGACTGAAATGGATCATTGTTTGTTGTTTTTGATCATTTTACTTTTTTGATCAATGATCAAATGATGTTTGTCCCTTTTAGAGCAACCCTGAAAATTAGATTCATTTCATAAGCTGGCATAATCATTGTAGAGGCAAGTAATTCAGACCTCTCCTCAGAATTATAGAATATGGAAACTTGTTTATGATGGAGAAGGAATAGGCCTAAATATCATCGGTTTCTAGTAAATTCATTCGCACCCCCCCCCCCTTTAAGAAAAACAAAACAAAACTTTATTCTCAGAACAAAGAGGGAGCGTATTCATAGGGTTTGTTTTTCATTTCTTTTCTTTCTTTTTTTTACTCTGAAGAAACGATGTTGGGAGATATTATTCTTCAACCATGCAAAATTTCGAGACTTATACAAAAATTACAAAATGACAAAAATTAATCCTATTTATTTGTATTGATCTGATGTTAAAATTAAAAAGAAGGAAAATTTCGTTGAAAAAATTTGAGGAAAGTTTGACCTCAGAACACCCTCTATGTTGCGTTGTGACTGCTGGTCGTATCGCTATTTCCTGCAAACATGTGTAATGTGAAACTTTTAAATTCCTAATTTTCTCTTTATTTTCTAGGTACACTTGCGATGACACCTCAAGACTGCCATTTCGTTCGGGTGTTTTTTTCCTCTTTCTATTACAGCCAACTTGAATACGGTACATTGCAGTCCGGTTGGAGCTCCCTACACATTGTATCCATTTTAAGGCATATTTTAGAAAAATGCAACTTGTGCTACGGTAACGTGAGAAACAAATTCTAGCACAGTGTCAAATCGCTATTAAATTAAATGATAAAACAATAAATGGACAGACGAATTTCTTCCTTTCCTATTTTTCATTCTACTTCTTACTCCTCATTTTCACCTCATTAGGCACCAATCTACATTATCTCCGTCCTTCTTCATTCCTTATTGTTGGCCTTCCAAGATATTCAGATTTAGTTTCATTTCCACGCATCAAAAAGTGCGATTACGGTAAAACATTTACATACACTCGTAACACAATTACACAAAATCAGCACAACGTTGTAATGAAATAAAATACAAACAGAATAAATGTTGTGACTTATATGATTACATCGAATCAAAAAGCAGGCCTCCTAATTGGCAGTTTCCTCAGTCTTCTCAAGAGAGAATAAAGATGCTTGAGCTGTGGTGTTCGTGAGGGCGTTCCACCAGCAGTACGATCAGTGGATTAGAAGTTCAGGACAAGGTCAGCCACTGAACTCAGGTAAAAAAAAAAAAGAAAAAAAGAAAGAAGGGGAAAAAAACACGTGTTCTATTTTACTCAGGATTGCGACAAAATCACATTAACAGGCTAGCATGTCGCTCTGCACAAAAAAAAAAAAAAAAAACCTTCCGCGCAATTCCTAGTCTGAATGAATTTACCTGACGCGTGTTGTAGCATATAATGAACATACTCCGGTACATGTGTCATGAACATCTCGTTCTGAGTGAAGTTTGTTTCCTGCAAGAGTCATTTTGGAAAGAGAGAGGAGGGGAGATCTTTATGACTTCTGACTTGAGTTGATTATCCAACATTTCAACAACACGAACGCCAAACACACCCCATACTTTATGGTCGAATTGTTCATAATTGAAGGGCATTTCGTCTGGTAAGCAGAATTTCTATCACATTTTAAACTATTCTCATTCATGTAACTATGGGAATTCAGTTTCTAAAAACTATGCTATAAAAACATGAAAGAAAAATGCATATCATTCTAGGCCTACATAATATGGCACGGTTCGCATCTAAAGCAATTAATGGAACGGAGAAATCGAATAAAGTAACTTTCATCTTTATTCTTTACTTGATAGAAGTCTTTTAACACTTTCCATTTTACTTTGTTTAAATTCTTGCCTGATGAAATCTGCCCTACTTTGGAAAGAGGAAGCAAGTGACATACCACCCGAATTTGAGTTATTGATGTTTTCATAATTCACATCATAAACTCTTCTTCCAGGCCAAATTTCATGCAGAAACACTCATTATACTAAGAGATACGTTAGATAAGACATCATGATAGTCCATTGACGTCAGTGTAAATGACAGACACATTTTGCTCTTTTACGAGAAATGTCATTTTTGTCACTTGCTTCCTTTTGCCAAAGTAGGGCAGAAATGTTAAGAACGTGGAAAAATATGCACAGAATGAAAATCAGTGAAATTTGACAAGACAATCATCATGCGCAGTGGATGAAGTGATATCGTCAGTGACTCTTTGCACGTCGAAGAGTATGCTACATAGTCGCTATACATCGTATGAAATGGATTAAACTACAAAAGCTCCTGCGACAGTTGTCCCACTGACAATGGCAGTCCTAATCCTTACAATAATCCTTAAGTAACGTCATCACCTTTCCTCTCTCACCTTCATTCTCTCTTTAGTCCACTCATCACATCAGGATTAAATGCCTGTGTCGTCCGAAATATCACGACTATAAACTATGAACAGGTGATGTTCGTTATTTGAGAGGTTTGTTAATCCAAGAATAAAATAGGGTTCGTTATTCCGAAACATACAAATTCCGAAAATCTAGATGACCTTTAATCCAAAAAAAAAAAGAGGTCGTTAATCCGAACGTATGTGGCATTACTCAGACGGCTCTTGATTCCCAAAATGAAATGAGGTTTGTTATTCCAAAAATTCGTCAAATAATCCTAAAATTAAACACGGTTCGTTGTTCTGAATGCTCGTTGATCCGAGAATGAAAAAAAAAAGAGGTTCGTTATTGTGAAGATTCGATAATCCGTAAGTAAAATAAGATGGATCTATAATACTGACGAACGAAATTTATTTCGTTTTCGAATTAACGAACCTTGGGAATAAGGAACTGTAACTCTATAAACGACTATAACAGCATCGACACGTCAGTAAAGGTGCAAACGAGCCGTCCTGATGAAGTGAATTACTTCCATCGTTTTTAAGAAAAAAAAAAGTGCATTCTTAGCCAAATGCTCAGTGTTAAGATATATAATTGAGACTTGTATGATCCTTACAGGAACGGCATTTCTGTCGGAAAGATGATAGTTCATTACTCTGAAGATCCACTTACTCGCTGCAAAATTCTCCATTATGCCGCAAAACCACTTATTCCTTAAAAAGATAGTTTAACGGGATGGTATACCTTTGGTTTAGATGGGGATTCAGATTTTACAATTTGCAAGATATTCTTTTTATTATTATTGTCATGAAACCTCTTGAGAAATATCAATTAGCATACAATTTTTAGAGGAATTCAAAGTTTATTTGAAGAAAATCGGGTTTGAAATGGCTGAGATATCCAAAAACACGGTATAGGACTTTCACTAGGACTTATTAGTTTTTGGACATCTAAGCCATTTCAGAACCAATTTTGAATTCCTCTTAGAATTGTATGCTCCTTCATATTTCATAAGAGGTTTCTCATTATCTTACAAAAAGTGGGAAACCTGAAGCCCCATCACAGAAAACTATAGCCATGCAATTACTACCCTAAGAGAACATTGGGGACGCACTGACTGTTCCTTCAAAGGTTTCGTAAACGATCATTATGAATACCATATCAGCTGATAGATTTTATTGATTGATTGCTGAATGGACTGATTTATTTTATTTCTGCATTTCTTTTTCATACATAAATGTAACACAAAGTCAATTGAATAAACTAATTTAGTATCATTTGAATCAATTACATTAAATAATGACACGTTACTTTTAATTTCTTAATTAATCTCTAGATAACAATAACGCTATTCTTATGCTGTAGGCCCATTTGAGTATATTCATAAAATGTCAATGAACGCGGGTTGACAAAGAAGGTCAACAGATCACACAGATGTCCGTTTTACATCTGTCCCTTGCCGCAGGTTGCAGTTCGCCGCAAATTAAATAACTACTGCTGGATAGGCCGTTTTTGTTCCAAAACTGACGGTAATTTCCCTGATAATGATAATCCAGATACACAAATTTGTCCGCGTTAGTGGTCTAGCTGTGCTTTACCGTTTAGTATACAAATGGGATAATAATACCTGGTATAACGATCCCTGAAACTGTCAATAAACTGTTGAACAAATTGGAAATAAATCTTCTTCACAAGTTAAGGGTGAAAAGTCCCATCCTCGGACCGCCGACGAGAAAACAGTCCCCTGTGGCTGAATTAGGCTGAGATCTCTGGTGGTCAAGGGTGAAAAGTCAAGGACTGACATGGAAAACTGCAAGAGACAAGTTCATCAACGTGCGCACGAAACTCAAGGCCTATTAGTCTTCGATGCCTATAGAATCAATCAATGCGATGATTTCTGATCTCTAGGAATTGATGGTCGAAAGTCAATGACGAGTAATGATGCGAACCAGCTTGAAGAGTCGGAAGTGAACTTATCCGGAGAGCTAAAATTCACGGCATTATTTTGTTTCCTTTTCAGTCCACAACCCACGCTAAAACACGCACTGGTCAACACAGACTGTGATATTATAAAACGTGGACTACAAACAAATATTTTTCTTCCCACGCGTGATGTCTTGGCAGAAAAAGCACCAATAAAATTATTTTTGCCACTGCGGCACGCCAAACGGGTTTTACAGTCAGCGTAAGGAAACGGAAGAAAATTAAGACGTTATGGGGGAAATGGGAAAATCATTCGAACACATGACAAGGAAAAAAAGTTTCAACTCGATTGTAATGCACTTTCCTTCATACTAGAGAGATCTGACGCTCTGCGAATGGACTGCAGTTACCATTCAATTGAGATGAATGAACACTACAAAATCCAAAGTAGATAGCATAAATGGGGAATAAATTGCCGCCTTATTCCGATAAGTTGTAGAAGTATGAACTGCGTGGGAATTCCGTATAGACAGTTCAGTTGTGCTTCTCCATACTCTACCTCCTTGACACTAACACGATTCATAAATCTACAACTTTATGGTTTCAATGCAGAGGGCCGGGCAAGAGGTTGTCATGACATCATAAATTTTTGTCCCAGGTTCAACTCCATCGATACCAAGTCGTGGTAGACTGCCTTGATACGTTGACGTCAATTAAAGGACTTGGGGAGCATGCCACGTCATCAGTATGTATCAGAACGGGGGTAGAAGGGAGACAACTCGGTAGATTTGTCCGTTTTGTTTAACTCTCTCCACACCTTGACTTCGACAAGAAGCTCGAGTTCCCCGGCAGAGCGGGGCGATCCATGCCGTTTGGGTGATTAGTTTTGCAGGCTGGGTCTTCCCTGTCTACTGCGCCCCATCGCGAAACCAACCGGGCTGCTGTCTACCAGCGTTGGGGAGTGACATTATTTATTGTCAAGTTCAAACTGTTGATGGCCCGGTGTCTGTTCTCGCGCCAAGTCTGTAATATTAAGCGTTTCCTCTCCCAGAAACAGTAATCTTTATCCTGCAGCTTGGGTATACCGTAGTAGAAATTACTGACTGGCTCTTGAATCCATCGAGTGAGACGATCTTCTGGTAAAACCAGGGTGTCTGAGCTGGAGCGGAAACTTTTGTCAATTAATTCAAAGGCAATTTCTATATCCTGAAGTAAGATGAAATATAAATGATTTTGAAAAAGGGAACCCCACGTGTTCTTAGAAAGTGTCTACAATTTGAAGCACTGATGCATCTTGTCCCAAAAACTTGGTTACTACCCTGTAATGGTCAAATTTCATTGTAGGAAATTACCGTGCCGAGATAGTTTTTCATTATTCCAAACGAAGCATTTGAGGGTATCTTCACTCTTGCTGACTTGAGAATAGGATGCTCCTCTTGGGTACAAAGTACCTCGTAATAAAGAACAGGTGCTTTCTGCCTTGAAAATTGTGCATGGCCATTAAATCATCACGCCCCGCCCGCAGAGGGCATTTGAGAATGCGGTGGCAGCGTGGTCGTAGTTCAGTACAAACGGCACTCCGGGTTTTATTTCGTCTTGGCATTGATGAAGCCCCAACTGTTAGGCCATGCCTATGGATCTAATTTTCATAAATCATAAGCTGATTTGTATGCGGTTGTTGTTGCTTTTTATAAAACGCGAACCATTTTTCGAGTCTCTCTCGGAGTTGAAGTTATTTTGCCACTTCACCCCGAAGCAACTATCCATTCGGAAACTTACACTTAGTGCAATTCCTGTGTCCTTCGGATGAACATTATAGAAAACTTCTGGCTTGACGTATTATCGTTCCCAAGATGGTGATTATCGCAGTTCCGAGCACACATGACCAAATTCTGCTGATGCATATCAAAACGAGGGTTTAGCAATTGCGTGTACAGTATTTACGACAGGAAGCCCTGTTACAGGCCCGCACGTTACGCAATGTCATATCGGAAACCGACTTGATCTTATCAACAGCTACGTTCAGACGACAAGCCTTAACCTCGAGGTTCGGAAACCTCGAGGTTAAGCTTGTAGTTAGGGACCGTGTAGACGCACTCGTAGTCAGCTAACCTGGAGGTTAGCTCGATGTTAACCACAAGATATTTCATGGTTAGCGCTCTAACGACGAGCCGCGGGGAGTCCCCACTCATAGTTAAGCACCGTGTGGACACAAAAATCAACACACTCAAGGGGGCAGGAGTTTAACCTCGAGGTTACCTAACCTCGAGGTTAAACCAATTAGAGGAAGTATCCAAGCCAATTAAGTAAGCGAAGGAACACATCAACGAGTTACTACTTACCCTATATCAATGCGATCAGTCGAAATGTTTGGGCGCACTTTCCTAAAATCATTTACGAAAAACAACAAACCGTTTGTAGAGATTTGGGCACATTCATTCATCGCAAACATAACTTCCTGATCCTTTAAGAAGGACAAGGATATGACTTAATCATTCATGGCACTTCGATTTGTGAAGAGCGACGATTGCATACATGTAGGCCTATAATCATATAGGGCTTATATAAATTTCTCATGGACAAAACTTATGATATTTAAAAACAAATGTGAATCGTAAATACTTTCAGGTTAAGTTCAAAATATCTAAACTGTTAACTTACCAACAACAAAAAAAGAGGGGGGAATATCCCTCTCGTGGCTCAGTACCAGCGTCGTTGCAACCTTGGACGAGGAAATGAGTTGGTATCTCGGATGATTCGTTCAACGACCCTAACCTTGCCCTCTAACACACATACATACACACACACACACACACACACACACACACACACACACTCCTTATCGAACAAGGAGCAATCGCTTGTATATACAGTGTACTTCCTTAGTCTTTCCCTGACAATCATTGCATTCTTTGGCAGGTACTCGTAGTACCTTTCTTTTGCAAGTCATCCCTGATCTGTACATGCACTTAATTGAACCAAGGAGGTACCAGGGTCTCGTCTAGTACCCCCTTGATTAAACATATCATCTCACATCAAAGTCTGTGTCTGAAATGACTTGAAGACAAGATAAATACACCGTAAGGGTAAAAGTGGCATTACGCTCAAAGCAAGTGTGATGAAGCTAAGAAAGCAGCCTTACCTTCAGGTTGCTTAATATCAGTCAGTCGAATTGATTAATGAACACTGAATCAAAATATTGTGTATGAAATTTTTCATGACAACTTACGCAACAAAGTTTACATGGGGCAATACATTTTCACTCATTGCTAACTCACGTACGAGGGACGGAGATGCATGCTTCTCCTGCCGCCAGTCTGAGAGATGCTTTTCACATTCTGTAAAATTATGAGGGGCAAACAGGGCTACACGTATTTCTAGCCAACCGCGAGAAATTACCTGGAACCGAATACATTACACGATACCTGATAAACGCAAAACGATTCACTCACTGACTTTTCCCTTTCCGTCAGTGTAAAGTATGGAGTCTGCATTGACAGACTTGGCAGGCCCCTGGATGACCTCTCCCCACATGCACGTCGGTCAGCATTTCATCGCCTTCTGGTTCTCACTTCAGTTATCGTGTAAAGGCTGGAGGGGCACTGCCGGAGTCTAGACGCAAGAATCTTCCTCCATATTTTTCTTCTACTTAGTATTTTGCTTATTTCTCTTCCTCACTCCTTGTCTCTCTGCTCCATCTCTCTCCATCTCTTACACACACACACACACACACACACACACTCTCTCTCTCTCTCTCTCTCTCTCTCTCTAATGACTTCAATTTGGGATACTTCACCAAGTGATGTGTAAATAAAACTCTACAGACATACCGAACACCGCCACTTAGTGGAGGAATGTGGGCGCATCTGGCCACCACATTGAATACATACTTATGTGTGCTAATGAAAGAAGCTACATTCGTAGTGCCGCAGCAAGCAAATTTCGTGCTCTAGCAATCTCAAAAGCACATCTGCACTGCCCTTATGATGTTTGGAGAAGAAATTCCATATTTTTTTTTTTACAACGTGAGAAAGTTGAGAATGTATTCGGAGCCCGTCATCCTAGGATGAAACGGGGATCATCCATTGATCTAAGGGCTTTACTAGACAGCAAAGAGAGGCGCACCGGAAAAGCACGAATGCGAAGCAGAACTCAAAGCCGTGAACAACGGATATTATGCCCCCGATTTACAGCCTTGAGATGAATTTCACCATTCTGTGGATTGATGTGAATGGGTATCCGGAGAAGGGAAAAAAACTCAAACAGGTGTATACCAGTGAGCGTTTTATCATGTCCAACGGAGCGGAGGGGTGAGACAGGGCGCTACCCTCGTCTCTACAGAAGAATGTTGGAGTGAAGTTCGGCTAAGTTCTGTCTGGGCACCGACCATGTGTACTCCTATCTCGTGTCGACACCCTCCCCGCACCCTCACAGTGGCACCTCGTTTCCCCTACCAATTCTTTGGACAGATCATCGGGTGTCATACTGTTTCCACTCATAAAGGTATTCTGTGCAAGAACTTTAAAGGTTCAAAACACATGCAAAGCGATTTAGTGCCACGGTTTATCCGTGCATTCACAAGGGTTTTTAATAGTCACAGGTAACCACGTTTTTATAATCATCTTTGACACGTCACAGCTCCATATTATATCACATGGTTTTTGAATCTTTTTACATTGAGAGAGCAAAAACTTGGCCATATTCAACGTGAAATTCTACCTACCAACATTCTGCTACTCGCCAAATTGAAAAATCTCTCATTCACGGGGATATATCTGTTTTGTTTCTTTCCTTCTGTCGAACAAACCTTAGACTAGAGGCAAATTACAAAATCGTATTGAATCTCCCAAAAGTTGCATGATACTTTATTTAGACTGCATTGGTGGGGGGGGGGGGGCGGGTAGACTCTATCTGGAACGATAAGTCAGCCATTGATACGATGTGCAAGGAGTGTTTTTGAGGTACCATTTTTCCAATTTTGGAAATCGTTTCATATGTATACGATTTTTGTGATTTTGCCTTCCATATTGGGCCAACAAAGGAGCTACTATAACTTGCCATTACCATCATAGAACCACTCCCCACAGATAACATTTGGTCAGTCATTCGTAAGTCTAACCTTACGGTATTAAAAGATACCTAGGCCTAGGCTATACCTCACGATCACTCAGAGCTGATTCCCTTCTCCACCCGATTGTGGAATATCTTCATCGCGCGAAGCAGCGGAAAACAAGGAGCATTTTCCGTTGCTCAAAACGATCTCCATTTGATTTATCTCATCTATCTCTGCTTCAAAAAACCTATCCTGTCCCTCCGTTTGGGTTGGGACGAAGAAAAACAGACCAAAAGAGCAGTATGATTATGGCAAAAAAAAAAAGACACTTGTGGAAGAGTTAAAAACTCGCTGCTTGATTAGTATGACAGCATGTATATATCTATGACAGCGGAAAGGAAAAGAAGCTTTCGAATACGATTCAGTGCTTTGTAGAAAGTATGGAAAACTCTGGTCACTCATTGGATTTTTCACGTTTTTCAGGAATTTGGAGTTAAGTTTCAACTCATTTTCACGATTTTTGTTTTTTGAAACAATAGAAACAAAAAATACTAGACACATTGTGACCCATTACTGCGATTCTAATGATTTCAAGACAGGTGAGGAATGATGAAAAGATTTCAGTAACAGCTAAAGATACCAAGGGGTAGGTGCCTTTGAAATTTCTACTTTATAAGCTCTTGTGTCAAGAGCCATCCATGTTAACGAAACTGATCATGTGTCTGTTTCCCCCTTCCCCTCTCTTTGAGAAGAGATGCCACATAGGGCCTATATATTACCCTGTAAAATTTGTTTATACTGCGCTGAAATAGAAGTACAATCTGTGAATTTAATCTTCCATCAAGAATACGGGGCGGGTGAGAGCGGGAGTTCGTGTTCAGTAGCTCCACGGTGGAACCATATGCCCGATGTCATCTCGTGTTTACTGGTCCTTTAATCGCAGGGCTTGTCGAGATTTTTCTCTCTTTGACCAGGGTCTGAACCTAATCCCCGCAGCTGTTCTCGGGGCGTAGGTCACCCAGCCTCTCCACGTCTCTGCGTATGGAATTATGTATTTCATCTTGTTACTAGTCATACGACGCAGTTTCGAGCATGTGCTAACGTTTGTATATCGTAAAATGTGAACTAAGTTCGACGGCATGTGGGGCAGGGGTAAGAAGCCAAAACAGAAGGCGGACATTGTACAAGGTACCACCATCTACGCGCAACAATTTACACGATATGTGCCCTAATGTGAAGTCATGCATTTGCGAAGTTCTCTTTGATTATATGCGTCAATACGTTTCGTTCCCAATCCAAACTAATCGATCTCTGAATTGATGTTTTAGTATTCACATAAAGCACAAAACTTGCGCAATCTTGTCGCGGTGAAACTTCCGCACGTAATTCTGCAAACAGACTAAACCGTTCCATTGACAGTATCTTTTGCAATCTTGTTCTCAAGCCTTCGAGGAAGATAGTCTTTGGAGAATGTCGCGCCTCTAACATTCTTACCGGTACTATCGACATTATGTGATTGAACTTGTTGACCTTTTTCCGTGAGAAAGCGAGTCAAATCGACTTGTGAGGCAACAGAGTTGAATATGGACCACCGGGAGTAGTTCTAAATATCGTGATGTGGCGTTTTCTGTCTGCTCAGGCCACATCTATGCGTGTCATTTGTTCTTTTATGTATACTGTGAAACGTCCATTACCATGACCTATCATATAGGTCCTACTAAGGTGTTCTGACATAACGTTTACGGTATTAATGAACTCGGGGTTATTGCTTAGTGCTTTGGTAATTTGGGACGTGCAAAACAAGTATTAGCCAAGACAGTTAAGGCATACAGGTGGTAGAATTCTTGTTCGAGTTTTCAACCAATCCAACGTTAGATCAAATGTTGTGAATAAGTATTACAGAGTATGGGTGTAGGATTTCAAGTGAGAGCCGACTGTAGCAGACATTTACTAATAATTTGTGTAAGTAAATCTTGTAGGTACACAAGCTGAAATGCATTTAATCGCAGGTCTATCCTTGCCAATCAATGGATCCCATGTCTAAATGGAGATAGCTCTTCCACAGAGACGCGCCACCGTCTTGTGTTTGAACTGTTCATTTCAATTATTTCGGACATGCATGTCCAATATTATTACATGCACTTCGCCCGGTAAGGGTAAGACACGTAATGTCTGCATTCAGACCACCAGCAATCAACCTGAAGCGTGGGCGATTCAACTGGTCCAGCTCCTTGGTCAAAGGCTATCGAGATACTCCAAGGGCAAGTAAAGGAATACTCTTCTTTACAAAGTGCCAGCATCGTCCCTCAATGCCAAACCCCCTCCCACTCAAAAAGGGGAAAATCTGAAGGTTAATCGGCACAATGCCCTCCAATTCGCACTTCCTGACTCGGTCCCTGGCAATGCCATAAACAGTCAGACCCTCAAATAAACCGCAAATGGGCTATATTGCTCTTTAATGACGTTGCCACAAATGAAACGCAATTTCCTTGTCAAGGAATGTTTCAGATTGTCCTACCAGAGGGTACGACAAGTCAACAATAGTGCGCATCTGATAACTTCTCTTTGCGCCGGAGAAAACGCCAGTCCGCAGCGGGCTGGAGAGTCCGTTAGGTTAATCAAGTTCAAGCAGAAGTTACCACAGCTGAGCGTGCGAGTGTGGCTGGTTAAAGAACTTGATGGTCCCCTTCCAGACCATGACGTCATTTTGCTGGTCTCAACTCGGTCCAAGGAAAATCAAGTTCACATTTAAAAGGTCGCCGAATACTCTTCTCAACACAACTAAAGGGGGCAACGCGTTTGGTTTTGCGCTCCATCCTTGAGTGCACTGTCAATGCGGCTTTGCACTCTCATGACACTTGGTTGAATCACAATATCCCGTTAGAGTGCAACTTTACCATCCTGTTGAATATTCTCTTCTGCTCTCAACAGGAGTTGGTTATATCATCGTGTGCACGTGTATCAAACTGTGATGTCCATATTTTCAACTGCAGCAGCTATTCGATCAATTCAAATGGTCATTCAGTCGGAGTCCTAACCTAATAACAACGGAATACATACGTCAGAGCTTATCAGTCATTCGTTTTTCTGCACACATTTTCGTCAGCGTTCGTATAATTCACGTGCCTTAATTTCGCAATCATTCACAATAAAGACATTTAGAGTAAAAGGAGAGCAATATATCTTCCATAGAAAATAATTTATGCTCACATCGAGGTGTGGCTACTGTCTCGAGTTGAGACTTCGGAATCAGGATGTTGGCATGTAATTACATTTCTCATTTCTCGGGAAAACAACGTAATTCAGATTTTTTACGGATGCTGTAATAATGATATTATATATAGTTGTATTCATCTACTATGGTGGATGCTTTTTACAGTACTTGCACTGCTCTTCCGTCTTGTTACTATCAATAGCGCCCAGCCTATCCTAAAGCCACCGCCATACTTAGGCCAGGAGGAAAAGAGTAGGTAAAATAACTGGTCCAAAGATCTACATGTCGAGCTCTATTCACACCAAGGATGAGCTATCTGAAGGGTCTTGACTCTTGTTCCCACTTCAATCACGTTCTCGCAGCATTCTTCATCAAAGAATCCAATTGATGCGTCGGTGGCACTTCATTCACGGTAAATGTTCTGTTTACGTATCACATTGCGCGGTCTCCCGTAAAGAGGAATGTCAACTTCATATCCTCAGACTAAACAGTGCGACGTGGTGATTGGCTAAACGGGTAACCGGCGGAATACCCTGGCCATGTTAAACTCGAGGCGCAGAATTTGGGTCAATGTCTACTGTTTCTGGAAGCAAAAGTGAGAACGGAACTGTTAGCATGCCTGTCACTCGCGATATTTGTGTGAAACAATGAGGGCGTCAGAACGGGTTTCAGGCACAAGGGCGTCGCAATGACGCTGTCAAATCGCTTCTCATTCTCTATTCCCTGGACTGTACTAATGAGCCATGGAGGTGGAAACCTCCCTGAATGAACTGTACTGTCTCCTTGTTGGATTCATGAAGTTCACATCATCCCAACAAAAATGATACTCCTCTAAGTTGTCGTTGACTGACTGAGATCAAGATCCTGAATACAATTCATGCTGAATCATGTCAGTACACGTAATTGTATATAGGTGAACTCTTTCCCTTGTTGAACATTAAATGCTCAGAAGTTTAAAGCATCCATGGTCATAGAATACAGCTTACGTTGACGCGTAATAGACTAATACGTCGTATAAAGTATGGTATCTCGCATCGCGAGTGTAACAGCGATGAATCCCATCACTGATCAGTGGGAAAATATTATCATGGCGGGCATTGCTGTACCTATCACTTGGTGTACACTTCCCTAAGGGTTTGGAGTTACTAAAATTGACGTCATCGTCAAGTGTTGCAAATTAGCATAACGCGCCAGTGAAGGAGGCCGTTTCCTCATTCTTGATTGGTGATAAGCAACCCATGATTGGGGTTCGTTCGGCGGTGTGGTAGGCAGCTCATAACGCAGCGTGGCGAGCTAACAAGTCTCCTTTACTTCCGAAAACAAACCACAGGGGTCGAGAGCACTGTCGGGTAATATTTCGTCTTAGCGAGAGCGAGAGTAATCATTTTGTGGCTGAATCCTGGTGTTCTAAACTTGACTCAGTGGTAGCTGATATCAACCTTGAGAAATAAGAGAAACGTTCATCACATATCGTTGTGGCTGCTAAAATACAAATCATAATTTCATGTCAATTATGATTCCACACCAATTCTATCACCACTCAGTGGCTTCTTAGGAACTCCATGAGCATAAGTTAAGTTTGCAATGCATTCAGATTTACTATGAATGACTTTACGACAAAGTAGCTCGATGCTAGCCATGCGCAAACACTCTTCAAAACTCTCAAAAGAATGCATACAGCACTTCCTAGAAGAAAGTCAGCGCTGATATGAAAAAAAAAAATCGGTTATATTTTGATAAAGATCAAAATGATTAACGCTTCTTTGAGGCCGGGTGAGGTTGACCCGGGGTGCTTTGATTTCACTTGTAGTACCCCGCGATAAATGTAAAACGGAAAACAAGTGAAACGCTCGCCTGGGGACAGGCCGGGTAAGTTGTTCCGCGCGAGGATTTACACGTTTTCATCACTTCTAACATCAATAGATCCGTGACCCTAAGGCAGAAAGACGCGATTACAAACTGAAGGCTTACCCATGAAATACGACGAAGGCCTAAGCGTTTAGCTGTCCATTTGATACACTCACCACGTTTCATCGATATCCATGAATGCTGGCTTATTCCTTGCAAATGCAACATGGAGGGTGTTAGACATCATTAAATGTAGAGCAAGGAGGATGGAGCACACATAAAGGCTATCGTTTTTACCTTGCACGTTGGGGATAATGTCAAATGGAATTGATAATACTCAGAGTGTAATGGACTATAGTGCGATCCATTTCTCGCCGTTTTGTTACGGCAAAGACTAAGACCACTATGACGTACCAAAATTTTAGGCCCGTACCAACTACAGCAGTTGTTACGCACAGAGGCAACACGTTGTGTCAACTATCACGTTCCAGACAAGGTAAACATGATTGTTAACATTCTCCATAATTCCTACAGGCCAAACCAGCGGAAAAGGGAAATTCTAATCTAGGCTAATTATCATCAATGTTGACGGCAAAATTGAGCCATGTACTAGTAGGCTCCAAGGCCTTGGTATCCCGGCACAGCTGTGTAAAATACACTCCAAAACATGGGGAGTAGAGAAGGTAATAGTTTGAGATCTTGGTCAACTGGTGGTTAGCCATAGTCTGGGATCAGCTTATCATTACCATGGTAACAAAATTTCAGTAGCGATTCTGCTCCCTACATTCATGGCTACTGTACGCCAAACCTGATAAAGTTAATAAACTATTTAGAGTATGATTCTTCTGTACGACTGCATTTTACCCGCTCACTCGACAGAAATGACACTGCTTGCCATGCAGGAGAGCTCTTCCAGTGGTATAATAATTTTTGAAGAGAACGACGTCAACATGAAGTGACAACTTATGAAACTTTTAAACACGTAGTTGAACTCAGTGCGCAAAACACGACATCTTATCCTGACAATTATACATCACACCGACTTCAGGGGCCAACTTGAACTTCGATGACTGACGTGTATGAGGCACAAATTGCAGTCATCGCTCCGCGGCATATGGTGTCCCCAGGGATGGCGTCTCGAGTAAGACGGGACGGCAATCAAGTCTGAAAATCGGTTTCATGATATCGATTTCCATCCCCATGCACATGTGTTCCTCCTCCTCCTGTTGCTGGCTGGTTATCGACCAGAAAATAAAGAGGACGATCGCTTCACCGGGATCCTTTCATTATTATTGCTCTTGAACCAATAACAACACTTCCCGCCGTTATGTGAAGACGTGCGATTCGAAAAATGCGACTTTCCATGGACATTTACGCATCAACAGCCTTGGGAGTGATCGTTCGAAGGACTGGAAAAGTCGTAGTTAGGACACACAAGTGCTTGATGAGGATGAACGACTTCAGATTCGCACTGTTCTAAAAGGGCATAGAGCATTGTCAGACTTTCCATACCCCCCCCCCACACACACACACAAACACAACAACTTTTAATAAACCAAACCGTGTATGTTCTATAGTAGACAGAAAAATCCGTCTGTCCGGAGGACTAGGGTTTTTTTTTCTTTTTTTTTAATTTTACGTGGTCTCCGCGGAATATATGCTCGACGACAAGATACAGACCGATCTTTCGGTCAAGTTTTAACGGTACCCTTGGCAGTGTTTACTGATGAGATGAACAAAGTGTTGGTCCCTAGCGCATCCGAACAACCAAACAGATGTTCCTGCACCGCGCATCAAAACCATTCAAGTACCACAATGTAACCAAATCTCGTTCGTCGAAGTCGACAGACTGTTTCGAACGTGACTTCGATGTAATCGTATTTCTGGAGATATCCCCTTTGCAATTTGCAGATGACATATACGATATTCACTTGAGGGAAAAATATTAGTCGTTCAATATTTGGTTAAATTGTTCAAAAATATTTGATACACTGAACATGACGTTACAATGTTAACGACCCAAAGCGATTGGATCATCCTTACTGTTTCGATTCTGACTGATTCCTAGAGCGAACGAAGGGATAGTTTTGTGTGGTGTAATTCCCTTCAATGTTTTACTCTCAGTATTATATCTATATATTAGATTTTTTCCCAACTTTTCCAGTACTAAATTGTTCTCACCTGCGACCGGCTCACTTCACGAAACTATGCTGTAAGGCCGCTTCATATTGTATTCAAGTGTAGTGCGTCTGTACGGAAGATTGAAAGTAAATGATCAAACAGCCCCTCCCCCAGTCTGCCCTTAAACACTGACAGGTGTCACTGTCGTGTCATCATCATTATATAGCATAGATGGTCATATATTCATGTTATAATGCAGCTTATCTAAACAACGCTTCGCTGTGGTTGCGACTCTGGACTTATTGACATCACGTAATCCTGGGTTCAATTGTTTCCGGCACGGACATTCTTGGACAAAATCTTGCGTTTAAAAAGTAGGTTAGTCATATCAAAACATGTGATACTCGAGGGCGGCCTTCAACATCTATTTTGTCACAATAAACACACAGACAATGATATAGGGCCTACACAGATCTGCCAATTTGCAATGTCATGCGATTTAAAAAAGGAAAAAAAAAGTCCGTAGTCTCTAATTTCAGACGGTAATTATCCGAGGACAGCAATTGTACATAATCCTTACAAAAAAAAAAATACGACAGTCTTGATGCAGCAGAGAAAATAAGTTGAAGTTGAAGTTTATTATCTATGTATATTCACATGTTTACATGGCACAATACATAACAAAAGGCATATGCATGAATACAGGAGAAGCGAGGTTCTTTAAAGGTCCTGGTTACCTTTGGGAACAGTGATTTAAAAATGTTCAAGACATGACATTTAATGGATATGTGTAGGTCTGTTGTACCACAAAACATCCCGATATCATATAAAATTTTCGCGATAAAGCCTAAAATATGAGAAGATGTATGTATTTTTTTGAATAAACCGTAACTGTGACAGTTTAGTCTGGAAGCATTTTTTTATCATAACTATTGTTCACATTTTGTATATTCAACAATACTGGTTCAAATTTTTGCATTGGTTGTTTCTATCCCTAACTCACATTTTAGAACTATTTTGAAGCACTAATGCTGGGTTTTTGTTTCATCTGGAAACGGTAAATTATGCCTCTAACATCTCCGCAGTTTGACAGACGATGCAGTGATGAAACGCAATATTTGTTTTTCCAAACGAAGTTTATGACTTAGCGGAGGCGAAAAATAACATCAGAGTATCAGAATTGTTAAACCTTGAACGTGCTTCCCTATTTCAGCTGGTCGCAAAGGTGGATTATTTTACTGCCTTCTTCTCGTTTCCTGGGATACTCTCTTAACATCGGAAGTTTTCATTCATCCACATAAACATTGCCTCAACCAATTAAATTCAAACCGCGTATACTTAAAATTATGAAACACTATCTCCAGACTGAAAGTTATTCTTTTAGTCGAGACAGAATGAAGTCATCTCAGATTTAATCAATAGCTTACAACGACGATTAATATATATAGGCCTATATATATATTATATATAATATGGATATAATATATATATATATATAATATATAAGAGTAGAGACCTACATGAAAGGACGCCATTGCCAACACAGTTTATTATGGTCTTCCACTCCGAATGTCGGATGTAGATTTGATAACGACATAGGCCTGTTTTGTTTGTTTGTTCATTTCCATCTGAGAGATGGCTGGATAGTCCATATTCAGCTACGTTAAGCTTGTCTTCCATGGGGTCCAGTTGGATGTGAGGTGGGACCACTTCACCGGGTTAAACACCCTGCTCTTTGCGATGCCTGACGTGGTTCAATACACGAACTCAATATACCTATACAGACAATTTCTTTGATTTTGAAACCTCTTCACGTTCACGGAAAATGCAACGTTACTTTACAGCAGGGAGGTGAGACAAAATCACCTCCCTGTTTACAGGTACTGAGTGCACACACACACACACACACACACACACACACATACACATGCATATCATAGTTTTGTGACCATAATATCAACATGTTCAAAAACATAAATACAAAGGGGCTATATATTTACATGTAGGCCTATGTGTGTATGTGTGCGTGCGCGCGTGTCTGTGTGTGTGTGTGTGTGTGTGTGTGTGAGAGAGAGAGAGAGCGTGTGAGGTAAATGGCTTTTTTCACTTTCCTTTCACTCACCTCAGAGAACCAAAGAACAAAATCGAGATGACTAATATTGCTTCGTCCTTGTTAATTATCTGTTGTCTCGTCTGTATCTGTTAACACGCTGAGATAAAATCTCCGCTTACGCTACACAAACGGAATCGCCGTTTTACTGAAAAGCATATCTCAGAATCAAATAGATAATCAGTGAAATCTCTGTACTATTGAATGGGGAAAGTGATAACATTGCAAAATTTCACATAGGTCTATAGTAATACAACCTCATATACTAATTACATTTGGCGGTGTTGTCATCATAGATTCACAACAATACTATTGGTCTGCACATAAGAACGGATATGATATTTCATATGTGTGTATATATATAATATATATATATATATATATATATATATATATATATATATATTATCGTCTAAAATTTTGCGACTCCCCCCCCCCCTTCCGAACCTATCAAACTGTGCAATATAAAGTTATGACAAAATACTTTCTTGACGGGTGGTAAATAATGTTGTAATCATGTAATATTAAATGGCATTACGTGAACATCTGCGTGCAAGTCAGTTAAGACTTTTTAGTCACGATATCACCATCTCATAAAGTTTTTTACTGATGTGCGATTGTGATTAAATCCGTTGTTTCCACACAAGAAAAAGGAAAAGAAATGTTAAAACCAACAAAACAAGAATGAAGTAATACATCACGTCCATTTCACCAATTCTGTGTTGTGATTGCTTAGCAAAGATGACTTCAAAGAGTATGGCTTAGGCTTTACTTACTTCATTGTGGACACAAAACATGTCTTGCATAGTAATAAATTTGTGCACACCAATGGGAGAACTGTGTGGCAATACCTTATTTGCATATTCATATACACCGATATCACATTTTTTAAAGATTAGTCGAACCTGAGATTACCATGACATTGTTTGTTTGTTTGTTTGTTTATCTTTTCTCAATGGCCATTTGAATGAAATTTCTATAGGCCTAATTGTTTTCCGCGTTCTGTCATCATGAAAATAGACTTATTGATACGATTAAACTTAATAAAAGTCTCTCTAAGCACATTTAGTCCCTGGCTGTCTCACGGATGAAGAGGTCACGACCTGCACCTGCGCACCTGTTCCTCCATCGCTATCCAAGCGCGAGGTAGCTGGTCAACCGGAGGCAGACCTCTTCTGCTTGCCAAGCGCATGCAACACCTTTTTTTTTTTGTCAATCGAATTACGCGCATCGTCGAACGTGACATCGCGATAGCATGTCAATCAGAATCTGTCCAGCATGTTATCTCTTCTGAAGATAGGAACTAACTGTCACAGTTAAAGAAAGACGCCGCTCCACTTGTCCACGTTCACTTGGACTGTATAGCCCTTAGGCTACACCCTGAAAAGATACTGTCTTTTGAAATGAAATCGTAGGAAAAGGACGTTGTAACGTGAATAGATCTTGCAGAACATCTCTTCCCGGGATCATTACATATCTAAAGAGTATTGTGCGACGACTTACTACCACTTTAAGAAACTTTGGGGGATACCTACTTGGTTGTTTGTTTGTTTTATGGGTAGTTGTTCGTTTATTGAGGGCATGCTCATTCCCCTATGGAAGGACAAGGTGTATACAAACAGTTAGCCAAAGGTATCTCCTTCATGAAGTGCCAACTTCACTCAATACTCACTGTGGGGTATGTCTCGTGAGAACCATAACGCACAAAAATGCTCAAAGACTTCATGAGGCGGTTCTACCACCACCACCACCCCCACCCCTCAAAAATCAATAACAACAACAACAACAAAGGTCGTGAGCCTCAAAGCTCATCTGTGCCCACTAGTCCGAGTAAAATGACTTGAAATGTTTAACATTTGTTTAATACGCTGATCCCAAATGGCGATATTCACAAGCAATTTAATCATTAACAAAGAAGGGAGAAGTATAAAAAGTCGCCTCAACTTTGTTTATAGCGGCATCTGCAAAATCTTTGGATAGGTCGTGATCCTTCACTTGACCCAGAAAGGCGTGAGTGCATGAGGCCTATATTTTTAATGGTATACCCCTATTTGTTCGTGAAAGCACCTGTTTTTTAAGGAACAAACCTTAAACGAATGTCACGTATAGTATTTAAGGAAGTGCAAAAGATAACTGGGCCGTTAACATCACTCGCATCATCCGGTGCGGGCCATTTCGCGTCGCAGAGCAGTCAAGTGGCATGAAAATAGCATCACGTGTGTAGTCATGTTACCTCGAGCACGCCCGTTTATAAACCCCTCCGACGGTCCCGCGGACCGATTTGCAAAGTCTGCAAATTGCCGAACAACTGCACTGATCTTTCATGCAAATCATGTTACCCTCTTTGTCTGGCATGCAGACGAAGCGCCTCTGGGGACTCGGTAACCAGTCATTGGTTCATTCACAGCCCGTTCCACTCCGAGCACGGCGTCATCACAGTCGCATTAAATCTGGTCTGCCCCTAAATTGCGCTACCCCTTAAAGGCAGCGCCACACCTGTTGCACACTGCCTACTCATGATGGGAGGGGTGGGGGTGGGGGTGGGGAGCAGAAGAAACAAGGGATTGGGAACAGAGAACAAATCCTATTTTCTAAACACAAATTGATTGCACATTTTGGTGAGGATATAAACACCGCGTCCACCTCTTCCAAATTTGGTACTAGCTCAGAGAACATTTGCAAGTAAAACAGCACAAAACCCGGGTTGTTTCATGTTCCAATCAAGTGTGGCTTTACTGGCCAAATCACTAGGAATTACACTTTATCCCTTTCCAAAGCCTTTGCACACCTTGACAAGATGCAGGAGAAATTCACAAGGATGAACCAGGAAGGGGACCTCCCTGGATGAACTGACCTACGTGGACACCCTTTGGGCAGAGTAGTTCACAATCATCTTTTCTTCACTGAACCGAACGAACGATCGCGGTTGCGGATTAATCGCTTACCGAATGATATAGGCCTAGGCCTATGCCTTGTGGTTGGTTGTGCAAATGTGTACACGGGTTTATTTCCTTTCTTTTTGTATAATCATAAAGCTTCTAAATTAGCCGTCGTTCAGTTATGTTTTCATCTACAGAAACATCAAAGCATATCTCTAGAACGCCCAAGTAGACTGCGTATTTCGGCCTTTTTTTCGCCATCCCCCTGTAAAAAACAACCCAAGGAAACCTATTAGTATTACCACCCTTCTCCTAGCTTACATTTACAATTGGGCCTACATCACTTTTACTTGTTCCGTTCATGAATATCACACCTGCAAGCGATTCACATCTCATCGCTTAGTCATTAAACATCAAGTCATCGTTGTTCCCATGATAATTAAACATTACATCGTATATGGACGTGTGAGTATAACAGCATTCATAGTTTTAAATCACATGCAGGAAAAAAGCATTCAGCTGTAGGCAAGCGCTGACAGCTTACTACGCGGTTATCATCGTTGTCAAGAGATGATGAAAGACAAAAATCAAGGGAAAAAAGAGAGAAAAATTACAGAAAGCAGGAAAGAAAGATTTGATGGATTGGTCACAGGTACCAGGTCCACCTACGCCTGAGGAATATCATACTTGGATCCGCACGTTCGAAGACCACCGGCACACCATGAAAGCACTTGCAGCTGATGGTTTCCTCTGGAATATTTTGCTCCATTTTTGTCATCAGACAATCACGGTCATCAGACCCATCGTAAAACAATAGATTCATCAAGTTGATCACGAAAATGTAATCGCTTACGTGGCATTCATTCAGCAAACTCCACCGAAAGCGAGACAGCCTCCACGCTCTTTTTCTGGTTGTCAGTTACCTCACGTAGCTCATTAGTGTCATATAAATGCATACGTTATCTCCAGCATACCTCTGCCGTACAATTTTCCCAACATGCATGTCTATATACTGCACACGTATGGCATGGGGGGGGGGGGTGCGGAATAAACCACTTCTTTATTGGTTCTGTCAGACAATTACGAGTAGTTAACAATCTTTGAATCCCTGTCATCTTAAACTAGAATAAAACCAAAAACAACCTCCCGAGGTCGCAACATTTTTCGATGAATTACACATATCCGGAAACATGAAAATAATCGGATCTTTTTACACTTTACACGTGATTTTTTTCAGTTAGCTTCCTTTAATCTACTACCCTTCGCTGAGTGCAAATGAAGTGGAAAGGAATGTTCGCATGAGAAATTTCATGTGGAGCATATATATCCGGAGTCAGAAGTGGGTCGACAGTGTCTGGGCATAAAGAGTTTGATCTCTTCTCGTAAAATCTAACCCCAATATTCCCCTCACTATCCCCTCGTGCTTCCGCAACTTCAGCATGAATTGTTTGGGGATTTTTTTTTCCTTCTTTTAATCACAGATAATTGTATCGGGTGTAAAATTTCACACGCATAGAAACCGCACGATTTTAGTTGTGACTCAAAATGTCGTCACAGAAGGAAGGGAATGGCACTGTTTACTGGTTTGAATGAAGTCATATAATGTTTTGAATATTTTGACATGTTTAAAAACCTGGCAAAAATCATCTGAAGGCATGAGAGATGCCCTCGAAACACGCTAAAAGTAGTTTAAGCGGACAAAAATGTTACAGCAAATTGTGGAGCTGCCCAATAAAAGTCTTGGCTGTTCATAAGATGAATCAGGGAAATGCTAGTGCGTCACATGCATCTCAACGGGCAAAAAGAAAGAAAAAAGAATCTTAAATCACGAATTTTTAGATTCTTTTTCAGACATTGAAAAGATATTTCATTTCTCATGAGGCTTTCTGCATAACGAAGGGGACTCGGCTTCTTAAAGCTTCTTAAAGATGCAGAAATGGATCACCACTTCTTAATGATCAATTATATAGATAGATTTGAAACCGCATCAAAGTGATATCGTGTCAGAAACAGTTGGCTTAAGCACAGTCAGGCAGAAAGCTATAAAAGTGTCCCGTATATAAAGTTTGACTTACAACAAAACGCCTCTGCATATTATATATTCAGGTTTGAAGAGTTGACTTCATAGGCTCAAATGTGTCCCTCTTGAAACCACCACTTGTCATCACAGCCTCGGGACTTTTCATAGTTTGTTTTTTTTTTCCTCATTTTTCTACTCTTTCCCCCTTTTCATTATCTTTTCTGGATGGGGACATTTAAAAACTTCAGAAAAAATGAAAAAAAAAATCGCCCTCATAGGAACTTCCACTTTCTTTCCGTTTTGCTCTTATCCATTCTACATCTAGTGAACTTGGGTATCTTGAATCACTGGTAGGCCTATAGTTTTGGTTGAAGTGAGGTTTCAGTTTTTAATTTTCTGCGAGATAGGCCTTACTTAGTAGCCACTCTATGAAATGTTAAAGAGCATACAATTCTAAGAGGAATTCAAATTTTATTTGATGAAAATCGGATTAGAAATTGCTGAGATATCCAAAAACAAGATAAAACAAAGCAATCCTCATAAAAAGTGGATCCCACCTTCAATTGGGATTGCTTTGTTTTGGATATCTCATCCATTTCACACGAAATTTCCATCAAATAAACTTTGAATTCCTCTTAGAATTGTATGCTCTTTAACATTTCATAAGGTGATTTCTAAGTATCTTGCAAAAAAGTTAACAGCTGAATCCTCACCTCAACCAATACTATACCATCCTTTAACCTGCCAGATTGCTCCACACCAGACGACGCAGAGAAGAAATCAATTCAGGCGACCTTAATCGAGAAGCTTAACTCATTCAGTTTTACGGCGCGCTCGTAAATCAAGGGCATCCATTTCATTCAAAATACGTAATTCCTGAAATTATTGGACAAGCTCATCATCATGAAGCGTTGGAACGGATACACAGCTATTTTCAATATCAACCAAGGCGCAGAAAGAATAAGAGGAAGAGGGGGTGGGGGGTCGGGTGAGCGTTTGTCGCAATGGTGAATATCAGGGGAGAAAATAGTCCTCATTGTGCATTTTATGCGTCCCTGTATAGTCAAATAGAAATCTTTCCACATAGAGCGGAAATTCTTTCGCTTTCTTTCCTCTTAAACATGTAAATTAAATGAAGATTTTCTGTCCGTAACATAAACTGATTATTTGGGTTGTCACACCGAGTGTACACAGGAAACACGACGCCTATCAGCAGAATAAGGATTTGACGACTGGTAACGCCAGATACGAGTAACTTTTTGAATTTGGCTTTCAGAAACGAAGATGTCTGAAGTGAGACATCGCTCTCTTCGCGCTCTTCGCGAAAAGTGCAATGCAGTGAGTTGGATGGGCGTGCCCCCCGCCTCGTGGGACCTCCGGGTTAGCTTCTCCGAGAGGAACAAAGGTCATCATTCATCACATTCAATCTTTATCGTCAGTCAGTAGGTTCCAGCACTGTTGCCATAGACGTGGACAATAATCAAAGCGTGTTGCAGCAAGGCATGCCACGAAAGAACGTCGAACCATCTTCAGATATGTTGTAAATAGATCGATAGTAGATTTGGTTTCATTGTTGAGGTAACTCTCGCTGAAAGTCCAAGGATATTCCTTTGTTAAAGTGCAGTCCGAAAGAATGATGGTAAACAAATAAACAAAAATACTGCATTGGAAACAAACAAACTAACTAACAAAACAAAAACAAACAAACAAAAACCTGAGGAGAGGATACGTTTATGTCTAACATTCAGGCACTTTTCGTTTTAGTACCAAAGGCGAGCAGGTCTCACTTTTTGGCGAATGGCCATTGCTTGATCAGCAAGAAAGAACCTAGATATCGACTCATCAACGATTCTCCAAGCTACCCTTTAATTCTTTAGGGAAAGAAAAAAAAAGACTACCAACTATAGCACAACAGCGAGCAATCCTGCCAGCCATTACCGACGGCGGGAAATTGGACCGAGTCTGCTAGTGTTTGGGTGGCACCTGAATGAACCGGTGGTAACGTGTGCTCGGAAACAGCGTGAGGTCCCAGCTTGATGGGGTCTTCAGGCCACGTCTCCATCGTCTCATATGTCGGCAGAAAGTTACTCTTGTCGATCCGAGAAGAGTCGCTCTGACTCCTATCTCCTTGGTATTAACTTTGCCTGATGAGCTGAGACTTTCATCATTAATAATTTGAAGGTGTCCACTCAGAATCGGGTTGGACACAAATATCTCAAATTCGGCAACACAACTAACCATTAATATATTTGTGTAACGTTTATTCAAAGTCAAAAATCTTTAAGTTTGAGAGGATTTCTTAGAGCTAAGCACCTTAGTATTCCTAGCAATTTTGTCGTCGGTTTTCGACGAGTATTTTCTTGGAATCTGATTATACAAACGACATTGTCGTAACTAAATCAAAATGCTTAATGTCGAGATCAAGACCTATGGAAGCTTGCCTATTGTCAGTAGTGTACCTTGTCCTGGTGAAGAAGATGTATCACCAAGGCTGTTCCTTGTCTTTCAATAACACCTCCTCGCGGTGAAGAACTAAAATTCAGATCTTCCCGAGAGATGTACCAGGACATGTATGTAGACTGCATGAACAGTTTACCAGTCGGTGATGAAAGACTGCAGTTCTACAGAACAGTGGACCGCAGGAAGGCAATTATGAATCTACGGCCAATTTCCGGCTTCGCATTTGACTCACGACTCATTTTTGGCGCCCAGGGTCCGTGAAAACACCTTGGTACACCAAACGTGTGTGTGCGTGTGTGTCTGTGTGTTTACGTGAACTCGGGCCACCTTTCAACGTACTCCTCGTATACCTAAACGGAATTACGTACAACTGCCAAGTACGTTGGCCGCAAACGTGTCTCTATTGCACAGTCCAGAATAAAAGATGGAATGTGTACAGCAACATTTGACCTTTTGATTCGTGCCAAGAGCAAATCCGAAGCACATGCATGTGCAGGAGATATCAACTTTGGCCTATTTGTCACCCTCCAGGGCAAACCATTGACAGAAGCTATAACCAATTATGATAATGCCATCTTCGAGCAGCTTGGAGTCTTCGTCAACAGGTCTCCCAGAATAGGCCTAAATTATACTATGCGCCTCCAATTTATGAACCGAACCTTTTACCTACATTTACACACAAAAAAGTTCGTTTTCATGTGATCACGAAATTCATAAAGTCCTCTGATCATTAATATCTGGAGAGTCAAGTCGGGTCAATATCCCTACGTACAGGGATACACCTGAAAATGTGGCGTAGGAGTTCAGTGGGTTTTGTGATAGTCAAGGTTAATGGGGTGCATCCCAATGGGGGCAAGTATTGAATTGAAAGGCCTTCAGTCAATGGTAGCGATGCCTACGCCTTCAATATAACGAAGTCGCACATACTTCGACGAATATAGGCGAGCACTTGTCGAACGAAAACCTTGGTCTCAAGTCATTCCGTGCTTTCTTCACAGCTTTCTAAAATTTTCGAAGTGAATGCTACCCTCTACATTCAGAATTGTTGAATAGCAATCATTGTGATCACCAACATCTTGAAGATTTAATGCCTGTTATCCCTTAACACCATGACATTATGGGCAAGCAAAGGAGCGGCATCCAACTCGAACCATGAATACGACACGATTTGACCTCACTCTGCAGAGTTCACGAGGGGATGGTGACGTTTGTTATAAACCGGAAATTATTCAAAGGCGTCTGGTTCCACTCCCACTAAAACAAAACGAAACAAAAAAAAGAAAAAAAAAGAAAAGAAGGGAAGTGAATGGGATTCACATTGTCTTTCTCATTTCCCGCTCTGCTACAAGTTATAATGTCCTTTCGAAAGACCTCCGATTTTCCACAACCTGACATCTGTATAAATGACGGAGGACCTCGTTAGTGACATCGAGTGTACATGTAGAAGCGTGCATCCAACGCCTTGTATTTTTTTTCCGGTGGGCTGATGGAAAAGTTCATTGCTTTTTATTTGTTTGTCGTTCATGCTGTTGATATCATTATCCCACGGCAACAATGGTCTTAAGTTGTCTTAGAAATGTCTTGGGTCTCTTCCGCCCGATGACGTGAAAATTGAAACGAGCTAATGATGGTGGGTATAATAGTTATTGTGATTACAGAAAATTAGCACTACATCTTCGTTAGGCCGTTATAATACTGCGCTAATATGCTAGGCTACGCTTCAAAAGTAAGAAACAAAAGAATAAGAACACAGACGAAGATAATAACCGTGACTCGTGCGTCCCCTGGCCCTGAAAGGGATAGTATAGTTTTGGTTGAGCTGAGACTTCATGTTTCCAACTGTTTTTGTGAGATGATGAGAAACGTATTATGAAATATGAAAGAACATATAATTCTACGAGGAATTCAAACTTTATCGGATGAAAATTGGTTTTGAAAGATGGGATATCCACGTTTTATTAGGATCGCTCTGTTTTACTTTGTTTTTGGATGTCTTAGCCATTCTAAAACCGATTTTCATCAATGTAAACTTTGAATTTCTTCTTGAAGCGTATACTCTTTAACATTTCATAGAGTGGTTTCAAAGTATCTCTCAAAAAAAGAGTTAAAAGCTGCACCCTCATCTCAACCAATACTATACCCATCCCTTTAATGCTCTGGAGAGTTCCCTCATCCCTCGCTTGCCTATCCAGCTTGTAAAATCTAGCACGGTAACACACGAGGTCTGGCGTGCATGAATGAATACAGGTGACCTTGCTTCGCAACATTTAGCACTGAAGTTCACATTCTGGGTCAGACATTTAGGAATCGTTTAGATAAACTCTCTCTTCACTTCCTTCTCCGGTCCATTGTCTAAATTTAGCGCTGGATATAACGCAATGCTTCCACAGATCTCCGCGGTTGTCGGTGCAGGCGTGATGTGGAAAAAAAGGGGGCACGAATGCCAAGCAAAATGGAGCTAATTATGCCTTACGAGGCAAAATTGAAGGTGGAAAGGGTATGCTCCATATTCCATTACACCTACTTCATCAGTATAGATCTTACATGTCTATCGAGGTTGACTGATGTCTCTTTAGTTAACATATCCTTCCTCTCCACCACACACCAAGGGCACAGCGTAAGGACAGGCAAAAACGCACATAATGATAATCTTTGGCATCGCGCTGGTACAATGTATCATGTGTGTTGTCAAATGTTCCATGTGTTTCTATAATGAACGTAACTATGTGTGTCGTATAGTATAAGTATATAAACATTCTATCATGCGTGTTTTCACACTGAAATCCCCTTATCGTATATCTGTTACGATATAGGCCCTACATGTACTAGTAGGCCTATTTTGTGTACTGACGGATTATCTGTCGTTTATACGAGTTTTACATATTTTGATTATATTCGTTCGCCACAAACATTTGACCTCAGGGTTTTGGCCTGCCTTTTTTCATAGAATAAAGACAATATATAATTACTGTGCAATATATATATATATATATATATATATATATATATATGAAATATTCAAAAGTATTCTTATGTGTTTAATATGCTGCTGAAAACAATCCCAAATCGTATGGGCCAACAACCATTCCTTTGAGTGTTGACTCAGTAGAGTTGCTGTTCAAGACAGAAAATGCTGGTCCAAGACAATGCATTTTTTAAGCTTGAAGGACAATTTGCGGTTGTTGTTTTTTTTTTTTGCGTCACATTTAATGCAATTAATGTAGCTGCATTAATGACATGGCACCTTCCGAGGAATACGATTTTTTCGCAGATTATTTTGTCTAGCTATCACGTAAGCCACACAACCTTCTCAACGACACTTCTCGATCGCTGAAAAAAAAAACCCCACAAACGCTAACTCATATATCCTCACATATACTCTACTCGGAATGATGAATTAATAAATGTTTATAGAAATAAGTTTCACGCTCGCTGACAAATTCACCAAAATTTTGCGATGATTTCGAAAATCTTGTACACCGTACAGCGAGGAAAAAAAAAACCCCCAAAGATAATGATACAGCTAATTAATAGGGCGAGCACATGCTTTAAATGCCACCTATTCAGAAACCGCAGTATATGCATATGAGGCGTGGGCTATAGCAGGGAGGTGCTTTCACCTCCCTGGCTATAGTGAGGGGCGGAAGGAGGGGTATACATGTAAGTATATCTGGGAGTCGCAAAATTGCCGAATGCGGGACAGGCTTGTTGAGTGCGGCGTGACAACAGTTGCAGTTGATAAACACATCCAAACCCTAAAATAAACAGCTGTCAGAAGTATCATACGATCCACAGAAGATTGATGTCGTAAATCAGGCAACGCTATCAGGTTAATAGGTGAATTAATCGCCAAATATTAGTTCCCACTCAGTCAACGATCATTTCACTTCCGCTGATTTTTTTTTTCTTTATTATCGCACACCACATCGGTGGGACATTCATAAGCGCTTTTACTCACACTGTCACTACAAATTCCTGAATAGGACAATATCACTACATGAAACGCGGGAAATTAGTGAAACCAAGGAGATGCACATGCACACCCTTGGTGAAACCCAACCAGATGAAGCAGTTGCAGTCATACCTGCATCAGGAGTATTGGTAATACTAGTAGTAAGTAGCAACAATGCCGAAATTTAGGCAGAAAAAGAACACCAGCAAAATGTTGGAAAGAGAAAAATCCGGACATAGTAAATATGCATGGGAATTATGAGAACATCTAATACTGATCGAAACATACTCGCATGATGAGTAAAACTATAAGTAGGAAAAGTAACAATATAGCTATTTATTCAGTGGTACTGGTTGTAGCTATGTGATAGAAATCGCAGTAATATATTGTGACATGAACATATGACAGTGGTTGTACTTGCTGCTATTGTGGTGCCGAAAGTAGTAATACTACAATAAGTCGATAGGATTGTTGGCAGTATTACTATAATATACTATAAGTAGTTGTTGATGTATTGTGGTAACCCGTTGATTTGGTGGCATGCTGTGATAGTGTCGACATTATTAGCCTTCAAAGTACTTCCGACCAATGCGATAATACTATGATAGTCTATAGGGCATGATAGCTGAGAAGCGATTTCACTTCATAATCAGCATGTTAATCAGAGCCTAATCAAAATGCACCATAGCACAAGCAACAAACCCTGTAGTAATCGGCCAAATACCCTTTCGGGATAGGTTCCGATTCAGTTTATACCTTTCATCATGCCAAATAGTCCCAGATAATAATACTTACGTTTTCCCCCTTGTAAACTCGCATATATGTATTTTCCCCGATAATATTACTAATAGGTTTTCCCCTTGCAACTCGCATAAATTATATACATTTGTAAATGGTGTCAACGATCCGAAACGCTATTGTTTTGTTTTTGACACGCATCTAATATCTCGCAACGCCGTTCGTCAATGCTGCATAAATCTCCGACACCCTGAACAACCGAAACACGCCTTGCCTTCGTAACTTTCTAGTGGAAATTTGGATCCAAACACCGCTTTAAAGAAAAATAGTCTAATCAGCATACCACGGTGCGCTGCTGCGTGCAGCCTACAGACGATCTCATGTAATAGCGAGCAATGGAGTAATCGGAAAGGACGGATAAGATGGAAAATAAGCTTCCTTACCATTTTATCTTCAGCCGTGGTGAGATCATACTGAAAGAAGTTACACCGCATTACTCCAGTTTTCCGGTTTTTTGGGTCAGACAGCGGTAAGACCGCGAGGAGCTTTCTCTGTCTTGGCCGCGAGCCCAAAACATCACAGACGGCGGCGATACATTTGTACATTCAGCAATACATTCGACTAGAAGTCAGTCGAGTGCTTGAACTCGGAGACCCGAAAGGTGACTAAATGGGCCTGCAAGGGGAGCCGAGATGATGCCACGAGTTCGAGAGCTCCTCTCAGTAAGCTGTCGCTGAGAATTCTCCTTCACACGGGCCTGAGAACAGAAGAAAGCAAGGGCACACGAGATCTCCCAGTCCACGCGCGTGATCTCTTCGCATTGCTCGAGTGGTATCCAGACTAAGCCGGGGTTCAAAGTGTTCACGTGTACCGGTGGTTTATACCCGCTCCAAAACGATGAGCCGCCCAATCACTTTACACAGATGTACATTTGACGCGGTGATGTAAATGGAAACGTTTAGTCAGGTCGAGCTTGCAGTGGTCAACAACTTAATTAGAAGTGTGCATTTCCACAAGGATTCTACCTTAATGAAAGTACTAGTACGTCAGGAAATGACTGCCGCGCGATTCTTATCTCTCACTCTTTCTCTCCCTCTTCTCTGACTGGACAAGCTGCCTCCACGACTAGAGCCTAGTTGCGTGCGTCGCCTTTCGAACGCCGATGGATTGAAGTTTGCGTGCGTGTCAAATCCTGAGCCACGCACGTGTAATTGTGGCGGCTACAAGCAGTATCAAAAGTGATCGAAAACCATGTAAAGCAAAGGCTTACAGAGTTGACGAATCCGTGCGGTTACAAAGTCTTTCGGAATACAAAGTCTTACGATTCTTTAAAAGGAAGAATGGTCAAATCAAGCAACGTTGTTGGCACGTCCGTAAACACTCTCTCGTCAGTTACTTCAAGCTAGCATTTGGCTCTCCCTCTAATTCACTACTTTTTTTATGTCATCGACAATTTGTCCTTGCGTAGGATGTGCGCATATTATGTGTATTGCACGTGTGTGTATGTGTGTGTGTGTGTGTATGTGTGTGTGTGTGTGTGTGTGTGTGTGTGTGTGTGCATTGTTGATTGTTTTCCATTTTGGAGTCTGAACATTTTATGTGCTGCCAATAAACCATATTTCACAACAGGTGTATGAACATAAAGACACAACTTCCACCGATTGCGTGGGGGGGGGGGGGGGGGAGGGGGAACAGGGGAGGCCCACGACGCAGGGAAAGTTTATTGGCAGAGCGTCCCTCCTTCCGAATAGCCTCCTTCTTCCCGATACCCCCTTCCCCCAATTTCAACGGAAGCTGTCTATCTTATCAAGTTAATGAATACATTTACAGATGATGAATTACATTTACACCGTTCTGACAGAAATTTGACAAGCTTATGGTACATTTTAGATCTTGTTGATTTTTTTAACGTAATACGTACAACAATCTATGACGCCTCACAAACATGATTTCATGAAATTTTAGTAAAGCTCATTGAATTTAGTACTACAGGACACTGTTGCATGAAAAATGCAGTCAAACATAAGTCAGAAAATCAAATTTGAGTCAGGAGTCAGCCAATCTGAATTAAGTATTGATCTATTTATTTATTCCGTCATATTTAAACAAGGTACTCCCCTCAGCTTCTCAACTGCTTTCCAGGGGAGCCCTGTGTACATATACTTGATAAAACACTGGATTACAATAGACTTCATAAAAAATCACATACAAGTATAACACGTATTCGTATTTCCTGACATATGTTTGATCTCAACTTTTATGCAACAGTGCTCAGATGTACCAGGGAGGTGGGTTCTCTTCCCACCTCCCTGGATGTAGGTACCTACTGAGTTCCCGAATTTAGAGAGGCCTTGCAGAGTCCTGATTTGCATTGGAAAAATTAAATCTCGGCAACCATCGTGATAAATATCAGTAGTCACCAGTCTTGCAAAGATTTCCCCGTCACCAGAACATATTGGTTATGTCAATGTCAGTCTATCCAGGGATCGAGAAACTGCCGAGTGTAGACCTTTATCCGCCTGTTTTTCATTCAGCGACTGCTTGTGATTACTACACAAAGCGAGCGTAATCATTGGTTAGCTTGGAGTCGCCGTGGTCTCCGTGTGCAGACGCTTCCTTTCTTGATTTCCACTTTGTGGCTTGACATTTCCAATCGTCATACTGAAACTGCGTTAAAAACAAAGGCTATGGTAGCTTTAATCAGCACAACCACGACCGCAGACCTTGTCAACATTTTGATTTTCTACTAGACCCCTAGAAACAGCAGCTATCTAAGATCTTATCTGCGTATGTTTCAAGTCCCACCTTAATATAATATACGAGAAATACATATCCCCGTGCCCCGTAATATTGTTTTACCAAAGATACCGACAAAAATTTCTGAATTTCATGAAACATGCTATACGCACTGTCAGTATGATAAAAACAATGTAGGTGCAGCTGATGAGAATTGTTCGTCTTTACGAAGTCTTTCTCAGTAGATCCCGGACATTTACATTCCATTAGAGTAAGAGGAACTTTGTTTTGTTTCTGCCTAGATTCGCAAAACATTTGGCAGTTGCAAGTGATGAAACTGTCGTCTACTTTTATGGTATTTTGAGTGGAGTTTACGCAGGAAGGAAACCCCTGAAAATTTTAGGGATTCAAACAATACAAGTTGGTTTACTTGGATACTTCAGTTCAGATCAGTTCAGTTTTATTTCTGCATTGTATCTATGATACATAGCAAAAGGTTAATTAGACTCAAACTCATCGTGGTGTTTTTGTTTTTTTCTGGAAGGGGGGTATTTCACCTTTTGTCGTTGGGTGAATAATATGCACTAATGTAACAGAGGCATAAGGGATCCACGCTTTGATAGACATTTTAAACTTGCCCTACCTCTGTCTGTGAATACAACAGAGGACACGTAACACGATCATCTTAGCATCAGATGATGAATGACCGGGAAAGACACGTACATCGTTACACTGTCATTTATGATAGGGCCTAGAATAATGCGTGCTGTTGATGATGTCATTTAGCAACCATTATGGTACCGATAACTTTGAGCGAGTAACCAAATAGTGCGGGAAAGGGTGAGAGTAGAAAGGATAAAAAGAAATCCAATTGAGCGCAACTCGTGCGGTTTCTCGTGCGGAGTCATGGGCATTTTCTTAATGGCATGTGTCAAATTCAGCCAAGAGTGAATAATAAACCTGCAGGTTAAAGGCATGATTTACCATTTGCAGCTGAAACGAAACCCCAGCACAAGAGCTTTAAGATAGTTCTAAAATAAGAATTAGGGTTAGAAACAACCAATGTACAAATTTGAACCAATATAATCGATGTTAAGTATTGTTAAATATACAAAATGTAAACAATAGTTATGATAAAAATGTTTCCAGACTAAACCGTCTAAAGTTATGGTTTAATGAGAAAAATACTGATATCTCCCTATGATATTTTTAGGCGTTATTGCAAAAATGTTATATGATAGGTTGTTTTGTCATACAACTGACCTACACATATGCATCAATAGTAATATATTGATTTTTTTTTTTTAAGTCACTGCTCCCAAAGGTAAACAGGACCTTCAAGGATATCATTTCGGCTGACATTCAATTGACAAGTCGAATTATGTGCAATCGAGAGAGCTGTGCAAATCTATCATGGGAAAACAAATCATGACGTAAACAGAAGAGAAGCATGATACAATGTATTATCACCTGTATAGTCGTGGTCTTATACCGAGAACTAAAAAAAGAATACAGCAGGTTACTGACCGATTGCAGTGATGGCCAATTAGTTTCAGTCATCAGTCCGCTGTCCGATGAAAAAAAAAAGATAACCCCAAACAAACTTACTGTTTGCACAGTGTGCTAAATAAACTTATCTTATGGAATAAAACCCCTTGAGTTCTGTTCTCTTGGTGAAGGAGGACATTCTGGAGATAGTGATGGATTATCTTTTAGGTTTATTTTTTTTTTTTAATGGCAATATCATGGAATCCTGCAATATAATAAAACTTACTACTCTTAAATGAATTGAGCTCTAACTTCCGGTTTCCCTTGGTGACGGCAACATATGGCACCAGTATGTTGCACTGACTTTGCGGACATGACACTGCAGAGTTTTGGAGTGGATGAAGTGGGATGAAGATACATGAAAGTCGTGTTAAGGTTGTGTATAATAATTATAGAGAACAAAAGTCTACTCGGTAGTGGGAAAGGGTAAAAGTCAAATATTTTGTCGTCGATTCGAGACCAGATCATATCCCACCGTCCGTGTACTGCATGTACAGCAATTTGACACAAAGACAGCTTTTTGGCACATTTTTGTCACACTGTTGTTGATAGAGCGCTCAGCTCTTGGCATCGGAAGTAGCAAAGACTGCTACATAAAGAGCGCCATCACTGATGATTTTGTTCTTTTCTGTGCTTCCTCCCTGAACTATGCTGTGGGCATATGTGCTTATTTACAGATTCTAGACAAAATCTTTAAAGGTCAAAGGTTGCTGAACTTTAGGTGCATATGACATGTTCAGTTGTGTCTCAATCTAGGAATTCCCAGCATTTATAGTTGTAAAAGGTCAAAGGTCAAAGTCATAGGTCACAGTACTTTTCCCCTCACAATGTTAACTCCAGGTGGCATGTAGAGACGACCCTGTGATGTCATACCTCTATACAGTTTTCACTTTGTAAGAACACTAAGTATATGATACCTCTTTGATAACACGAAGCAAACCTGGCATAGTCCTCTACTTAGACTCACGTGCATTTGGAAGCCATATAAACCATTTGTGTGTATGCATGTGTCCAGCAGAATCGATTCATGTCGCCATGTCGTCCTAGATGTATCGTAGCACAGAACCCTATTTTGACATCATGAACCTGACGTACGAAACTCATTGTCTGATGATCTTAGACGCAGTGCTTCCCTTCGATACATTGCCAAAAAAAAGAAATAATTATAAGAATGATAAATACAATCTCCGAGTAATAACGATCTAGCTCACTATATTCAGTTTCATACCACCACCACCACCCCAACCACGATAAAAAAAAAGTACTTTGCCTATCGTTATTATTATTTTTTTTTACATTTACAGGTAAACTACAATTTTTTAGGTGAGGGTCGCATATCGTACGTCATTCCGGTCCTTATTTAATTTGTACTACGCATAATGCATATATATATATATATATATATATATGTATATATATATATATATGTATATATATATATATATATATATATATGTATATATATATATATATATATATATTATATACAATTGTTTTCTTCATTTTGTTACTCACTTTCACATGTATTTTGTTACTTTACGTTTTTGCAACTGTTACAAATATGTTCTGCTTATACATTGTGTATAATTTCTCTCTGTTTATTTGATGGAAATGAAAATAAATTTGAACTTTGTACGCTGAACTTTGAGATTTTTAGGTAAAGTCAATTTTCTTTATACATGATTAAGTTATTGCTCTAAATTGATATAATTATTCTCTTCTCTTAATTCCCTTTCCTTTCTTGTGTTCATTTTTCCGTCTAGTTATATCAAGAAGGTATCGAATGGGACTTGTAGGCCTAGTAATTACTTAAATATCACCTTTACGTTATCTTCAGATCGTTTTATCATATGCACAAGGCATTCAAGTTATCTTTTCATCTTTTTGTTCATTCAGTACAAAAAAGGAGAAAATTTACAGAGGTACGATGTCACCCTATAGGCCACTATCCCAATCAAGCAAACGTCATATTGAAAGCAGTCAATCTCCTAAATCTGTACCTTGAAATAATTCAAACTGAAAGTTACAAGGACGATGGTTGCATTTCGTTATTTCGAAGATTCGTAATTCCGAAAATGGTAATAAAGTTCGTTATTCCGCAGGTTCGATGATAAAAAAAAACGAAATAAGGTTAGCGAGTGAGAGCCTTTCATTTTTCATTTTTGGATTCACGAACCTTTGGAAAAAAACAAACAAACCTTATTTCAATTTTTGGACTAACGAATCAGAGTCCTTCAGACTTATGATTTACATTCAGAATAACGCCTCAACGTATAGCCTATTTCATTTTCGGTTTAGCGAACATCTATAGGTTTACGTATTCTATGTCTTGCGGAGTATAATGAACCTTCGGAATAGCGAATCTTATTTCATTAATGCGGATTTGTAATGAACCTTCGAAGTAATGAACATCACCCTGGACAACATCATACAAAGAACAAAGGCTGAGGCAGCATTCCTAGTATCTTTCTTGTAACAAGTGAACACATCTTGCTCTGATCGGCATTAATAAAAATCTTGACTATTTTGTGATCCCTTAAGTTAAAAGAAAGAAGAAGAGTCGGCGTGGGGGGGGGGGGGGGGACCGACATCGTGACAAGTAATAGGTGAGTGATAAGCAAATAAAGGAAGTTGGCAATGATGTCTATCGGATAATTTGATTAAGGGATGGGATGTGATTTGTCTGTCACTGTCTGTAAGAGAGTAAACTCGCGGGGACAGACATCCCGTTTAATATAATCCCACCTCTGTACAATTTACATGCTCCTCAAAAAAAGTAGAAAATAGCACAGTATTTACAATATGTACATATAATATATATATATATATATATATATATATATATATATATATATATATATATATATATAATTATATAATACGAATGTATACAAACAAAAATGTAGGTGAAATAAAGTACGCTGGCGTAGACAGGGCCTACTACTATACTATAAAAGCACACTATGCGATGATACATAGTCATTACTGACTTTATAAAAGGGTAAATGAATATCTTTATTGTGTTAATCTTGCTGACACCTAAGTGGGAAGATGTCTTCGTTCATACTGTAAGACGAAAGGAGAATTAAAGGATGCCCTTGTGATTGTTTTGTTTTTGTCTCCTTTGTAATTCCATCTTTCAGCAGGGCAAAAATCTTTATATTTCATGCAGGTGAGTCTAAAAGTATAGTCAAGCAAAGAAATACAAAGAGGAGGGAAGGAGTTATTCGAACAAAAACAGAGAAAGAAAAATTACTCGAAAAAAGGGTTAATAAATCGTTAGAGCGACTCGGCTTATATATACTGAGTCATTTCAATTACCGTTCGAAATCATAACTGAGTTAATATCGTAGTTTCCACTCTGTCACAAGTGAGCCTTCCTCGCATGTAACCTAATAATGAACTCTGGCCCTCTGGCGAGCAATAATATGCACACATCTGGCGAAGAAAAAAAGAAACAAACTGCAACTGTAATAGCTACGTTTTCATTTTTTTTTTGTGTGTGTGTGCTCACTCTTGCCTCCCTAATGACCATTTCCGCGAAATGTTAAGCTATTTGGGGCTATGCTTTTTGTTGCTTTCATCTCCTTCCGATACCATGCACTTCTTAACCCAGCACACGCGCAAAGATTCCGGCATAACCTTTCCATATTTTTTTTTCCTTTTTTCTTTTTTGTGATGGCGAAGTGACGGTGCTGATCAAGCACGCATTGCGGGAGGGAACACTTGCAAGTCAAGTGCACTTTATGGCCTGTGTGAAACAAAATGTCGCAAATCGTGTCGGACGTGCGATTGACACGCGAAGTTTATTAGTTTTTTTTTTTTTTTTTTTTGGCCTGAAGCATCCAATTATATCAGCTTGATTAATCCAATTAAATCAGCTTAGCTTGATTTTGTCTGGCGTCTTTTAAAATAGATTTCCGCCGTTCCAATATAGTCATGTTATGATCATTGTCACTGAAATCATATTTTGAAAATTAGTTTGACAAAGAAGGTGAAAAAACAACAACAGTTTTGATGCAAGAATATCAATTCGTTCCTTCGTTCTCAATTTTCTTTTTGTCTTACTGTAGATAGATGAAATAAAATACCCTGGCAGAACTTCAACTTGAGCTTCAACTTCTCTCAACTAAAATGCTAATTAGTTGAATAATTAACAACAATTCTCAATTTGTCATGACAGAAAAAAAAAATTCCCTGAAATCTTACAATACTTTGTGCTAAATTTACATGACATTTCTTTTTTTTTGCATCGTCATTCAAGAAAGTCACATACTTTTTCTTCAAAGAATGTCTTGTTTAACAACATAATCCTTTCTATGTGTATAATATAAAATGCGTTTCAGGCCTCTATACGAGACAAAAAAAAAATCGAAAGAAATTGAAGTTGAAGGCATGATGCAGAGGTGTCGTTAATTTTCCATTTCCAGTTTGGCCATGCTCTAGCTTTAGAACAAGCAACACCTAAATTCTGATACTGGAGATCCCCCCCCCCCCTTTCTCTCTCCCTATCTCTTTCTTGGCCTTCCTCTCTCATTCTCTTTTTAGGAGGATTCATCTCATTAAAATCGTCACAAAATGCATCAAGTCATTGTCTTTTCTTTCCTGAGACTTTATTATTAGATTATACTGTCGACCAACTTCGAAATCTCTCCTCGCGGAGTTTAGAAAAAAACAAAGTTGCAGAGAACCGGACCCGCCTCTTCTATACGGCAGCCCCGTGGCACCTGCCCCATTGGAGGAAGAATTATGATATGAGTATCGCCTTGCACTTGAGCGTGACTAAATTCCTGGGCAGGCGCTAACCACAAAGGGCGCGCGTAAATGGCAGGAAATTGCGACTCCCTTCTTTTTTCCCGCTTTCGGGGTCTCGAGCTGTGACTGACCTTCTGACAAAATTCGACAGTGATCGGTTGTCTATCAAATTATGATTTTGGTCTGCTGTGGCTTTTGTCTTGTGGAGTATTTTTTTTTCTTTGTGAAAGAGAGAGGAACCTAATAGGGCGTCATTAGGATTCTATTTGTGTTGTTCGTGTGGCTCGTCCCAAAAGTATAGTTTGTAAATTGCGTATAGTCAAAACATGCGCAATAAAAGATATGAGCCATAGCGCAGTTGTCGAGAGCAAACAATTATTGAAATTGCACGATGATACACTACACGCTACAAATGTCATCTCTCAGAAACAAACTACGTTCTAGCAATTCAAGGATTTCAAGAAGAGTTATTGGCTGTTATAGGAAAAGCAAATGCGTACGTAAAATTCTCAGCTGGAAAATTGGATGAGCGTGAAGAAAGGGGAGGCCGTTTTAAGATGTGAATAAACAGACAGATGAAAAAAAATGTCGAAGTCACTCCATCAGAAGACATCCTAACACTATCTGACTCTAATTCGCCACAGTTTGGGCTGCGGAATCTGTGTGTAATTACCTCTGCCTAAAGGCACCCAAATTACATTTTCAATCCACCGCTCATCATGAAATATTCACAGTTTTATACGCATGACCCACCCTTTCACACAAATCCTATAGTAGGGGTCTACATCTTGTCCATAATTACGATCCGTCATGACAGATTTTTTTTCTCTCTCAATTTTTTTAGTCAAAATAGAATCTATTGCAAATTAGTTTTAAAAAAAAGAACACTTTTTAACTGGGTGTTTACATTCTCAAGAAACATTACACTACTACAATTATAACCTTGATCTTGATCTTAAATAGAATTAACATTGTGTTTTACCACTGACTATCTTCATTCATTCTTTTTCTTTCTCCATTTCTATCATAATTGCTATGAGGGACAAAGCAACAACCAAAGATTGATAGTTACGTGGGTGCTCTCCAAACAGACCTCCATTTTACAGCAAACATTCCATCTCAAACTTTCTTTGACTGCAAGAAATTTCCTCTAAAATTCATGGCAAAGATTTTCGTGAGTGATGTGAGAGAGAAAGGACCAGGGGGTGTTTCATCAACGTTTGTCAGCGCTGACAATTTCAGCAAAATCCTTGGTTTTGATTGGATGAGATGCTCTGGTCACTGACTGTTACTATGGTGACTGTCAGTGCTGACAACTTGTCAGCGCTGACAAACGTTGATGAAACACCCCCCTGAACCACACCTGGGGGACACTACAGCACCTGGCCATATGGACAGAGCCAAATGAAGGACTTTTTGTAATGTTTGTGAGTGTGAGTTCATGCAGGGAGGTGAGACAAAACCTCCCTGTTTTATGCATATGCGTTTATATACTGTGTGTCCATTTGTGCACGTGCGTGAGTGTATATACTTAAACATTGCATTTCTTTTTTTACATGGCAATTGATTGTATTTGAATTGACACTCCAAGAAGATGGTTCTTGTTTGTGTTTACATTGAAAAAGAAAAATACGTGACTAACATTTCTAAAGCTTCCTCAATCCAGACCTTGATAAATCTAACAGATATAGAGATACGGGTAATCAGGGGACTTAGTTATCGAGTATGTCACAAGGGCTATTGAAGCCATCAGAGCTCACTTATAAGCTATCTTTGCCAAAGACACGATTTTCGCTGTAATCATGTGTATCGCTGCCAAAGAAAATCGAAAAATTAGGTGGGAAAAAAAGGTGTGAGGCAAGCGGTTGGAAAAGGGCGTTGCTCTTTGGGGTCCGATCGGACACGCCCAGGTCGAGGATGTGGAAGGGGCATCAAGCCGTACATGCATATCAAAAATAATGTTGTGTGCTAAGCTTATAGAATTAATATCGGCCTAACAGCGATAATAAAAACATTCAGGATGATATGATAATGATAACGATGGCGACGACGACGTCGGTGATCATGATGATGATCGACTATTATGCTATAGTAGTACTAGTACCGTTTATAAGAGTCATACATTTACATAAAAATGACATTTGAAGCATTCGAAATGGTGCTGCTACTGATAACAGTACTTTTACCTCCTACCACAATACACCCACTTCAGCAAATACTGAGAATATAGTCAATAGTAGTCATGAAAATAGTGATACTCCTCTATAGATCTTTTTTTAAAAAAAATTCATGTTCCATATTCCGCATTTCATATTCAGGTATCATATTCCATTTGATTTCGAAGTAAAATATGTTTAACACAACAGTCAATTTTAGATATAATTTCACAAATGTATAAGGACATGTAATATAATGATGTGTGAATGTGAGGAACCTATACTAAAAAGCAATGCTTGTAGGATGTAGGTTTCAAAGAAATAATATAAGCGTTTAGTACAACATGCTAATTACGAAAGATGACGAAACACACGCGAAATTCAGTATGTCGAGATTATGATAAAATCTACGGAAAGTACAAAATAGTTTATAATGTTCAAGGTAAAACTCAAGGATTCAATGCTACATAAAATTGCAATATTGGTCAAACAAATGTAGTTAAATGTAGTCACCCGAGCGAGGCATCATTGCGAATAAGGACAGATAATGATGCTAGTAAATAGATGCTAGTAAAGGACAGAATTGAGACTTTAATGACAGTGTATACATTATCACATGAAAAATTTTTGGATAGTGCTTCAGGAAGCAATTCGCGCCATAAGCGACGCTTTAGTCACGTCCCCTTGTCATTTTAGAATGTTGAATATCCGGTCTCCAGAAATTAATTTTGCTCCCCAACCCCTCCCCCTCCCCCCCCCCACCCCTAAAAAACAAAAAACAAAAACAAAACAAAAAAAAACAAAAAAAAAACACAGAAAAAAAGCCAGACACACAACAAAGCGAATGTTAAACATGAAAATCATCATTCTGTTCGAGGTAATGAGGGATGATGTGTGCGTGTGAATCATGTAGGGCTAAGAATATAGGCATCCGCAGCTGTTGGTTTCTTGTAACTCTTATTTGGTATACACTTCATGAAATGCTCTTGCCAACACACGTCCTCCGAGCTAAATCTGATGATGGCAAGCCGACTGTATATTGCCTGCGTCCGTAAAGTGAATCTCCACGCCATCTTAAAGGGTGTGTACAGTTCTGGTCGAGGTGAGGATTTAGCTTTTAACGTTTTGCGAGATATTCAGAAACCACTCTATGAGATGTCAAAGAGCATGTAATTCTAAGGGGTATCAAAAGTTGTTTTTTTTTTGATGAAAATCGGTTTTGAAATGGCTGAGATATCCAAAAACAAGGTGAAACAAAGAGATCCTAATAAAATGCGTGGCCTGTCACCTTTTATTATTATCACTTTTTTGGATATCTCAGCCATTTGAAAACCAATTTTCATCAAATAAACGTTGAATCCTTCTTAAAATTACATGCTCTTTCATATTTCATAAGAGGTTTCTCACTATCTCACTTAGGAATGTTCAAAATATGAATCCCCGCCTCAACTAGTTCTGTACAGGCCCTATTTATATATAGTTAATATCATCAAATACAATGTAGCGGCAAAATGCTTGAGGAAGATGTCATGATAATCGGACATGATCTTGGATTTGGTCAATTTATTGGATTTTAAGCCGCTGCGTCTCTTATGATATCCACGAAACAACAATATCCGCAGCAGTAACGTAATACAATGCAAAATAAGTAAGATGAGTTGAGTATGTCCTCGTCAGACGATTGGTGTGTATACAAAACTATATATCACAATATGCCGTATAATACTCAGCGATAATCTAGCAACATAACACCTACCATTACAAGTCACAGTTCCTTAATTACGATGATTCCACAATAATTTGATTTGCAGTATGAAAATTACGATTTTCTTCTTTAAAAAAACCACCAGTGACATTATTTTGTTTATACATTATATTTAATTGCATATATTGAATGTATATATTGTATGAATTTGATATGCACATTGGCCATGTTTTGTTCTGCTGTAATCTGAGCTGTATAATGCATTACAGCCTGGTATCGTCCACTGCTTTCACAAAACAATGCCATATGACTAATAATCTACGTATAGTGGATTGTGGTCGTGAATGGAATGCCGACGGAAGACCAGCTTTTCCTGCCAGCAATGACAACGGGTGGTGATGGGTCCTCGGTTGCCATAGCAACACAAAAGTTAGCTACTAAAGAAATTAGTCCTTCCGCAGCTCAAGTGCAGAAAACAACAACAACAAACATCACACACACACACACACACACACACACACACACACACACACCTTGAAATATTAAATCAAAAAGAAAAAAAATTACATAGATTGAAAATACCCCACCTCAACATGTTTTTTGTCAAACCCCTTGAGTAAATCAATTAATCGTCACACGTAATCTTCTCTTCTTTTTTTAGATGATAATATAACGATATTGTCTTCTGTTGCAGGGTAGCGTCATCAGTGTTGGCACTGTTAGCAGAGGGCATTGCCATTATCACTGCTCTGTCGTTGCCAAGTACCAATTTACACACCTGGGTCGAGAGGGACATTGTGGGTAAAAGTATAGCATGTCCAAAGAAGTAAGCACTGGACTTGGATTCGAACTCGGGTCCTCCCAGTGAAAGTCAGTGTAGCCATAAATGCCACAATGCCCCCTACAAGATCGTTATAAACTATATTATTTTCATTTCATGCGTGTACGGCTGGTGGAACACATGGCCGGGACATCTTGATCAAGTTTGTCGGCCTAGGCAGGGTGCTCATTAACGGAAAACCCTCCGTCGGGTCCATTAATCGGCGGACCCACGTCGGGGAAAACTTACCACCACTTCCTTTTGCTCGTTCACTAATTACTCCTCAAACACATGGAGGAGGGCATCACCGGAGCAATAACTGCCGGAGTGTGAAATATTACGATATGTTATGATATTGGGTACCAAGTGACATTTCAGGGACAGAATGCGTAAAGTGCACGTAACCTTGCTATTAACGGTGGTAGGCCTCAGATAATGAAAATAATTGTGATTACAACAATAACGCTCATAATGATGAAGATGGTGGTGGTGGTGGTGGTCAATATTATTAATAATAATAAAGAAGAAGATGATGATGATAATGGTAATAATAATAACAATAATGTTAATGAAAAAAACAATAACAATGATAATAATAACAATGTTAGCAAAAATAACAATAAAAGGCAAGAAAAGGAAGAAGAAGAATACAGTAATGACAACGAAAATCGTTATCATAAAGGTAATTTTGCACCCGGAAATAGGACATCATCGTTGAGATAATAGCTACTGGTTTGGATAAAACTTTGAATAACATGATATAAGTCACATTGTTCTGTTTATCTAAGCAGTTGGAGGACTGTTCCAGGGGCGGATCCAGGAATTCCGTAAAGGGGAGGCGCCTTTACAAGATTAAATGGGGGCGCAAGCGCCCCCATTAATTGTTCTTTTTATTTCTTTTGTTTTAACAAAAAAATAATGATAAAGAGGGGCGCGCGCCCGGTGCGCCCCCCTCTGGATCCGCCGCTGCGTTCAATCCCGTTTATCTATGCGGAGTACAAAGCCCACAACCGTCATAAGTGTCTCTGAAGCTTTGTTCAGGAACTCTACCGACAGTCGCTGTGGAGTCTTAAATGCTAGAGGGCGCACTGAATTTTACTCTTTTGATACCATTGAACAACTGTAGCAGGTGTGTACAAAGTACTAGTATTACGTACATAGAGCGGGCACAATCAGACGTCAGGAATTTTTCGGGGAATCTTGACTGATGGTATGTTTATTAGTCTCTCGAATATCAAAGCGTTTGTGCAATTTTTACACACCAATCATATTATGCTTACCAGTGTTCAGTAAAATCCATTAATTGTATTCACATTGTAGTTCCACATAGCGCTAACATTCCGCCCTATCCTTGTGAAAATTTTCACCGTCGCTTCACACAAATAATCGTGAAAAACCAGATTTCTTGCAATAGTTATTGTGACAGCTAAAACGTATTGGACCGGTTATCCTGATGGCATAACTGTGTTCTGTTTTGTGAATTCGGGGTTTGATAGATTATACTAGCAATTGTAGCATTTTCTACAGAAGTACACAAGATTAAATGTACAAGAGGTGTATTGAATGGTACTAGGTGACGTGAGATTAACTTATACTCGCCAGGTCTCGGGGCATGGTTATTATTGCTGATCATCGCTTATTCAGTGGAATAACAGTGGAATAAGATTATTTCTTTTTCGATGCTTGAGAAGGAACAAAAGTTTCTAACGGGTCTCGGGATAGGTGCAGATTGTATAATAATACCACCACTTTTCATTCAATCATCCATTAAAATTTTATTTATGGACTCTTCATTCATTTATTCGTTCGTTCGTTCATTCATTCATTGATTCATTGATTCATTCATTCATTCATTCATTCATTCATTCATTCATTCATTCATTCATTCATTCATTCATTCACTTACTCACGCATTCATTCATTCATTCAATCAACAGCTGACGTATACATTTTCCGTGATGAGCGGGATACCGGATTGGGCAAAGGTACTTTGGTTGCTCAACTATATACTCGATACTCCATGATTCTCGTTTCTGAACACCCCATCTCATTGCCCTCTCCCGATTTTGACCCTATCACTGCTTGGTATGTTCCCTCGCCGCCGCCTCCACCGCGTCTGCACACCATGGCCTCGTGCGATTCGTCGATCTCGCGGGGACAAGTATTTCATTGTGGCGATTGGTCAACTTCATCGGACTGCGGCGTAGACGGGAAGAGAAAGAGGAGTTTGAAAACAGATTGATTAGCTTGTGATTTGCCAGGCTAGATTACAATAATTATTGTGAGTGTTAAGAGACGGAAAGATAAAAGAGAATATCATGTGAAGAGGAATGTGCTATTCATCAAATAACCACAATGAAGTATATCTTGAGCACAACGTCAAAGTTGCGAAATCGGGGGTTGGGGGTCGGGGTAAACTTTGGCTAACTTATATCAAAATGCATTTTGAGTCTTTTGAATTATGATACTGTAGTTGTACGACTCATATCAACATCTTTCAAATTTCGTTCGCAGAATTTTTTTTTCGTGTTAGTCTCTCCTATTTGTCAAGTTTCAAGTTTCAAGTTTCAAGTTTTATTTCATATTTCCATTTCTCAGTGATGGGATTACAAAATGATTGACAATAAAACAAAAGTACAAAACATATACAACCATATCTTATGTTTGAAGAAAAAAAGACAAACAAACATTACACACAAATATAAATGGTCATTTTCATCTGAGGATATCACAAATAAATGTCAGAAATATGATGGGGCCTACATAAAAGCAATGATGCTTGCAAAAACTGTAGGTTCCCGAATTTATAGGCGTGAAATTATACGGAGAACGGACATGTTTATCTCGATCAACTTAAATTGTACCAGTGCAAAATCAGTATTAAAAACGAACTATCGAACCACATGAATACTTTAGTATCGCTTAAACGAGACTGTACATATTTCGCCTTGTTTACACACACACACACACACACACACACACACACACACACACACACACACACACACAAAGTGCTATAACGGTATCGTCAAATAACTTGGAGCTGCAGACAAAGACAAAAGACTGGGGGTATTAAAAAAAAATGTTGCTAAGAGCCGGGTAGTGTGTATCCACTAAGTAATAGCCGTTTTAGTTTGCGTTTGAAGGTGAATAAGGATAAGGAAGAAGTAATATCTTGAGGGAGGTCATTCCAGTATCTGGGTCCAGTAAACATAATTGTTTTCTTTGCAAAAATAGTGCGAGTACGGGGAAGGTGATAAGCGTCACTCTGACGAGTGGGGTAGCAATGAATAGAGCGATTTCTTTTGAACATATGAATAAAAACGGATGGTAATTCATTAATTGTTAGTTTATACATGAAAATTCCAAGATTATAATAAAATAGGTCTGGAATTTTCAGAATTCTGTTTTGATGAAAAAAACAGTTGGTATGAGCAAAATATCCGGTGTGGTTTATAATTCTTATTGCACGCTTCTGAATACGAAGAAGGGAATCTAATAGTAAATTGATTGCATTTCCCCACGCCAAAATTCCATAATTAAAGTGTGGAGATATTAAAGAAGAATATATACTCTGCAAAATATAAACAGGGAACAAATGTTTAAGCTTGTTTAAAATTCCAATATTTCTGGACAAAATTTTACTTACAAAATTAATATGAGTTTTCCAGGATAATTCTCGGTCAATCCAAAGCCCTAAAAACTTTGCGTTATTGACCTGCGTTAAACATATATCATTTATTTTGATCTCATGTGGGACAACATTCAAAGAATTACTGAATACCATATAATAAGTTTTTTCTATATTCAGGGATAATTTGTTGGCATAAATCCAGGATTGCACAGACCTAAGCTCAGTATTCATCATATCAATTAATGTATTAGGGTCTCGATGAGAACAAAACAAACTTGTCAGGGTACAAAACTATCGTTACAAATTCAACAGATACAAAACACTTAACTCAAGGCCACAAGCAACTGAGTAATCACATAAATGGTGAATAATGTATTTCATTGTTCGTTTGAGTGTACTTCATACTCTGTAACTCTCCATATCTCCGGCGAGTGTAGGTGAATACCAAAGTATGAATTTTGAAATACATATAGTGCATGCAATTTTTCTGAAAGTCGAAATCATAAACCAAACCAAAACTAACACATAAACTTTCTCATGATTCTTCTTTTTGGCAACGCATTCAGCAAAACCTCCTACTTCTCTCTCGAAAGGACAAATTTCTCTTTGATTCTATGAAGATGAACTCAATAAATGTAATTTTTCTCCGATATAGTATACGCAGTGGAATTCAGTGGTTTCGACGTACAAAATGGCAAGACGATGAAATTCTGCAACTACCTTCCCCGGGGATTTGACGAGTTTTAACACATGTAATGCACCTTCAGCCTCTTTCTATTATTTCTTCTACGCGAAATCTTTTTTCTCCTACTTTTCTGTTTCAAGAGAGCTGCCCGTATTTTGTTTGTATATGAGGATTTCTTTTGCCTTTATCTTTTTGAATAGTATTTTGCATAGTTTTGTTAGTTCAGCAATTGGTAATTAGTAGGATCCTAATTGTTTATAGGGAGACTGCAAAATACAAGCTCTATTTTTTTAGCAGTTCCCTCCATTTCCTATCAATTCTGACTTTGATATGTCGTAAAATGTCGTATATTCAAATGTTTATTTGCAATTGCATATTTTGTTGAAAATGAAATGAAATGAAATGAATGAATGAATGAATGAATGAACCTTAATACGCTCTCTGAAAACAGGCGCAAAGCGATGGGCCCTGTCAAATTAACTGATTTATACACGCCAAGTATGATGTTATATGGCTGCGTTTTAATTTTTCGTTCTTATTCTGTGCATCTGGGTAAATCTTTTTAGTAGTATGAGTGAAACCGCGTTCCTTGCAATTCCGAATACATGCTGTATTCACTTACGAGTCAAAGACGTCAACGGAAATGGACTCGAAGACGTTCGTTGCGTTCCGAAGAGAGACCGAAAGGATATTCGGGAACGCGCGGACCTTTTCGTACACTCGGCTCCCGATGGGAAAACCGCCGAACGTCAGGGCAAAGTAGATTCCGGGTTCTTCGTGATGAATATATATCTGAATGGAGAACAAAAACACAAATTGATGGTGTTATAGGATACATCATTTTTTATTCCTGTGAGAATATTTTTTCCTTCTATCTTTTTAGGGTGGGGGAGGGTTTTTGCTAGCGAAATTGAACTGACAATATGGGTAGGCCTATACTAGTTAAGCCTTCAAACGATATCGTGGAAAATGGTGGAACACTTTTTAACAAATGACATGGGCAACACAAATATTCCATTATCCATAGTCTGAAACGGAGATGTATAGGAACGAAAGAACAGGCGTTCACACCTTCCTTCATATATTATGGGCCTGCTTGAGAACTATTAACTCAGTCTTATGCACTGTTATGTTGCCTGACACAGCGTGACATAATACGAAAATTACGATGTTTTATATTCAACCTGTTTGCAAGAAATTACATTATTGCTAGCAAGTACATAAATCATGCAAATTGTCAATTAATAAAGTCATAATGTCAGCGCTTCAAAGGACTCACCCCACGTTGCTTCTCTACAGGTTTTCACTCCGCTAAACTTCGTGAATCCAAATTAAATTGACTGTATCAAATCACGCATAGCCGCGATTACGTAGCTATGAAGACATCGTTTTAAAAGTAAAAATAGTATTTTCCCCTGATAATTGTACATACTACACAAGAAAATTTGTGGGTCGATGACATTAGCTCTTCGTTCAATTGGCATGTTTGAATATGGCTGATATCATAGTTTCCTCAACAGAGTAACAAATTTTTCTAGTTTTGAGACATCGTATATTTCACCGCTTTTTTCGGATTTCGTTTTAACTTTCTTTCTTTATTGAATCCCATCTGACTACGGAATTTAGTGTCCAACCATATTCAAAAACAAACAAGCAAACAAACAAACAAACAAATAAATAAATTCTGGGATGTAGTAGAATGCATTTAATTATCTTTTTTATATTTTGAGGGGGGAGGGGTTAATCAAACTATGTGATCCCTGTTGATGGCGTTTTTCCTTTTTCGTGTTATGGACTTTGAAAAAATTAAGTTGCAAGAGTAGTCATTGTCCTCCTTACCCGTTCGTCCAGCGGTCTCGGCAGGCCTTGCAAGCGGTGGATCTCTTTCTGAGGTACGTAGAACGAGACAACGTAGCTCGCTGCGGCTGGGAAGGTAGCACCCGCATCGCTACCAGCTTCCGTGCCATCCACCCCCAAGTCCAGGCGAGTACTTACGGGCTTGGCCATGGCAATTAAGGCCCCTGGTGAGATGAGTGCAGAATGGAGGACAAAAATGCGTCTATTATAATTGTTATCACATTCTGCTGGGTTCTTTTTTTTTTATTCCGAAGACAATTACAAATGTTTTGCCATTATATATCATTTACTTTGTCCTATTCAAAAAGCCTACCACGTTGCATACTCGAGCCGTAAGTTAATGATGCGGCCACATTCTCATTGCGTCTGCGGATAATACTGAGTACAACACTTCAAATGTTCCTAGGGGGTGAGGCCCAGGGGGACAAATAGAGCGAATTACATATAACTGTACATATTAAAGTAGAAAGGACAAGGGAAAGATAGATGTGATAAAATTCCAACAAACATTTAACCAATACAAGATGCGAACATATTATTTGACTTCAGATGCTTTTTAAATGTTTCTAGGGATTCTGCTGATCGGACCCTTAGTAGAAGAGCATTCCAGAGAAATTGGGCTGCAGTTCGGTTGAGATTGTTCTTTCGACTGTTAGTTGTTAACTATCGCAAGAGCAGATATTTCTACCAGGAACATATTCTGAGACCAGGTTTTGCAAATATTTTGGAGCCGAAGATTCAATGCATGTGTAGCGTAGAATTTTGAACTATATCCTTTCGGACACTGGCAGCCAGTGAAGACTTTTTAGAACTGGGGTAATGTTGGAGAAGCGAGACGTTCCACGGAGAACATTGGAGAAACCGAGCAGAAGAATTTTGAGCACGATGGAGTTTAGCCCGTTGGTAAGATGAAGCCTTGAACAATCATCACATTTCCGTAATTAATACGAGTCACAATGTATGAATGAATAGCAGAGGCTGTTTTTCGTGTGTTTTCAACGAATTATCTCTGTATCCTTTTCGAATCTGCAAGACTCGTTATATTTCATTGTTTGTATGAAGCCCTAAAGACGCGCCAACATTCACATCAATCAAATTAACTTCGTTTTTAGACTCCTCGCCATTCTTGGCTTGCCCGCCTGTCACATGCCTGTTGGAAAGTTCGAAACAATCTTTGATGCGCTCCCGCAACTTGCCAGGGCCACTCCGACCATCATCTTCTAGTTCGGGTAGCTTCACCGTGTAAACAATAAATTGCATCAGTAAAGATACATCAATGTCTCCCAGATATGATAAACTTGACATAGATTTGATTAAGAGGTACACCAAATTCCCAGAAGCAATCCCTAGTGGGGGCGTATTGTGTCAACAGAGTCTCAAATGTTTTGTAGTTTCAAAAACCAAAACATCAGCCAGACTGGTAGGAGGAGAGTGAAAATAAAATACCTTCTTCATTTCGACCCTGGATGTATTTGAACAATCGATGAAACCCGATGTACGTCGCGACGTCGAACGATGACGTGTTCACCGACGTCGACACCCAGGTGGTTCTGCCATATCGTCGCACTTCGTACTCGTCCGCGGCACATAAGCGATGATGAGGAAGACGAGGCATCCATTGTCTGACAGTTTGTACCACATGACAGTTCAGTTAAGATGAGACATGATTATACTTGTAGTAATAATCATTATGATACGTAGGAATTAGAATAGCAAATATATACAACGAGGATGATGATGACAACATTGATAAGAGTATAAGGCAACTGATGACGAAGTTTTCGTCGTGTACTATGACGCCTGTCCAAAATGTCGTTGTGCTCAAAGTATTGACAACTCCGGACGTTATACTTTGTTAGTGACACACTTAAATAATGATTGGAGCCAAAACACTTGAAAAGTGGATATTCTAATAATTTCTATTGTGATTCAGTCACATTTCCCATGTACTTAAGATATTTAAAATGCCCAAGGATCACAGTAAACTCTGATTGCTCCCCCACCCCGCAACTTAGGGAAAGGGGAAGCCTGATTTCTTATACCCTTATACTATGCTTTTGTGACTATTGCAAGGTTCTCTGGAAATTGCCCAATGAATAGTAATAATGATATTAATGGTAATTATAATGATAATGAAAATGATAATGATAACAATCCTAATAAGTGTAGAGTACGCTCACTATACTCACTTTAGGCTGCTACTTAACGATGCAAACATGCAAATTCCTGCCATACTAATGTTCAGCTTTCTACCCGATACCAATGCGTAGGGACTACATACTGGTCCAGTCTTTAATAGTAGACATAACTTTCAAGATTCAAGGCTATAGAATAATAAAATGATTAGATTATGCATTCTAAGATGTGATGTAATGTCTTCTTCGCTATAATGAACTTGTTCAGTACCTATTAAAAGTTGACTTCCACACAGAAGCACTGCACTCATCAATACATATTGAAGTATTACTAATAGAGATTAGTGTTGTATTAAAAGTTAGACTCACGATTTCCTCTTTGTCAACCACAATAGAATTAAACGGTTTGTTAAATTGAACTATGGGCTGTTGTATTCAAGTGGTAATGTACTCCGTTTACCCTTCATCACGAGGACCAAGGCTGAATCCAATGCTGTGAAACTCCTCCACAAGGTGCGGCTCAACAGAAGACCCCAGAGTCCGAAGATACACCAAGAGCTCGTCCGGGAGGCCCCGCAACATTGCCATCAGCTTCTCGCTTCCAATCGGAACAGAGCCGACACCTTTCGGATGGATAGGGATTCCTTCGGTAACAGTATCAACTTCCTGAATGGAGGCCACCTTGTCTCGGACGTGTTGCCCAGATTTTGCGGGTCTCTCAGTAGCTGAGTGTTCTTGGTTGTCACGCCCTTCATGCTGGAAAGGAGTGGCATGCATCAAGGGGCGATGCTTTCGAAGGAAGGATTTACCAGAGGATCGCTGAGGCATCGCCGGTCTTGCCCTTGCCAGCAAATTGTTTCCTCTCATCAGCTTTGTTCTCTCTGCTGACATATTCCTGCTTTGACTTGTTCTGTCTACATTTGCGGTCGTTTTTGTGACGTTGTCATCAGGGTGTGCTGTGGTAGCTCCAACGTTTCGGAGATTGTAGGGTGTTGCCTTGGGAAGAAGCATCCGATGATATTCACCATCGAGTCTGGAGGATGATGGTGGCGTTGAGAAGGGGTAATAGCGTGTAAACTTGTCCCCCTCAGCCCGGCTGATATCAGGAGGAGAATCCGTGACTGGGGTCGTGGATAGCTCATCACGGGCATGCTGGTGCATCTCTTTGAATTTGACGTTGTAAGTGCGACCATCTGCTGACTGGGATGAAATTGTACCATCCGTCTGCCGAGGTGTACCTTCCCACGGCAGAGTCGCAGCGTCGGATTCTCCGTGTTTGTCCTCATCCGACACGTTGGCGAGATCGAAGGGCGTCGCCCGGGGTGGTAGAGAGTCACCCCTCGCAGCTGGAAGACTGACATGGTCATAAGCTCCAGCCACTTGTCCACCTGTCCCTTCTGGCTCACGATGACCAGGACCAGAGGGGACGGTTCCAGTAAGGGGGGTTGCAGTTGAGTCGTCTTCGCTGGCCCGATGAGGAGGACAACCGCGGGACCTTGATGAGCCTAGTAATACAACTGCTGTAACAGCGTATATGTAGACGGTTACCATCATTTTCTGCAAATCAAAGAAAGAAAGGAAATTCGTAGGTAAACAGAAATTGAATAACCTGAGAGAAAGAGAGAGGTATTGAGGAAAATCTGTCGAATCTTAGTCAATAGTGTTTGAAGACCGTGTATCGAGAGTTAGGGCCTATAGATTGCGGAAATCACATACAATGTAGCAGCTAATTAGAAAATTCTGTAAGTCACCCGAGGAAAAATGCAAGTAAATATGCTTGTAGAAATTCATTAAAATCTGGCGACAATACTGAAGAAAAAGAAACACCAAATAATCGAATTACATTGATGACGAGTATGATTTCTGAAAGCATATTCATATTTCATCTTTTTTGTTTGTAAAGTGCGGCAAATTTTTTCTTGCCCTATGTATTCCCATTTTTTCGCAACGACGGGAAAAATCATGATCTTTGCTGCTTAATCACATAAAAAGATGTTCAAGATGTATCAACAAATTGCTAAAACGTTTAAAAACATTATTCGATAGATTCTTATGTTCTAACTAGGCAGTGAGGTAAACGGGTGAATGGTTGTTACCTTGTTGTTCGATGTGGCAACTCGCAAAGATATTGTCTTTAAAAACACCCGATCCAGAATCACGAATCACCGGTGGCTTGATGGAAATGGGAGAGGCGCTCTTCAGGGTTCCATTTTTATATCAAATTCGAAATCGAACATTCCATTGCAAATGCTGAACGGCTGGTGAAAAAAAAAATGCATCAAGATATTGCGACGAAGTCGCCCCGCCCCATCCCACCACTCCAGCTAAAAGGAAAAGAAACGAAACGAAAAGAAATGAAATGAAATGACATAAACATGAGAGGGAGAGAAAAAGAGTGATGACAAAGATGTCAAACATTTAGAATTGTTCAAATTGAAGGGGGAAAAAGGTCGAGATGGAATTATCCAAATTGTATGAATATCACGTGACAGTTAGTATTACATCTTCCACGAATCAGGAGGGGAAAGGAGGGTCAACCGCGAGTGAGATGATGTACGTGTGTCCACTTGCGTTCGTGTTTGTTTGTTTGGTTTTTTTTTTACTTGTGTTTGTGGTTGAATAAGTGTTAATCCCTTGCTTTCTCAATCTCTTTGTAACGGACAATAAAAAAACAAAAAAAAAAGTAACAGTAAATTAAAAATGTTGTCTTCCTTGACATTAAATCATATCTGTCATTATTATTTTCTGTTTTTCAAAGCTCAGAATACTAGTGCTATAGAATTTAGTTAAAAAAAAACAGTTCCGGAATGTCTTTTACCACATTGCTTCGTCTTTTTTTATCGAAAATCTTGATGGTGAGGTCATTAGCTTGGTCCACTAAGAAAAGAATTCCAATAAAACGAAAGCAGGGGGCGGAGAGCTCTCCTCAATCAGCGTAAGGGGGATGTGGAAAGCGCCTACGCTTTTCGACAAGACCGTGTCAGCCACCAAATCTATGCCTTACCCTCCCCACGAACTCGCTGAAAACAAACTGTTTCAAGGACGGTGTCAACTTTGCATCATCAAAATACGTAGAGATCTGGAGTTGAGAGGGGAAAGAGAAAAAAGATAATAATCCATCGAAATGGAGAAGAATGCAGCAGCCTCTGTTTTTAATCCGGATCCACAGATCCTTCCGAGAAGTTCATGGGCGTGTCAATGCGAGAGATATGGCGGAGTTGCACGTAACTCCCTTGATCTTGATGTGCGAACAAGAATACGGCTCACTTGCTGAATGCCTTAAAAAGGAAGAAAGAAAGAAGGGAAAGAAAAAAGGCCAAGGTGTTATTCCCCCTAGCTCGTACTTTTCTCAATTTGGAGGCCCTTCAGTGACTCGAATTGCAAGGTTTCTCTGCTCACCCCATTGAACAAATAATTGAAACGATATCATTCAGTTTATCTATTTGCACCTCACTCACATAAACACAAAGACACAGACAGACAGTCAGACAGACAGACACACACACACACACACACACATATATATATATATATATATATATATATATATATATATATATATATATATAGCTCAGGCACAAAGAAAATTAAAGTAAGACAAACACTGAGTAAGAAGACGAGTATACGGAAAAGACAAAACAGGGGCTAAAATAGAAAATCTGACACTTCGCAAATATTTGGTCATTTCATGGTACTGAGGCTACTGATTACGAAAACCATAATCAAATCTCTTCGTCTTCTATTTGTCAACTTCTACAACAAACCCAAATATGTTAGCTAATTGAAGCGTACGCTTGAAACATTTCTTCGAGAAATTGAAAAGCGTGATAATGTAGTTTATCAACATGTTAAAAACGTTTGTTCTCATCCTCTCACTTTCATACACAAGGGCCTATTTTCCCTAACACAAAAGAGATGCCAAACGATGTGTCGGATTCTTTTGCTATTCTTTGCAAGAAACAACAACAACAAAAAAAGAACAAGAAGAAGACGAACAAATATCTTCTGAAAGAGGTGCCGAGATGTGCCTAGGAACACGTGAGCATTGGGCATGACATGTTGTCGTTGTTGCTAAATGCATTAATGTACTCAGTATGCTGTTGTCATTGTTGTTCGGGCACCTTCACGGCATTGTAATAACCAAAAAAAGGTCGTGAAATCCCTCTCTGCACTGCTGGTGAACCTGACCGTATAGAGCGGGGCTCGAGTGGAGGAGATGCTCGACACCCTGCAGTGCCCCAAGCGGAAATATATCCTACCTCTCGGTGACCTTTTTTTTTTGTCAGTTAACCCATTAAGTCCCATCTGAAACCACTTTTCCCCCCTCGTTTTGGTTAATTTTGATGCTGTATGTCTTGATTTCGTATCTTATTTTACGTTGTCGGTATTTCATGTGTCCTTTGTCGAACAAATATATATATATATATATATATATATATATATATATATATATATATATATACACCCAGCAAAAAAAGAGAGTAAACACTTTTTTCAAGTATCTATTTGGCTAAAATAGTGCTTTATATACCATGTTAAAGATAATTTAATTAGCTATCAACCTATAGTTGGTTTATAAAAAGGTTATCTTTGCGCATGAGTGAACACATTCGTTTTTCTCTTCCAAGGCACAAAAGTAAAAATTGCAAAATGGACAAGTTAATATTCAAGCGTATTTGCTCTTCCATATAATAATGAGAACAAAAGACAAATTCAACACAATAGAAATGCAAATCAAATATGCACAAATCAACCCATGATCTCTATAATGTCTCTGTAACCCTCCAAAGATAAAGAAAGGCAAAAAATAATGGAGGAAAATGAAGAATCTTCTGTCAAATCCGCAGTCAAAAGACATAAGAGAAAAAATGATGGTAACAAAGAAAGTTAAATTTGAAACGTTATTCCAACATAAGAAAATTTGAAATGATACTTGGTTTTTTAAATTTGTCTCATGCATGCATTCTTAAATTCCTTAATTAAAAGGTAAAATGAAGAAATTCTGTCGATTTTATCACCTTTACGGCCTACTCTTTATGTCATTTAAAGTTTGAATTGATGGAAAATGCTTATGTTCCACCTTCAGTTTCCCCACTTTATTTTTGTTTTGAATATAAAGGGAAACAAGGGAACGGAAACTTATTTTTGCTGTTTCATTCATGTCTCTCATTGCGTTAAATTGGTCCTTTGTTATCATTGCTATCTTGGAAGGCGTTTGCAAATGAATTTCAATATATCCAATTCTGCAATCTTTACTTTTCTGCCTTGGAGGACAAAAACAAACGTGTTCACTTTTGCGTAAAATTTCCCTTCGTATAAACCGTCCAGGTTGATAGCCAATTCAATAATCTTTGATATGGTATATGACACATTGATTTTTATCAAAATCTTCTATGAAAAGTATTAACTGGAAAAAGTGTTTACTTTCTTTTTTTGCTGAGTGTATATATATAAACATGTATATATACATATATATGTGTATATGTTTTGATTTCATCTTATTTTACGTTGTCGGTATTTCATATGAGTCCTTTGTCGAACATAGTATATATATATATATATATATATATATATATATATATATACATTATATACATCCTTACATACATAAATAGCTTGCTTTCGTGGAATAATTTCCAAAGTTTCTTAATTCGCAACGAGAGATCATTGAAAAAATTAGGAGAATTGAACTCGACTTTGTCAGTAAAATTTGACGAGTTTGATTGCACTACGGGTTAAGCGCTATCTCTATCAGCATTTTAAAGTAAGTCTTTCCAGTGATACCTAACTTGTTACGTGATTATGAATATTCTTAAAGTTACGATTAATAACAACTGATTAATATCCCATATTTCTTTATCATTTTCTTCGTTTTATGGGAGCTTCAATCGTAAAAATGTCAAATTAACAAGAATGGAATTAACGTGACCAGCCCACCACCTGTTTGCGGCATTGATCGATGGTTTACTTGCGGTTGGTGCATAATTGGGATGCACCTGAGTGCATTGTTACGTCATAATCATCAGGCGTCAGACGGCGTCCTCTTTCTTCTTTCTTGCCCATGCGCACCAGTGACCCAAACTTGGAGAAGTTCGGCTGCCAGTGTGGACGGACGACCAAAGACCACGAAGACTTCGCGATCTTTTGCCAGTGTGACCGCGGCTGATATCACCGTTAGGTGTATTCTTCGACTCATCCTTGCATATGCATGAAATCGTATCCGGGCACTTACCCCCTGGGCAACTACCCTCCGGATAACTACCACCCGGATAATTTCCCCCTTAGGGCAACAACCCCCCGGACAACTACCCTCCTAGGGCAATCACCCTCCAGGGCCATTACCCCCTAGGACAACTACCACCCGGTCATCTACCCTCCTAGGGCAACTGCCCCCAAGGGCAATTACCCTTAGGACATCTACCCGCCGTATAACTACCCCCTGGGTAACTACCCCCTGGATGACTACCCCCCGGATAACTACCCCCCAGATAACTACCACCCGGATAACTACCCCCTGGATAACTACCCCTCGGATAACTACCCCTTGGATAACTACCCCCCGGAGAACTACCCCCTGGGTAACTACCCCCCGGATAACTACCCCCAGGATAACTACCACCCGGATAACTACCCCCCGGATAACTACCCCCCGGATAACTACCACCCGGATTACTACCCCCCATAACCATACCCCGACCCCCCCCCCCCCGCCCCCTCCTGATACTTACCTACTGGACAACCCTCCCTCCCCGCCCCCCGAAAGAAGTACCGCCCTTTGTAATTTTTCCATAAGTTCATAACACCATATCAGAAGATGCACCTTTCTCTTACACTGTCATCATTTACTCTTTTGGCTTGTCATTTTCTACTGTTATAACACATTAGAAGATAAACATAAGAAAAGGAGAGTTGATTTCACTGCAATTCATATTTCCTTAACATTAGCGAGGGACCCTTCGATATAAAGCCATAATTTCTGATAGGATCCGGGCACGGTTTTATGAAGTCAGTCCTGACAAGCTGTCAGTTCCACACAATTACCAATCGTTGTAGGTCGATCAAAGCAGGTCCATGGTAACAAGTCGGTGACTCGAGCTTATCAATCAAGCAGAACCCATGGTTTTATTGAAATTATTAGAGACTAACAAGATGTCATAACTGGCAACTTTTATCAAACGGTGCCCTAATCTGTCATAAGAGTAAGATTACAGCTTGTTTTACATACAAGTAGAATTGTGCTAGTTTTCAAATTAAATGTTCTCGACACTTTAAAGGGAAATCCAGTTCAAATATAAGTTAGTCTGATTAGAAAGAGTAAAATATTACGAGTTTAACGATATTTCTTTTCTTTTTTTTTTTTTTTTTTACAAAACACCCCTAGTTGTTAACGAAGTCTTTTGTCCTGCACCCTCTTTTTTTAATAGATCTATAGAGAGTCGTAGTTGACAGAATCCTTTTTACATTATAGGGCTGCTCTGTTTTATCCCGGCCATTTCAAGAGCATTTTTTTTCACAAAAACTTGAATCCTTCTTGGAATAACATGCTCTTTAATATTTCGTAAGGGGTTTCTAATTTTCTCACCCAAAAGATGTTTAAAACCTGAAGTTGGTCTCGACCAAAACCAGACGATATGTAGTGAAAAATGTTTTTTTTTTTTCAATTCAAATAGCAAACGTTGTTCGAAAATAACAATGAGAAACGTAATTTTCTGGGGGAGAGTTATTGTAAGAGGGATGACTGTTTGGAGCCTAATTTTGATAAGGAGTAATTGTCAAGGGAGGTAATGCTCTGCGGTGATCATACCAAGGAGGTGACAATCTCTTCCCACATTCTTGATATACTAGTTGTTAATGCCCAATGATGCAGTAGGGCAATTCTGAAATGAGCGTTAGCGGTATAACAGTAAAATAGTTACAAAATTGATGAAACAATGCAAAGAAAGCAAATTAAGACAGAGACGAAGAACACAAATAAAGATACAGTGCACTCCCGTTACAACGAACACGGTTATAACGAAATTTCGTTATAACGAAGCAAAACTTCTGGTCCCAAAATTATCGCCATTAAAGTCTATGGTACAAAATTCGCTTATAACGAAGACGGTTATAACAAAATTTTCGTTATCACGAAGTCTTTTCTGAGCACCACTGACAAAGAAAAAACAAAGGAAATGTGCTCCGTTATAACGAAATGCGGATCGCATTCGAAAATGCGTAGCGGAACAAGCATTTTTAAAGCGTCTCTGCATGAGCGAATGCATCATTGAATGTTCACTCCGTGTATCACGCACAGATTCCGAGGGGAACTTGCGTTATTGTAATACAATAATCTGAATTCAGATAAGGTTTGTTTCCTTGTTCCGAAGTCCTTTAATACAAAACACACATATTCTGATACAACTAAATGTCCGTAATAGTTCGGAAATGAAATATTAAGCACATCTTGGCGTTATTCCATAACAAAGGTTCGTTAATCCGATAATAAAATATGGTCCTTATTCTCATTCTTATACGGTTCGTTAGTCCGAACATGATAGGAATTCAAAACGTTCGTTAATCGGAACATTACAAACATATCGTTAATCCATGGTGAAAAAAGGAGAGTACACTAACAAAACTTAAGAACTGCAATCCTTATAATCGTCTTAAGATAAATAAATCTTCGAAATAACTAACCTTTCTCATTTTTTTTCATTAACAAAATTTCTTCGGAATAATGAACCTTACTTCATTTTCGGATGAAAAAGCCTTCGGAACAACGGACTTTCTGAATAGTGAACCTTTCTCACTTTTTGATTTATTAACCTTCAAAATGACGAACCTCATTTCATTTTCAGATCAACGAACCTTCGGAAAATGAACAATATATTATTTTGATCTAAATCATGAACTTTCGGAATAATGATTCTTCAGAAATGCGAACCTTCAGATAAACAAACCATCGGAATCCCGGGAATGGCGAAACTTCGGATTAAGGAGCCTTCGGAGTAATGTACTTTAGTAAGAAAAGAACCTTTGGAATAGCGAATTGTAACCAAATCCTACACCGTCATTTTCTACACATGTGTGACAACACAAACAACTTTATGCTCTTTTTAAAATGTAATATTTAAACGAAATTAAAAAGGTATTCTCCCATCTCACATAGCTTTCCAGCGTATGATGAGGATTCAACAAATAGAATTTTTTATGCGTGGTTTCCTTCTTTTCCTTATACATTGCATGTTATATTTGTTCGGTTATAATGAAATTTCGTTAAAACGAAAAAAAAACAAAAACAAAAAACTGCCGGTCCTGAGCATTTCGTTTTAACGGGAGTGCATTGCACATGAACACACACGAGATAAATCCCTTGTAATGAGAGAAAGAGAAAAGATGAGTAATGAATGACAGGAATAGACTACCTTCACGGTGGACAGAGAAAAGCGAGAGGGAAGAGGAAGATGATGGGTCAAAACCAGGGCACGTGGTATGAGGCATGAGATATAAGCTCCTCAAAATAAAGAAGTGTTACATGGAGTTGTGGTAAACGATAGACGATTGTGGTTAAAAAATATTGCAAAAAGTATAACTCATTCTGAAGTGTAACATTTCTTCAAAATGTCTTTAATTCAATGGTAAAGGCATTCAAACTTAAAGGGATTGTACAGTACTGGTTGAGGTGGGGATTCATGTTTTGAACATTCTTAGGTGAGATAGTGAGAAACATCTCATGAAATATGAAAGAGCATGTAATTTTAAAAGGATTCAACGTTTATTTGATGAAAATTGGTGTTCAAATGGCTGAGATATCCAAAAAAGTGATAATAACAAAAGGCGACATGCCCACCTTTATTAGGATTTCTTTGTTTCACCTTGTTTTTGGATATCTCAGCCCATTTCAAAACCGATTTTCATGAAATAAACTTTTGATACCCCTTAGAATTGCATGATCTTTTACATCTCATAGAGTGCTTTCTGAATATCTCGCAAAACGTTAAAAGCAAAATTCTCACCTCGACCAGAACTTCTTTTATACTATACTGTCAAGAGAAATCCGAAATTTCGGAACAGTAAAAGAAAATACAGATTTAGCGAAAATAGTTTTGGTTAAAGGCATTGACATTTACTGGATTACCGGGTAGGATATGAAGGGACAGCTTCGTGTTTTATGAACATAGAGTCAAAATACAGAGGGAGAAATTAAGCTTGTACATAAATCGTCCTAAATGCAAACGATACAAATCGTAAATCCTTAAGATGTTGTTTTCATAAGATGATGTCTCAGTATGGCATCTCCGTGATTCCTGGCAAATAATACAAAGAACTTCGTTTTCTGTAGTAATGATATCCTTTTTATTAAAAGTAAGAGTCGGGGGGGGGGGGGTGGGGGCAGTGACCCGGGAGGTAGTTACCCAGGGAGTAATTGACGTGGTGCACTGTCCTGGGGGTAATTTTCCTCTTGATAGTTATAGGGGAGGGCGAGTTGTAGGCCTACTTATCCGGGGTAATCATCCATGGGGAGTTATCGGAGGGGGTAGTTATCGGGTGGAAGTTATCTGGGGTCTAGTTATCAGAGGAGGGTGTAAATAACCTGGGGATAATTATCCTGGTGGTAATTATGGGGGGGGGGGGGGGTTAGTTATCCGGAGGGTAATTATCCGGGGGGTAATTATCCGGGGGGTAATTATCCGTGGGGTAATTATCCGGGGGGTAGTTATCCGAGGGGTAGTTATCCGGGGGGGGTAGTTATCCTGGGGGTAGTTACCCAGGGGGTAGTTCTCCTAGGGGTAGTTTTCCGGGGGGGGGGGTAGTTATCCAGGGGGTAGTTTTCCGGGGGTAATTATCCAGGGGGTAGTTATCCGCGGGGGTAGTTATCCAGGGGTAGTTATCCGAGGGGTAGTTATCCAGGGGGTAGTTTTCCTAAGGGGGAATTGCCCTGGGGGGTGATTGCCCTAGGAGGGTAGTTGTCCGGGGGGTAGTTGTCCTAGGGGGTAATTACCCTGGAGGGTAATTGCCCTTGGAGGGTAGTTGTCCGGGGGGTAGTTGTCCTAGGGGGGAATTGTCCTGGGGGGTAATTATCCGGGTGGTAGTTATCCGGAGGGTGGTTTTCCAGGGGGTACTGTTCCTAGACCCGCATGAAATATCACAAAATATTGTACGTTATATTCAATGTGTGAACATGAGGTTAGGGTGTTGTGAAAATCACTTGTAAGTGTCGACTTAGAGAATTTTTCGAGGCGACCACTTTGAGAGATGATTGACGACTGATCCTAATCGAATCGATAACAATACATTGCATCCGCCCAAATGTCGGATTCAAGATTTCACGTACACAAATTTTGTTGCTTCCAATCAAACAGAAAAGTAGTTTTCTCTTCCCCCCCCCCCCCCAAAAAAAAAAAAAAAAAAAAATGGCCCCTACATACTGTGTCAAAATACATCGAGTAATGATACAACATCATCCATGACCCATATATGGAGGTGAAAACAACCCCGGGAAAATAAGCATGCAAGGAGAAGGAAAATGAGAGCATGCTCAAATTCTATTCAAGTTCTCATCGATTGACATTTCGGCTTGGTCCAATGAAGCGGTAGCTCGGTCTACTGTTTGTTTTTGTTTTTGTTTTGTTTTTTTTTTTTTTTGGTTTTTTTTTTCATTCACCCCAATACAAAAATTGGGGTACACTCTTACCCAAGTCCAACGAAGAGATTTTCCGGAAGAGTAAAATGCAAACAACGAAAACAAACCAAAACATACTGAAGATCTAGCTCGTCTGCAAAACAAATGAGATGCATTTAAATGCACGAAATTCTTCCGTCGAGATGTTTTCATTGCAACTGATTGACAAATTGCCCTACATCGACGTAAATAAGCATTGAATTGATCAATCTTTTCGTAGTAGCCATGATAAAAATAAAAAAAAAAACATGGGTGTACATACTCGAGCAGGATTCGAACTTTAGACTTCCTGATCACCGGTGATCAGATGGGACCTCGGGTTCCAACATTTTTTGTGTGAGATAATGAGAAACCTCTGCATAAAATATGAAAGAGTATGCAATTCTTTGAGGGATTCAAAATTAATGTGATGAAAATTGGCTTTGAAATTGGCCGAGGTATCCAAAACAAAGGGATCCTAATAAAGGGTGGGACCCACCTTTTCTTACGTTCGTTTTGTTTTATTTTGGTTTTTGATATCTCAGCCATTTCAAGGCCAATTTTCATCAAAATTAATAAACTTTGAATTCGTCCCAGAATTGTATGCTCTTTACTACTTCTTATGAGTGGCTTCTTATTATCTCGCAAAAAGTTAAAACCTGAATCCCAAACTCAACCAAACAGACTATCATTCCCCCGGTAACTGGATACACTATTCACCAGTTCTATGATCACCATCTCAGCAAATGAGTTAAACACGGTTTACTTTGTCATATACACTGAATCAAACACACGATTACATTGCTGATGTTCGATTACCTAGCAGTTTATTCACTCTCCTCTTCCAAGTACGAACAAGTACCTGTTGAATCGAGACAGCAGTACATCACCCACCGGCCTGAGGTGGTTTGGGCTAATGGCCCATCGGTAATAGAATATCTATCATATCAATGACCCGACTGAGATCCAATTGTACAGTAAACACAGATGTACACATAGCTTTTAAGATTTAGATGGAAGACAAGATTCTGTGTTCGATCTTATACGAGAGAAACTTACTTCGAGTCTAAAATAAAAGATATCAAAATGAAATCACGCGGGAGAAGAGTGCATCAACACACCTATGTCCCATACATTCCTCTTGGTGCCGGAAGTGTTCGGTGAGTTGTTATACCCTTCGGCAGATTCACCACAACTTGAATATTCAATGCATGATGAAGCAGAATGAACTTTTATACACCCCCTTTTCAAATACAATTTTGATAACAGAACCGTGGGTGGGCATGGGAGAGATGGGGAGGGGCAAAAACGGGGGCTGGATGAAGGCCAGATATTTTGCAATGTCTTTCACTTTGAGCATCAAACCATCCATTGGTACATGTATTAAATTTTCTGAGCCACATCACTCATTTACTTAGAATACACAATTATGATCATAACAGATTTCTTTTGGTTTCATTGAGTTACTAACACTCGTGGCATACTTATCCACTGGCATGAAGAGAAGAGGGAATCAGTGGTGACGATAATTCTGGAAAACGAAATAATCTGTTGGATCAAAGAGCCCTTAAATACCCATATGGAGGAAATTCCACAGAATATAATCTCCTCGTAGAGATGTCCTTTACTTACTTCCTACACTGATGGGTGAAAACGCCGAGGACGTGACAAAGTAATCTCAAACATACTTGATATAAGATACTATTTTGTTCCACTGATTTAAAATTCCACCCTTCATATGACTGGACTTGCAAACTTGAAGCATTAATTGAACGGTCATTCAAATGTGGGGAAAAAACGGTATTTGGTAATGTGTCACGATATCACATCTTTCTAATCTCATAGAATGTTTAACATGTAACATCAGGACATCTTCAAAGCACTAAAAAAAACCAAAAGACATTTTGAGCTACATTCCATGGAACCTTTTTCACCCATTCATATCAATATGCAAGGCTACAGCACATTGGTCAGCCTGTTCCAACCAAGGAAACGGCTGTGAAAAAGCTATAGTCGGTCGGTTCATTTTGTGAGTACAGTAAAATGGTTTTCTCAAGGTGTCTTCTATGAGCAAAGTAAAACAAAGTAGTCTTAATAAAAGGTGAGACCCGTGAACCTCTTATTAGGACCACCTTGTTTTGCTCTGTCTGTAGACATCTCAACCGTTTCAAAAAACAGATTTTCATCATATAAAATTGAATTCCTCTCAGCACTGCATGCTTTGTAATATCTCATATAAGTGGTGTATGACTATCTCGCAGTAAGTTAAAAATCTGAATCCCCATCTTGACCAAAACTATACTATCCCTTTAAAGGTAAAGTCTGATCCAGTATGCAGTCATTAGTTGGTGCTGGGTTGGACAAGGTCAGAGGAGATTTCTACAATGTATTAGCTTTTATAGGGAAATCATCCTTAGTTCTCATGTGCTGTGTATAAGACTTGAATAAAACAAAACTCCTATATTTATGTAGAAAGCAATCTATATCAGTTGGCATGCCATAAGCCAACCTCACATAGTCAAGCACTTGAAGCTTCATCAATGTCCACACTGAACTTCAATACAAAGTTTGGCCAACATATGTGTCAAGAAGTAATAGGCAAAGCATTTATTTTGCTTCTCTTTGGTGCACACAGATTTGATTTAGCAGAATCAGCTGTGTACATTCATTTCACCCTAAAACGAGTCTCAGGACTGCATACAAACCACATTACTGTGATGTATGATGGAAATAAACTGTAAGGGTGAGAATGTGCTCCACAGACTAGTATCAATGACATTGACGCCCAATGCTTTCAAGAGTTTTTCTCAGCCACCTTCAGCCCTTTCAGATTTGTAAGTAACTCTCTTGGCTTTGAAACATTTGACAGTGAAGAAGTTACATTGTTCCTCCCTTTTTATTGCACACTGCATGGGCATCATCAATGTACAATTCTGGCCTGAAATCCAACCCTCCTTTAATGATTCAACGGCATCTTTTCTGCCTCATTACTGTTGATCTCATGCATCAGTTTACAAGCTATTTCTGTTGCCTGGCTTTGGCACTACCACATGTACTTCTTAAATTCCCAAGCGAATGTCATAACCTTCTCTTAACCCATTGAGGATGGACTGATCTTGCTACAACACGCATTTCCCATAGACACCTGCCCAAGTATACTCGGGACTCGTCCTCAACGGGTTAAAAGCGAGATACAAAATAGTACGCTGTTGTGCAATATTACGTTCAAAACACACACAAGGAAATCTCGAGGGGGGGGGGGGAAGAAAAGTTGAGAAAAAGTACTCTACAAAATTCAGAGACTGCGAAGTAAATTAATAACCTAACCAGGTAAGTCATTTTACACTGGATAATGCATTTACACTCAAAGCAGGCAACAGAAATTAATGTAAACACATAATTATTCAATATCTGCTATTGTTCAGGCCATCATTGATCAAGACACAATGAAATTCAAACATTGTGACAACAGTAAAGCCTGTTAATAAACCCTAGGAATTGTCTATAATTGCACATAATGTAACACTTTTGTTTCATGGAAGCTCTAAAACATGCTTTTCTTAGGGCTACTCTTCTAGAATAAACTTAACTTCCTTGAGAACATTACACACAAGATTCAAATACCAGCAGAACAATCATAAAGAAACAGATGGCCAATATTCAGCAATCTATGCATCTCATGCCGTCTTCACTATACTTGTCTTAAATAGTACTCTGGATAATGACATTGAGAGTAACACATGTACTCATAATAACACGTCTCGAATGAAGTCAGTTTATTGTCCTTATCACGGACATGAAAGCATACAAGTGAAAGTGAAGCCGTAACACACAGAAAAAAAAACCTTAGCAGCTTTAAGATTAAGTAGCATGAGCAAGGGGGAAAATGATATTCCTAGCTCAGATATAGGGTCTTTTTGTGGATGTTCTATTTCATTTATCCTGTTTCTATCTCTGAACAGATGTAGGGTGCTTTTGGAACACAAAATCTTCCACTAGCCATTTGAGGTTGGGGTGCCGTCCTTCTCTGTTGCATCAATTACCCCGGATTTCCTCCGGTGGTTGCCTGGCAACCTGTGCTCTAGGACCAGGACTAGTCCTCCCTCATCTTGAGTGTACAGAAGCATCCTCCCTTCGCAGCTTGACTGTTCCTGGGCAAACCTATACTCGAGCCTTGCCATAACAGAGATTAATATCATCATCTGCCACCGCCATGACAGCATCTTCAAAAAGCCTGCACCTTGTATTCGGCTCTTGATATGGCAGTGACTATCTTTTTTTTAAACGTCTTTATCATTTGTTTTTTGCATTGCTAGTGCATTAGGACCTCGATCTAATACAAGTAACTCTTAACGATGAATCAAGCATTATGAACCACCCATAATATGAGTAGTAACTTTGAGTTCTCGGGGGAAGGGGTGGGGGTGTAGGTAACGGTGAAGGCACAAGACAGGTGGAAAGCATGAGTACATCACACAGAGAGACTTGATCAGAATCTGGTTTCCCTTCCTTTTACTCTGTCGCGGTTTTACCAGCAGAGTCTCCTCAATTCTTCAGCCAGTCGAGGATGTTCGGGACAAAATATGTGATGATGATGTCTGCGCCTGCAGTGAGAACATGAAGAACAGAGATTTTCTAGCGCAATGAAAGAAAACTTGACTTACCTCATTCAGAAAGCAGGGGGTATGACATTACCCATTACATCTCATAAAAATGAAATTTGGGGAGAATCTTCTTTATATTTTCTTCACACTGTTTTCTATGCACAACATCATAAAGTGTTGTAGTCTTCCAATCCAATGATGCTGGCACTAAAACTTTACAAATTACAAATGGACGGTCCCATTTTCTTCAAAATTTCATTGCTGCAGTCACCCAACTCACATATACAGTATATTGAGTTTCATTCCCCTTTAGGTGACTGCCATCATTTAATACAAATGTTAAGTTGAAGAGAAAATTGCTGATTTTTATCCAAACCAGGGCATGGCTGTTGAACAAGTCCATAATATTATGGTCTTTTTTTTTCTAATTTCTTTTTTTCCCCAAAGTTTTTGTTTCATGCAGGTACTGATATTATTTTCCACGATGGTGATGTTAGTGCTCTTCTCTCTCTCTTCCATTTGTCTCTGTTGTGTGTTGCTGTGTGCACATGCTTGTCGAGGTGTACTTGCGAGCGTGGATTGTGTGTTTGTCCTCCAAACTTACCTGCTCTCCTCATCCCCTGCATGGCCTCCATAACAGCCCGTGGTAGCTCAAAGGCCCCCTTGCTGGCCCCGTGGTAGAGCATGGCGTACTCCCCTGACACGTGGTACACAGCGAGCTTGAGATGGGGGTGCTGTTTGAGTGGAAGTAATAATGATTTTTAAAAATAACATAGTGCAGACACTGTTTCTCTTTTGGTCTTTGGATTTATTGTTCTTTGGATTTATTTAGCATGGCTATCGAGAAAGCATTTAAAGATCTGGTACCATGAGGAAAGAAAGGTTGCTTGATTAAATCAATCTTCATTTGCTAACCCATCTGGGTACACAAAAAACAAACAAAAACAAAACACAAATAGGGGAAGCCTGCTAGAATTGCCCATCAGTGAATATGTGACCCGCGACAACGGTTTCAGGCAAAAGTCGCAAGAGCAAATTCCCTCCTAGGCGGGGTACAAAGATTTTGACCATTATTTTTGTCGATTTAGGTTTTTTGCAGAAATCGAATCTTTGATATGTTCTCTACATCTACACTAAATTTCATTGCATAAGACTAAGTTTTTCCTATCGAAAATGGAATTTTAAGCAGCCTATGTTGGATCGCACTCGTCAGTTTCGAGCTTCTTTCGAACGCCGCGCCAATATCTCCAGCGTTGCTACGGCGCAGGGTCTCGCATGCGATTGGCTGGTGCGTCACACACATTTACATAATTCGGCTTTCGGAGACACCAGTTGCAGCGTTTGGGGAATGCTTTGTGCACGCGTGCACGATTACATGCTCCATTGTTCTTTGTATAGTGGTTTATATACATAGTACGCTCGCTCTGTAGTGCGTGCTCTTCGTTTGGCTTTCTATCCAAACTATTCTACCGCGATGTTCGACAACGGAAGTGAAACAAAAGTCATGTAGCATAACATAATCGTGTGAAAAGAAAACTAAACATTCTCAAATTGGTCTACTTGTACATGTAGTAAAAATTATGACAGCAGACTGACTCAATGGAAAGTAGATGAGAGGAAAGGAGCGGTCACATGTGACCAATTATATTCAAATACTACACGTCAAGTTTGCACCAAACTAACGAGTCGTGTTTTTTTGGTTTGTTTGTTTTAATTTAATTAGCACCACCGAACAAAGCAACATATGCATGTCTTGTAAAAGCAAAACAAACAGGAAGCATGACCCTTGCCAGCACTGGCAATTTTATGCCTTCAAAAGGGTTGCCAATGATAAAGACAAGTCAACCACAATGAAAACGCGATTTGTAAATGTGTGGATTCGCCACCGCTCCTGTTACATGCACGCGGTCATGGCATGTGGATGCCAATGCGTAATGCGTGCACCATACACATGTACATGTACACCATACGTGTAATTATCGTATTCGCCATCTTGAAAGACTTACTGGTAAACAAACCCGAGCGAAACACATTGTTTTTCGGCTCCATACGCTGAGCTCTGAGGAAGGTGCCCAGGAAATTTGACTCTCTCAGTGAGCCAATCAGAAGGCGATGTGGTTGCTAGAGGTGGAGCTTAACATCAATTGGCACCATCGTGCGGATGAGTGATTCTCCCCTCGCATCGCCGCTCGGACATTGTCTTTGAGAAAGAGGTGAATCTTCAAAGCCTGTTTTCTCGCAATTTTGTCAGGCTAACAACTTAAAAAGTGTATTTCATTTCTCTTTCTATGCCCACTTATGGTGCCGAAGAATACAAGTGTTTTATATCAATGCAAAGCTTAGGAAATGGGCAATGTGATTCAGTGAAAAAAATTAATTTTCAAAATTCCCGAATTTTGCCTGAAACCGTTGTCGCCGGTCACATATGTGCAGTGCATTGAACATATCAGGGCAATTACCCCCCGGAGAACAATTAACCCCCGGCTAAATACTGGTAAGTGATAAGGTTAGAGTAAAGATTAGGGTTAGGGTTAGGGTTAGGATTAGGATTACAATCCGTAGGTTCAGAATTAGGATTAGGGTTAGGGTCAGGGGAAGGGTCCAGTGTAATTGCCCTAGACCCGCATTGAAGCGTACACTCATTGGTAACAATGAGTCCAGTCAAGATTCTTTGGCTGTGAGTGTACCAATGGTATTTACACAGAGATCAGTGATAGAGCGTTGCACAATTCCTTTTGGGGGGATTCCCAAATATATCTGAGTCGGGCTAGCCTTCCTATCGCATGGTATCATTATGCTACCGGGTTTTTAAATGCTCATGACACAATACCATGTGCACAATACCACTGGACCGACAGCTCTGAACCTCCTCTGAAAGACTGGGCTACCATGTATGAGGATATTAAAAGTGACTTGCCTACTGGAGGGCACACCCGCACTATTTTCATCATGACAATAGATAGCGGAGTCACACCTTGAGCCCATTAACTATCTTGTGTCACTCTGTTAGAAACAGCATACAAACACCTTCCAGAGATTCATCACACACACACCACAGACTGAAATGGAGTGTACCTGTGATCGTTGATAAATGGTATGCTGCCTCCTCCTACTCTCCCCAGCTCAACCCTCATCCTCCTCCTCTTCCTCCTTCTCATCATCCTCCTCCTCCTCTTCTTCCTCCTCCTCCTCCTCCTCCTTCTCCTTCTCCTCCTCCTCCTCCTCCTACCCCTCTACCTCTTCCATCCCCTCCTCTCCCCAGTTCACCCTCCTCCTCCTCCTCCTCATCAATAGGAAGAGAAAGACTGACCTTGTTTTTGGTTTCCCTGACGATGTCTAAGTACGGCATGGATGGTTTCACCATGAGGTAATCGGCGCCCTCAGCAACATCTCGGTCCTGCAAGAGGTATAGAATACAAGAAAGCGATTTCATAGCATTTTTACCCTCATGAAAGTTTCATTGTTCCTCAGTGTACTTTTTTTGTGGGTGTATCTAAAGTGTTGTGACAATTTACACATACACAAGGTACTCCTCACACAGGGCACGTACTTTCTGTAATGCAACCATCAAATCTTTACTATTGACAAAATATTTGAAAGGTCATTCAACTTTGAAAAGAGTTCTGTCCCTCATCTTCGTGTTATGTACACTGTCAAAGATCCTGAATAGTGTTTTGGTTAGAAGCACTCATGTCAAGGGAACCTGATTATACTATGTAATGGGTGTAAGCATACAATATGCCAATTTAAGACTGAGTGGTACAGAAAATAGAAAAAAAAATTGGTAATTACAGAGTAAGTGAAATAATGATAACTTTGTTCAGGACTAAAGTACAAGTGTACAGCACACTACCAGCACTGATGGTTGGTGTACATGGAACCACAACAGGTCTTTTTCTTTGCATTTCACGCAAATGTGATGTAAATGTAATGTAAAATAATTGTTGCAAAGTAACTTTCTAGTTTGACCCTCGCTGGCATACATTTATGAAGTCTTTCATTACACCGTTATAAATCTTTCACAAATTTGTGTTGTTTTTCTGGTCATTGTCCCTCCTAACACTACACTTCAAAGCCAGTCACACTGATCATCATCAAATACAAAGAATTTCTTTGTGGGGGCCACATTTGAGAACAGAATTTCAATATTCCCGACAAAGCTAGGCTACTGACAAATCTTCAATCTTACTTAAAGTGCCACATTACAGTACAGCACCTCTCAAATCATATGAGTACACATCCCAACATGAGACAGGCCATGTTTAAAGGCAACACTACTCACCACAGCTCGCATGGCAAGACCCCGGGCTCCAGGGGGAAGCTGATAACACCTTCTGTCACCAAACGTCGGCGCGGATTTGGCAGCATCCCGAAAGGGGCCATAGAAACACGACGCAAACTTGGCACTGTAGCTCATCACAGAGACCTAGAGCAATGTCAATAAGAATGTAACTGTTAAAGTGGAAATTCTAGCACATGTAATTTTATTTTTGCTTGTCAGGGTAAAATGAATTTCAAACTGAGGAAGCACTTCAAAAGCTCACCACTGCCACAATGGTATAAGGCTTTGGCAGTGGAAACTGCAGAATAAGGTAAATGGTCTGCATTACGATAGCAAAGTCGCTAACACTGCAGGACTAGCAAACAGGAAGAAAACTAAACGTAAAATACCAGTTACACTCCTATCACTGACCTACCCTGAGATCAAAAATATGAAATAGTACTACATATACAGCAAGCACGACATTGGCACACTTTTATTTTCACACTAGTTTCATGGCAAGCAAAATATGCGAAACTTATCACACTATTCTGTTAGCTATGTCACTCATAACACAAAATATTTGAGAAAGTAATATTTATAACGATAACCAACTGATGCACTGATGCATAAGTGCTATGCCCGATGTAGCGCTGTCGAGAAATCATCTCTGGGCAATTAGTTTTGAACATTGTCCCTCAAAATAGTTGATTTCTGTAAGATATTGCATGAACAGACATCTAGTCCATGACACAGTTCAAATACTATGTTTATGTATAAGAGTAAGGCATGCTCAAATCCATATATCCTCTACAAAATGTTTATTACTTTTGCTCATGATCCTTATCCAGAGACACTTTTGTTCCAAAAAGCAGGGCATTGCTGTGACAAAATGATATCAATCGTTTCAGAAGACGATATTTTGAAAGACACCAGTTGTGAGCGAGAGGGAGAAATTGGAAAAAGTGGAAAGCTTGCGTTGGGTACAGAGGCAAGCCTTACTCGGTTTGATAGTCCATTAGCTGCTAACATATGCTTGATTGCACCAATGCGCCCATCCATCATGTCTGAAGGGGCAACCACGTGGCATCCTGCATTTAGGATACAGAAAAAAGACCCCACACATTTTACACAACATCTTTTCCAGCTACTTGCAAATTGTATGTCTGGTTACCCGTGGTAATCAGATTTCCTCTTAAGCATATTGGAAGTATTTCTTGCATGATCAATCATAAATTCAACAAACATAGATGAAGAATTGTTTTCAAAATATGTTTGCAAGAAAAACTAGAACTATCACTCATTGTGATTAATATACCCCTACCCACAACTGAGGGAATTAGCTCTACCAGGATTATACACTGTATATTTTTTTTTTTACTTTTTAATGAAAAAAAAATTACCATGGCAATGCACTGTTCAACAGTGAATAAATGTATTGCTCACTGTTAGTCACATGTCCCACATCTCAAGTCAAGTGCTCAAAAACTGAGTGAGCAAGATTTATAAATAAACTGACGATTTCTATGGTTTTTATTAAAAATTATGTAACCATAGCAACACAATGTTGGACATTAAGAAACAAAATGAAGTTTGCACAACCATATATCATAGCCGTTCACATGTGCCAAATTTCAAGCCAAATGCAAATAGGATGAGGGGCTTAGTTGAATTCACAATATTAGTGTATCATATTCATTCAAAATATACTGTTACCATGGCAACACATTTTCCACACTGAAAAAAGATTTTTTGCACATCTAGGTAATGTAGGGGTAACATGTGCCGAATTTGAAGCCAAAATGCTCTAAACAGAGAGAGTTAGGAAAATTGAAATGTTTGTATGACTTTCATTCAAAATGCACTGTTACCATGGCAATACATTTTTCATTCAAACTATGCCGTTACCATGGCAACAAAATGATCAACAATGACAAAAGGTTAAGTTTGCACATCTACGTACCAGTGGTCAGGTGTGCCAAATTTCAAGCTAAATGCTCAAAGACTGAGGTAGTTACGTGAATCCACAATATTTTTGTAAGCATTTTAGTGAAAAGATGCTGTTACCATGGCAACGTATTGTTCATCACTGACAAAAGATTAAGTTTGCACATCTCTATGCTATAATGGTTGCATGTGCCAAATTTCAAGTCAAATGCTCAAAGAGTGAGGGAGTTAACTAAATCCACGATATTTTTGTATTATTTTCATTAAAAATATGCTGTTACCATGGCAACACATTGATCGACACTGTCGAAAGATTATGTTTACACATCTACGTACCACAGTGGTCATGTGGGCCAAATTTCTAGCTAAATGTTTGAAGACTAAAGGAAGTTAGCTGAATCCACAATATTTTTGTATGCATTTTCGTGAAAAGATGCTGTTACCATGGCAACGTATTGTTCATCACTGACGAAAGATTAAGTTTGCACATCTATATGCTATAGTGGTTGCATGTGCCAAATTTCAAGCCAAATGCTCAAAGAGTGAGGGAGTTAACTGAATCTACGATATTTTTGGATGATTTTCATTTAAAAATGCCGTTACCACGGCAACACATTGATCGACACTGACGAAAGATTACGTTTACACATCTACGTACCACAGTGGTCATGTGTGCCAAATTTCTTGCTAAATGCTCGAAGACTAAAGGAAGTTAGCTGAATCCACAATATTTTTGTATGTTTTTTGCTTTAAAAAAGCTGTCACCATGGCAACGCACTGCTCACCACTGACGAAAGATTAAGTTTGCACATCTATATACTATAGTGGTCATGCGTGCTAAATTTAAAGTCAAATGCTCTAAGATTGAGGGAGTTAACTGAATCCACAATATTTTCGTATGATTTTCATTCAAACTATGCCGTTCCCATGGCAACACATTGATCAACAATGACGAAAGAGTAAGTATGCACATCTACGTACCATAGTGGTCACATGTGCCAATTTTCCAGCCAAATGCTTGAAAACTGAAGGAGTTAAGCTAATCCACACATTTTTGTATGATTGGTTTAAAAAAAATGCTGTTGCCATGGCAACAGATTTATTAACACACACATCAAAGGTGTTTTGCACAAATATACATTACATTGATCGCTTATCCTAAATTGAGAGAGTACAAAACTACAAAACTGAGAGAGTAGTGCAATCCACAACATTTTGTAAGATTTTTGTGAAAATCTTCCGTTGCCATGGCAACGCATTATGAAATACTCATGAAAAAGGTGTCTTGCACATCTGCCTGTGGTAGTGGTCACACATGCCAAATTTGAAGTTAATTGCTCAAAAAATGAGAAAGTAGTTCGATCCACAAGTTTTTATGAAAATATGCCGTTGCCATGGCAACGCATTATGCAATACTAACGAAAAAGGTGTCTTGCACATCTACCTTTGATAGCAGTCACACATGCCAAATTTGGGGTCAATTCCTCAAAAAATGAGAGAGGAGTTCGATTCACAACATTTTGTAAGATTTTTTAAAAATTTGCCGTTGCCATGGCAACTCATTATGCAATACTAACGAAAAAGGTGTCTTGCACATCTCCCTTTGATAGTGGTCACACATGCTAAATTCGGGGTTAATTGCTCAAAAAATGAGAGAGTAGTTCGATCCACAAGTTTTTATGAAAATAAGCCATTTCCATGGCAACGCATTATGCGATACTAACGAAAAAGGTGTCTTGCACATCTACCTTTGATAGTGGTCAAACATGCCAAATTTGGGGTCAATTGCTCAAAAAATGAGAGAGGAGTTCGACCCACAAGATTTTGCAACGGACCGACTGCCCGACCGCCCGACCGCCCGCCCGACCGACCGACCGACCGACCGACCGACCGACCGACCGACCGACCGACCGACCGACCAACCGACCGGCCACCCGACCTCAGAGTGATTCCTATATACCCCCCCTACACACTATGTGTGGGTGGGGGTATAATTATTCCAAGTCTTAAACAATTTTGCCCTCATTGAGACTAAACCAAATGAATTTGCAAACATGGGACTAGAAAAATAACAACAATGTAACATTGATACATGGAACGGGACATCCCAAGTAAGTAGTTAAATAGAGCGAGCTGTTTTTTTTTTTTTTTTAACATTTTGACAGCTACTGCATCCGTATTCAACTTGGAGCACTGTAACGACTGTGACATTACATCAATACACAAACATTAGTGCAATGAAATGTTTATATGCACCATTCGTTATGTCTTGCTTTTTTAAATTCACTTTAAAAGTTAAAGACTACGTACAGCATGGGCAAGACACACATAATAGGGAGCTGATATTAGACACTATTCATCAGCAAAGCAATGCAACCACTAACCAGTGTTACTGGTGATTTGTTGTTTGTTGTTGTTATAGTGTTCCATATCAAAACATTGTTCACTAGCAAAGCAATGCAAACACAAGCGACAGGTACATTGTATGTGTTACTGGCTATTTGTCGTTTGTTGTTTTCCAGAGTTCAATGTAAAATGTGAACAAGGGGAAGGTGCTATCACTAACTCACCTGCTTGTGCGTACGACAGAGCAACTTCTGCAAGGCGCTGGATACTGGCATCATTATCTAGAGTGCCATCCTCATTCAAGATGCCTGAAAAAGAAGATGAAGAAGAAAACAAATCTGACATTAGCATTCTTAAATCCATTCCTCACAAACACATGTACTGGTTGAATACCATCAAAAATATGTTTATTTTTTACTTGCACTGTACACCACAAGAGCTCAAAATTCTTAAGCATCGGGCACACCATGAAAATGAATCATGAATCATGGTTATCACAAACTCGTACTAGTCAGCAACACTAATCCAAGGTTGCAATTCTGTCTTAAGTCAACAAGGACAACACAAAACATTAGCCGTGTAACATGTCACCATCGTACTTTGCTCTCACATCCTGAATGGCCTACAGTGATTTTTTTCCTTCTCTTTCTGGTGGAGTATTTCACAGAATTCGGTGAAAGGTTTTCGTTTTTGTTGTTTTTTTTTCTCTTGCTGTCATGCTCCATAACAAAAATCAAATACACTATATGGAAAACTTCAAGCTCTAAAGGCATACATTTGAAGAGCACACAATGTCTACATAAATGTAGACAATAAATAGACCGCATTTAGACTAGATCAAATGAAATACTGTAAATGTCTCTGCTTTTTTGATTGGTTTGGTAAAGTTTTCTTTTCAAATATTGTAAAATAACACCATAGAAAGATGTAAATGTCTGGGCACTTGAATCCATTTGCTGAGACCATGTATATTTCCAGATATTTACCACAATGGCCATGGCTAGTGTAAGCACACAGGCAGACATCACAGAGAATTAGCAACTCTGGGAAACATTCTGAGATGGTGTGAATAGCCTGGATCACTGGAGTGTCTTCAGTATCTGCACATGTTCCTCTTGTATCCTATGAAAAAAAAAAATGATAATAAGAATAGAATAAGGAAATTAACTATTAAATGAATAATTGACAATGAATAAATATTTGAGTAGAATTTAAACAAACACATAGATAACCAGATGAATGAATAAACAAATAAACTAGAAAAGCACTCTGAGAGCGCAGACCTTTGCCAAGCATGCAGCTCATTTCCAGCACAGATCTTGTTCTTTCATAGAGATATCAATGATTTCCACCCATACGTACTTATAGCATTGTGTGCTGAAAGTCGCCCGATTTCCCAATATAGAAGCCTTTGTTACGTCATAAATCCTCAGCTGCACGGCGCGCCTCGCCCTAGCAGAAATTATACAACACCTTAGAATGATGTCGAATTGTGACTGGCCAAGAACATGTCACATGACATTCATTTGAAAATACCTATCAAACTCATTGAGAGTGACAGCCGTGCATTAGGCCCCCTATTGCACGGCTCGCAAGTACTAATGCACGGCTTCGCGGGGGGCTACTAATGCATGGCCGCTCGACTTCACAAGTAAAGTACATGTACTGTACGTGCGACTGCAGCGCTGCACTGGTTCATTCACAGGAAAGGCGCAGCGATCGAGTACATGCAACGTGTGCGCGCAGCTGCAGCTAGTTGCATGTACTGAGTGATATGTATTGCATACTCGGTATACAAGCCTTTGGGCCTACGGCCACGGCTGTGTTTTTACTTTTGACTCGGATCTGCTACGTGGACCACAGTGATCTCAAAATCAAATTGAGAAACCGTAATTTGATCTTTTTTTCTGTGGTTTTATTCAAAATCATTGTCGGAAATAGACATAGTCTAGACCTACGATCTACCGACATCTCAGATTGTCTTAGACCTAACATTAGCGTTCTCGATCTAACGATAGTGTGATCAGTAAACGCCGTACAATGGTTAGAATGGGTAGGTCCTAACGTTAGACCCTGCAGAGTTTGCCATTCCTGTGACTGTGTGGTCGAATCATTGCGAGTGTTTGGTTTAGAATTCTCAGCCTAATTGTTAAATTTATATTTGGACCTTCCTGAGTTGCCATTCACTGATTTAGTACTGTGATTATGGACAAGGTGTTGCATAAAACAAATAATTTATGATTTTGTTCGTGCATTGGGGCACGTAATATCGCACTCGGCGCGAGATTCGCCACTGGTCTATTCAACGCAGCGCTACGCGCCTTGTTGAATAGTGGCTTATCTCGCGCCTCGTGCGATATTTGTGCTTGTGCACTCACAACTCATAAATTATTCGTATACTAGAGCACACACTTTAGTGCGCGCATGCAAACCTCAAATACACCTAGCCTGAACTCCCAAGTTCATTGACCCTACTGCCAAAATTTCAAATATCCTTCATAAATTCCCCCAAAACTTCATCATCTCTTACTTATATCATTCTAAACATTTCCTGCAAGTTTCATCCAAATCCGTTGACTAGATTTTGAGTTATTTTGCATACGGACAAACTAACTACGTAGCTAACGAACAAACGAACCAACGGTAACGAAAACATAACCTCTTCCCTTGGCGGAGGTAATGAATGAATGAATGAATCAACCAGTCAGTCAGTCAGTCAGTCAGTCAGTCAGTCAGTCAGTCAGTCAGTCAGTCAGTCAGTCAGTCAGTCAGTCAGTCAGTCAGTCAGTCAGTCAGTCAGTCAGTCAGTCAGTCAGTCAGTCAGTCAGTCAGTCAGTCAGTCAGTCAGTCAGTCAGTCAGTCAGTCAGTCAGTCAGTCAGTCAGTCAGTCAGTCAGTCAATCAATCAATCAATCAATCAATCAATCAATCAATCAATCAATCAATCAATCAATCAATCAATCAATCAATCAATCAATCAGTCACCTTGGGTAATCCAGATGGAACGCCAAACAACAGCACCGCCTTCAGCCCCTTGGCCACGAGGGGTGCCAATGCAGACTGCAGTGTGTTCACTCCGTACCGGTTCACTCCGGGCAGGCTGGACACTGGCTCAGTATGATCTGGTATGTCTCTGAAAGTAGAATCATTGTTTCATTAATATCAGTCAATTTTAAACACAGTGCACTTGCCATCAACAGGCCATTGCAAAACTACAATGTAAACAACAATTTGAACTCAAAGACAATGGTAGGAGTGAATACAAATGTAAAGAAACATCCTCACATTTCAATGCTTTGGGAAGGCTGTCCTAGAACTGCACATACAGTAGGTACACTGTACACATAATGGTCCTGCTGTCATGCAATCATACAACACTTTGTGGAGAGATGGTCTGTGATTGCAAATCTAGATGTTCCTATTCAATATGCTAAATCACATCTTTATCATTCTACTCCTCTTTATAACATTTCCATTCCTTGTACGTATATTTCAGTATACTTTTCCACAACATAATGAAGGCTTCAGCTACAAGTACTGAAGTACATTTGTACACAGTAGCAAATTCAGACATTTGGAACAATCATAAAAGATGGTAAAGTACTCACAATATAAACAAGGGATAGACCAAGTTGTCGGGGGTAATCGTGGTGTCCACATTTTGCCATGCCCTCAGGACCTCATGGTGGAAAGTGCTGTGTAGGACATGCTTAGGGGGTGGTATCACCGGTGAATTCATGCCAATTTCTGAAGCACACTGGTAGAAGCCGGCTGCAGTGCGGGGCTTTTTCTTGGGCTGTGGAGATGCAGTGTTGCAAAGAAGTCCAAAGCACACAGGCAAAGGTAAACAAAGGTTCTGATAATGCAAATACATGTGGGTAAACACAGAGCTTTAATACTTGATATGACAATCACAGTTCCAGACACACAAGTATATTTTTGTTTTGTTTGTTTTTGTGAAGCTAGGGCTTCTGTGGCTCTAAATACTTGATTCATAACCATCAGCTTGGCAATGTCTGTGAAAGGTTGAGTAGTCCTCTTTAATATTAAAACTGAAACAATTACTTCCAAGTGAAAGAACAAACATACAATTTCTCAAGTTGTACAGAATACATTTTTTAAACTTTCCACATCTCCAAGATGTGGAAAGATCCTTCATTTAAGACATCTCTCACTGTCAAAGGAATAAATTTTAAATGTCAAGGAATAAATGACTAACTGGAGATCAACACAGCTTGTTGGAATTTGCACTCACTACATGTCCTACAATAAAAGGTTTTTCTTAAACTGCAGTATTTGCAACATGACTCATCTCCAATCTGAATCCGTACTACAGCAGAACTAATTATCATGTACTGCCAATTGATACAATATGAAGAGTTGATACTACAGCCCACAGGTTCATTTTGTATTCTTCATTCAGTTTTAAATCTTTTTTAAGCTATTGTTTGGGATTTTGTTGTCTTGAGTTTAGTAGGGTCAGAGATACTAGACTAAAAGTGCACTAGCATAAACAACCAACATGGACTACAAATGCATCGTTGTCAAGATTTCTGTGGAAAAACAAGATACATGACAATCTCCAACTTCCAAGCTCCCACAACTGGCAGTTCTTTGAAACAGTTTTAGTACATGAAAGAAAGTAGCCTTCAAGATGATTGTTGACCAGTTTCACTCTGCCCACCTTTTAATTGAGGAATCGGGCACAGGGGGCAATCACTGTGTCATTATGATTCCTAATTTACAGTATACAGCATTACAAATACAGTGCACTCCCGTTACAACGAACACGGTTATAACGAAATTTCGTTATAACGAAGTAAATCTTCTGGTCCCAAAATTATCACCATCAAAGTCTATGGTACAAAGTTCGCTTATAACGAACACGGTTATAGCGAAATTTCCGTTATAACGAAGTCTTTTCCGAGCGCCACAGACAAAGAAAAACAAAAGAAATGTGTTCCGTTATAACGAAATGTGAATTGCTTTCGAAAATACGTAGCGGAACAAGCATTTATAGCGTCTCTGCATGTGTGAACGCTTCACACGACTGTGTGTCCGCTCCTTGTGTCACGCACAGTTTCTGAGGGGACCTTGCGTTTATTATTGTAATACAGTTATCCATTCACATTTCACATAGCTTTCCAGTGTATGATGAGTATTCAGCAAACATGATATGATATGTAAACGTGGTTTCCTTGTTTTCGTTATATATTGTATTTGTTCGGTTATAACGAAATTTCGTTATAACGAAAGAAAACTGCCGGTCCCGAGCATTTCGTTATAACGGGAGTGCACTGTACTCTATTTTACTTAATACTGTCAAGGGATAAAAAGCTATTAAAAAATTCCAGAACAATTGTGCTGTACTTGGAGAAAATTTGTACATTTCAACTTTAACAGAAATGACTTGTAAGTTACTTGTAGGTTCATACTTTATTGGCTATAACGTTAATTTATAATTCAGATATCAATGTTTTTAAGACTTTCTGTGAATGCTGAGTGTACATGACAGAAAAGCACAATCACCATAGCGGTTGGAGATGTTGGAAATTTGGTCTTCATCTTGGGCGCAATTCCAACAGCCCCAGCTAGTGCCATTTTGGAGGGCCTCATGTGAACAATGGGAATGTTGAGAGCACCAGATGTAGGGCTTTCTGCAAAATTTCCGTCCAGCAAGTAGTTGTCCCCATTGCTTCCGTTGCCATTGTCCACTTGTTTCCCCTCGGTTTCCACTGCCCGTGCGCTGACCAGTGGGGGCTGCTGCTGTTGTGCTTGGACCTGGCCTTGCGACTTTGGAGCCCCTTTCCTAGCACGATTGTGAGGACACGAATGGTGATGGAGCCCCCGCGTGCCGTCACGGGTCGTGTACTTAATCAGCGAACGGCATTCCACGCAGGCGACATATTCTTGTTTCTCACCGTCGACAAAGACTTGCACAAACCGGTCAAATACCGGAATTCTCTTGGTAGTGAAAGGCTCAAAAGACACGCGAGAGTCATTAACATTTTCAACCATGGCTTGCAGCTCTTTCTTCGGATAAGGACTGCCTGTACGGCCATAACCGTCGTCTCGAGTCATGGTTGCAAGCGTTGTAACAGGAGCTGGACTTCCGTCTTCCTCTTCTTCCGTACCCGTGCCGACGTGCTCCCCATCGGCTGACACTCGGGGCACGTAGATCTCGCCCGATGCTCCGGAGTGGCCATCGTCACCTGCCTCACTCAGCGCCTCCGATTCCATTTTGATTTCACGCTCCTCAGCAGATTCATCAGCTGTGTCGAAATCATCCTGAATATGTGGATCCTCGCTAGCTGAGGACATGTTTCGTTTGGTTGGTTGTTTTTTTGCAGCAGAGAAATTCGTTTGTAATTCAGCCCAGATGGCTACACGGTAGTTGCTGATTGCATGCAAATGTTCCGGGATGTATGGCAAACGCACGTTTGATAACCCTCGCCTACTGGTACGGCCGGTGGTATGCTAAAACGCACGCATGTAGTTTGTTATGCAAAAGTACATCGTGTTAAAGAAAAGATCTATGGAGCGCCAAATGCGTAACTAGTGCTTTATCAAACTTCGTGTAAGTCCCTGGTTTATTGTACGGACCCCGTTTCCAATTAAGTCGAGGAAATGCGGAGATATTGGAAATGAGATCATTAAAACAACAAAAAAACAAACAAACAAACAAACAAATACTATAACAGATCTCGGTGTCAGTTTAGCTACTGATGGGCTAAGCACTTCATTGGTCAATGTCGTTAATTTAAATGCTATTTTGCAGCCCAGGTGTGCAGCCCATGCTGTCTGGTGTCCTCAGCTCCCACAATCTCATTCCCACTACAGGCCTACTTTTGTTTCCAGGAATACAAAATCTTGATCCCCCCCCCCCCCAAACTTAGGCGGTCAATCATACACACAGAGACTCCAACCCAAAGCACCGTCTGATCTGGAGATTCTCCTGCCTGAAACCCCTAGCAAACGGGAGACTCCACGTTGATGTGTGCGAAGCGCCAAGTTCTTAAGGTTCTAGATGCTCTCTGGTGCTATCTAAGGCTTATCTTTTCAACATACAATAGCAATAAGTAAGAAATCCTTTCGAACGGGAGACACGGAGCCAGGGCGGAAGAAATTAAATCACAAGCGGGAGACCGGGAGATTTTGCAAAATTTTCGGCGAGAGATCTCCCGTCGAAAACGGGAGATTTGGAGTCTCTGTACACATAAGTTCCAGGTTCTTAGAAATGCACTCTTTATGGATGGGAATGGGATAGGATTTTGACCCCCTATCTAGTATCACGGGCTTTTTAAAAGGAAAGCCATCAAAATTATCCCCTACTTCGCACGGGCTTTTGGCATCTGACAGCCAGCAAAAGTACCCCCCCCCCCCCCCCCGCATGTTTTGGAAGGGCTGCGAAAAGAAGGCCAACCTGGCATGCTTTGACACTCAATTTACACAGTAATCACATCGGAGAATCGGAGGAAACATTTATGGAGTCGCACTACCCTTATTTTGACATTCTTCGGGAGTGTGATACAAACCCTATTCGGGATCTCCTTAAATATGCGACCCCCTTTTTTAAGCATCCTCTATAGTGCTTGGTGCCATAGTCGTACAAACCTATCATGGCTACAGGAAAAAAGAACGACCCTGCTTGACATCAAATTAAATAGATAAGTGGTTGATAGCAGTGGAATCCTTGTGGGTAATATCGTCTGGCTTTCTCTCAATACTAGGCCAACTGTGATAATTTAACAACGGGAAGGGGAATGCTCTATTTATTTATTTATCTATTTATCAGCATTTTCTTTCTCTTTTTCATTTTTTTTTTTGAGCTGGCCTTCAATGGAGACTATTATGACGAAAGTCAGAAGGGTAGCAAGGTTATGCACATATATTCTGCATCATGTTCAGCAATTAAGGCGCGGGGACCGTGTATATTCAAACATTAACCTATTTTTACAACTTTGGCGACTACGCTAACTGGCAAATCAGAGTCAAAATCGTGCAATGTTAAACGATGACTGTTCATATCTACTTCCTTATTAAAAAAAAACAACAACAACCAAGGGGTGAGAACGCAATAATATTGCGAGGGAACGCAATAATCATTGCGAGGGAACGCAATGATTATTGCCAGGGAACGCAATAATATTGCGAGGGAACGAAATAATTGCGAGGGAACGCAATAATTATTGCGAGGGAACGCAAAAATATTGCGAGGAAACGCAATAATATTGCGTGGGAACGCAATAATATTGCGAGGGAACGCAATAATTATTGCGAGAGAACGCAATAATTATTGCGAGAGAACGCAATAATTATTGCGAGGGAACGCAATGATTATTGCGAGGGAACGCAATAATCCATTGAGGTTTTTTTTTTTTCCTCATGTCACCTGGCGGGCTCCGTATATACGTATGTGTGTTGTGTGTGAGCGTTCGTGTGTCTACGTAAGGCCCCAGTCACATAATGCTCTGCGTCAGACGTTACGTCCAAATAAGTCATTTTTTCTGCGGACTCCCACGGATCCCTTGCTGTCACCAGAACATTTTTACAAAACATACGGGAAAAATATGCGAGCGATACGGAGAGATACGACCAAATGCGAATATTTGCGTCCACTTGCGGATATTCTTACGAATTGGCACGTAATTTTGTTCTTTCAACTTGCATAAACTTCCGAATAGTTAGGAACACTTGCGGAGAGTTGCAATAAAAATACAAATGGCAATTCGAAACACAAACAAATCCATTTTTCAATTTATACTACAGATAATCTCACTTCAACATAGATAACTCGATTATAGACCAACACTACTAACAATTTCTTCACGAGAAAGTTTTGACATGTAGGGCCCTACCAAACCTATATCCCTTGAATATATTGGTTTGGATCATGAAAGTACCTTCTTACTTACAAGGGCATATACATAAAAAAAAAAAACACAAATACCGGGTACATTATACAAACCTAGAATGAAATCAGTCATAAAAAACCCGACCACCCCCCCCCCCCAACCGAAACAAATCTAGGGCCTACATCTATCCTAAATATTAAATCCTATACCAAAATCTGTCATACCATTTATAACTATCCTTCTTCAAATCCGATCCCCAACCCACGGCAACCCCTGATTAACAAAAACCTAAATCATCCCACACCCACATTCACCAATCCACATATACACACACACCCACACCCACCCCCCCACACACACACGAAGGTTCGTTATTCCGAAGGTTCATTTATCCGAAACACACAATTCCCTATACCTAAAGAGGTTCGTTAATCCGAAAATGAAAAAGGGTTCGTTAATTCGAACGTTTGTGGCGTTATTCCAAATGTTCGTTGATCAAAAAATGAAATTCGGAATGACAAACCTTCGGAATGACAAACCTTCGGACTAAAGAGCCTTCAGAATAACGAACTTTTGCAATAACGAAATGTAACCCCCTCCCTACATACACACACACACACACACACACACACACACACACGAACCGATACCACCTTCCTTCCTGATGAAACGACTTCCCAATGTTGATACATAAGACATTACGACCGTATGCATATAAGCATCCGCCCGCACGCAAGCACCACTCCGAATTCATATACAAATCCGTCAAACTCATCAAAGTCAAAGCTGCTGATAAGATCAATATCAACGTTTATGCCAGCAACAGCTTACTAGGTATTCCTCCCCACGCGCAGCCAAAACACATACGCAAAAAGCTGACATAATAAGCACATTCTTCCATCATATACGCTAACACACACACACACACACACACACACGCACAAACGGACACTAAATTATCATGTGCGCGCGCACATGTATAGTTCCTTGAAACCTCACCATGACTTTTTACATGGCATGTTTGCATGGATGTAGCCATGTAAGTTATGTGTTGGTATTTCAATGACTATGTCAAGAACGATATTACCCAGCAAAATGTGCTTCGAGGGCGGGCGACAATCCTGGCCTTGCCGCTAGCCCTCGTCACGGATTGTCGCCAGACGACAATCTTTGACGGGGCGAAAATCCTTGACGCCAACTCCGTCAAGGATTGTCGCCCCCGAGCCGGGGGCGACAATCCTTGTTTGGGCAACAATCCGTGTCGCAACACATGTCTTTATAGAAACTGCCGCCATTATTCTCATGGTCGGACATCCGGGTATTTTGCGTGTCACGGGGTGTCATGGATAGCGGTGGAGTGAAAACAAACAGTCGCGTGAGCCTGGGAGGGGTGTACGTGTTATCTGCCGGAGCGCCCGCGCCCCGCGAGCATAGCGCTAGCGCAAGCTGTACTACTGTAGCTGTGCGGGCGGCAGGATTAGGCCCTAGGCCTACCCTAAACTAGGCCCTACCCTAAGCCTACTACAGTACTAACGTTAGGCCTATATAGACCTACCTGAAGTTTCTATGAGGTACTAAGTAAGCGTAGATATCGGGGTAGGGCCTACTCAAAGAGGTTCTACTGCACATCTGGCCATTTTGTCGGGTCGTTCATCCAGAGTCCTGCCGCGATTTCATACGGGCACAGGTCCAGTCCGACTGCCTTCAACTTGGCAAAATACCGGGACCGATCGATCGACAGGATCCAGATTATTAGAATATTGCTGGCAAGACATGGTGCATGTATCTCATGAATGATGGCACAACTGACAAAATGAGTAATGAAAAACAGTCGATCCCCATGTCTGCGTAGAGTTGCATATAAATTATACGCGTCGCACATGCACAGCATGCAGTATGCGCATTATGCAGGCTTAGCGCTTGCAAGCTGTTTGTTTTCACTCCAGTCAACCGGAAGTGACGTGTAGCCGACCGCAAGAATAAGTGTGATATGAAAGGATGTAGCTTTATAATATCAATGTCACAAAGTCATCGTGACCTCAATCGTCTGTGCCGTGCAGAGTTCAGAAGAATACGCCCTTGCAATTTCAGGAATGGATGAAAATCATTTAGTTTACTTAGAAATGAAAAAAAAAAGAACGACATTATATCTTTCATGTGTTTTACAGAAATTTTAGGAAATAGGCCCTACATTATCTTATCACGTATTTCACTTTTTGCCATACCAAACTGACCAAGGTGCATCGTATTAGTACATGTATCATGTATGCCAGTGTACTACGACTGTGTGTGTGAGCCGAGATGAGTTTAACGTGGCGTTCCATAGGACACCCAGTTTTACTTGTTTGTTTTTTTCACATTGATTTCCGTAGTGGGGAGCAGTATCGCAGCAAGCCTGACGCTGATATGGCATTTCAGCGGATAAAAGAAAGTCGCTTGAAGTCAGCGGATTTGAGCCGAAAGGGAAATATTGATGAGGAGATCGTTGGTCTTGTCGAACTTATTAATCAGCAGGAACACTACTTCACAACCAGTTCATGTTCTGGAAGAACAATAGTAGTTTGCGAGGTAAAGAGCAAAGTTCGTTTAACTCAGTCCCACGTGTTTGAATCCATGTGTTGTGAACGATATGACACCAATAGGGCACTCTAACGTTAGGCCTAACAGTTAGTCTATAAATTTAATTTTTTAGTAAATTTATTGAGACATTGTCATTGAGTACTGTTAATTTAACTAGATCTAGACTCTAGAGTCTAAGAGTTCTAGAATCTACATCTTCTCGCTCTAGTCTAATTCATACTCTGAAGCACCAGCTTTTAAATTTAATGTAAATATTACCATTAAGATTGGAAATTGTATCTGTAGTTAGACTGAGATTATAGGTGACCTAAAACTTACAATCGTAAATTTATGTTTAAAGTTAAATGATGTAGGCCTAGTAGGGTCTAGAGTAAATGTTCCAGCTCGCGGCCAGGCGCCTGTTCGCGGCCATTACAGCATATTTGGTAATATAATGCCGAACACAGCTCAGTGACACATATTGAAATTATTATATGTTCTACATGTCACACTTTCACTATGCAACAGTAATAGCACACTGCTAATCTACAAAAATCAACCGATGACATGGGCAAAATCTCCAACCGAACCCAGTCCAAAGTGAAATATTCTCACATAAATGATGATATCTTGCATCCAAAATTTCATTTTCGGTACTTCTTAACATAACAGTTAAGGAACAGTCAAGGGGTCTAAGAAACTGGATTTTTTGTGTGTGTCATTTTCCCGATGTATTTTGAATACACGCCCTCACATGGAAATAGAACTTTTGCAAGCCGATGTGGGCCGCCATTTTTTGCCGGAAGTGGATGTTACGATCGAAAAAATACAAAAAACATGAGAAAGAAAATAGTGTTACTATTAGTAACACCGCCACAACTGCAATGGCCCTGTTTGTGGTCAGTGCACGCGTGCCAGCCCTTTTCGCGTGCTTTCGCAATGGGACTTGGCGCTTATGCAACATTCGCGAGACAAATGAAGGCATTCAGCAGAAGATCGCGGATCATGCGCGTATCGCATAGGAATTGTACATCAGGCCGCGAACCGAGCTATCACTGTTGCGAACCGACGGACACTGTACTGGGTTGGGGCCGTTATCTTTTTATTACTATCGCAATTGACATTGGTCTTGCGATGGTGACTAAATGTGAATTGATAAGTGGTCAACTTCCATGACATAACCTGGGTTAAAGCAATTTGCAAGTTTGCTTTGCGTTTCAGAGTGAAAAAACCCTTATGCCGCCCCAAACTGGGACACTTACTCTAATTTACACTGTCTGTAGATTCTACAAATACAATATATCTACATCATAGTCTAGTATATCTACATATCTAATACCAGTACGACTACTAGACCCTAAACTAGCTTTCTGCTGAGAAATCTATATACATGTAACAGTTGAGTGTGAGAACCACACCTCCTGGCCCCCAACGTACACGTTCGTGCTGTTCTGGCTACAGTGCCCCCTGGTGAATAAACAATAGCATGCTTAGAGTCTAAATTATAAATACAATAAACCAGGTCCACGTCCACTCGGCTTCACTGTAATCAGGTAAAGTTTATTGGGCAATCTATCTTCTTCTCCTTCTTCTTCTTCTTCTTTCTCCTCCTCCTCCTCCTCCTCCTTCTTTCTTGCAACGGGCTATCGGCATCAGTTGTCACTATCAGGAAGATGAACTGCGTGCGAGTGCTTGTTTTGAGGAGGAATGTGGTCCTACTATACTCAGAGGCTGTCATTAAATGACCTACCTTAATCATGTCTATCGACTATATTAAACTTGAGGAGATCTTTGAATTTTTCTTTCATTTATTAGTAACGATAAAGGATCAGCTGGCCACAGGCATGGGGGGGGGGGGGGGGGGGGGGAGGAGGGTGCATACATTGTAACTTACAAAGTATATAGATTCTAGACCAAAGGGTTAGATTATGTTTTACCAATAGCCATTAAACCAATCATTGAAGTCCTTACATTACAGTTACATATGAAAAGGTTTTATAAGAAAGATTCTCTCTCTCTCTGAAAAAAAAAGAGTGCATTGTAAATACACTAGGGAGTTCAGGGGTCTCCCCCGCCCCCACCCCATCCCCCCCCCCCCCCATGATGATAATGACATAAACTTTCTAAGACCCTAGAAATAAAAAAAAAAAAAATGGAAAAATGTGTGATAAAACTATGGGGCAGTGTTGTAATTTAAAGGAAGCATTACACAACTGGAAATAGTAAAAATTTAGGATGAGCCAATTACAAAAAAAAAAAAAAAAAATGAAAAAAAGGAATACCTCAATTTGATGGGTCTGGAGCTCACGGCAGCTGCCTCACTGAGTATTGAAAATGACCGTCACTTTGATAGTCTGTATGTGTAGTCTATAATGTTGCTATGAAAAGTTATGCCTGTTGAGTTTGTAAAATCAGTTACCTGCAGCTCTTTGGATACTGACATGCAGGGATGTCCAGCCAGTGGTCAGTGAAGGATTCCATCAAATCACTTCAATTCTTTGATGTTATCCTTCTTTTTTTTTCATTTTCAGAACTCTGATGACACTTCAATAAAGAAGAAGGGTTGTCGGTGGTTGTTTGTAACACATAAGTGGGCACATACAGATGAAGTAGTAAGTATGAGACTTGCACACGGGATATTTCCAGGTGTGATACTGTATGGGATTCAGATCAAAAGAAGATATTACTAAAATAATGGTCTTTACCATCTTGGAATGTAGTTAAGGAACAGCATGAATAATGCAGAGCTATGCCTATAATCTGTATTCTTAGATGAAATTGTGTATTGGCAGAAAAATTATATTTTGCTGTAAGTTTAGCTATGCCACTCTCACAAGACAATTTGCCTCCTGCCTCAATGAGCAAGAAAAAGCAAATTTGATTGAAGATAGAATGTGTTCATGCGAGCACTCAAAGTCGTCTTGGAATAAATGAGTGCTTTACTTCACATATTCTTTTATGTCTACACATGAATCTCTTGATAAGCTCTTCTGGTTACACTTAACTGTGCATCCAGAGCTCAGTTGTTGTGTCAAAATGGGGCTGCAGGTCAGCACAAGAAGTTTCTTAGTCAAATGTCCAAGCAACAAAGGACTGACTCTATCTTTCATTATCTTTGTAATCTACGTGAAGAGTCCTTCGATATACAATGTACCAAGCACGGGGGAAGAATATTGATGTGGGCTAAGGAAGAGAAGGTGAAAAACGAAGGTCTCCCCTTTGAACTGGTCTAACTGGGAGTGTGATGGGCCATACATACTGCGTAATTCATGAGAAAAGTTCACGTAAAGTGGCCAATAGGGTTCATCCTTTACATGCATCGAATGTGCCTTATACTCTTCTCTCTCTCAGATGTCGGCACTCAAGGGCACCGACGGAAGTGCAGTCCTGAAGTTCGAGCCCTTTGTCCTTCACGTACAGTGCCAGTCTATTGACAAAGCCAGGATAATGGTGAGCGGTAAAATATGAAGCAGGGCAGACCATGGTAGCTATACAATGTATGAGCAATAGCCAACAAAACGGTATCAAATGGCACATCATGCCAAATGCATCAAAAGGTGCTATTGATAAATGGATAGATTATGGTCATTAAAGTGTTAACAAAAAATGAAATTACAGGTAGAATTCCTGCAAATGTTGTCCCCTACACATTTTCTCTCCTGTAATGAATCTTTCAAAGATAGGGTGAGAGAGTGAGACAGACATAAAGAATATGTCTACTTAAAAATAAGTCAAAACAGCTCAAATCTGATCATGTGTCTGTTTTGTAGGATAGTATGCCCTTGCATAGTCTGACCTATGTACATACACCACCTTTGCGTACAGTTAACTCAAAATGTGTATAAAGATGTCATGAATGCCAAGACATCCCCCTTTCTTTTCTTTTTTTTTTTTTTGGGGGGGGGGGGGACAGAGCGTAGTGGGTGTAGAAAAAATAATGCAAAATTGAAATCATTGAAGATCTGCGATATTGTACCCTGATGAAACTCGATAATTTCTGAATACCGATATGTTATATGAAGATCTGTTCATGTCAGCAGTGGTCAACATGGAATTAGATTTCAGAGCAGTAGTTTATACAAATGAGATATTTATTCCATGTGTCACCCTGCACCACAAAACCAACAAAAAGTCACCAGACATGGATTTCTAGTTAAGGGCAGATTCTGAATGAGTAGACTTTAAGCTTTAAAATCGTGTATAATCAATTCAACTGGAATCTCCTTTACCTATCTAAATATTTGAAAGAAGGCACACACTCTGAAAAAATGTGTACTGAGAAAAGAGGCTCTGAAGTATAGGGCCTATTAAAGCCCTTAATCTCTACCTAGCCCTGCTCTGTGCAGTGAATGGGACAAAAAACAGGATGTGAGACTCAGTAGCAAGAACAATGAAGGGATTATGAGATTAAGCCCACAGTGAGCATGCTCTATTAACACATTGTATCCATGACTAATACTAGAAACTTCCAAAGAAGTAGCATCAACCTTTCAAACGTTATTAGAATTGAAAGTGAAGAGTGTGTAAAGGGTTTTTAACCTGTTGAGGACGGGCTAATTTTGCTGCAACATGCATTTCCCATAGACCCCTGCCCAAGTACACTCGGGACTCATCCTCAACTGGTTAAGAAATTGAAAGGGGCCTCTAAAGATACATCATACCTAATCACACCATTCTACAAAAAAGTGTTCTAGAAAAACTGCTAAAAACAAACTTTCACATTTGTTTTATGATCCCAAAATGTAGAATAATGCAGAAGAAGAATTCGTCGCTTGCCCGGAAGAAGGGAACGAGCGCGCGAATACGCGTAAAAATAGATTTCGAGAAAAGACCTGCATGAGGTAAGATCATAAGCAATATCATAAGATTTGTAGATTATTCATTATAGCCACTTTAGCTAGTACCAAATTGGAATATTATCTGTTCACTTGTGAATTTTCAGCAGTATTGATATTCAAATATCAAAGATATAGTCAATTGAAACTTTAAATTGCGATTTTCTCGAAATCTATTTTTTACGCGTATTCGCGCGCTCGTTCCCTTCTTCCGGGCAAGCGACGAATTGCTCTTTTAAAGAATGTGAAAAAACCTAAGATTGACCAGGTTGACCCGTTTCAACTATTTTGAGTCCTTGTGTAAAATCAGGGTGTGCAACTTTTTGTTGGCTTTGTGATGCACAATCACTATGACATCCTCCTGTATTGATTTCTTTTCTCTCCTTCTTCCCTCTGACAGCATCAGAGTGCTGTAGCGTCTGGATTCAGGAATTCGGGCATCACCATCGGGAATGGAGGGAAAGTCATGACGGTATAGAGATATTTCTCCCTTTTCATGTGTGTTACGAGGAAGTGGAGCAGGAGCAGATCCGGGAATTCTGTAAAGGGGGGGCGCAACTGATATTTCTGTTGCCATTTCCGGGTTTCATTTCATTTTTTATGCCTCCGCAAACGAAGTGGCTGGAGGCATTATGTTTTCGGGTCGTCCGTCCGTCCGTCCGTCCGTCCCGTTTTGTTTTTGTCGATAGCTCAAGAACCGTGTGGTGGTTTTACATCAAACTTGGTATGAGGGTATATCCTGGGGGGATAATACTTTGTTTGGATTTTAGGGTCACGGGGTCAAAGGTCAAAGGTCACAGGTTATTTTGTGAAAAAAAAGGTTGAAAATTCATGTTTTTCTCCATATCTCGCAAATGGTTCAAGGTATCTTCATGGAACTGAGTATATATGCTTGTTCCAATGGGCAGTGATTATCTAGGGAAGTTGGGGGTCATGGTTCAAAGGTCAGGGGTCAAAGGTCAAGGTCAACTCCTCAAAATATCACTACTTTCCTTATATTTATGCAATGCCTGAAAGTTTTTTTAAAAAAACTTGATGTATACATGTATTACCCAATAAATATTCTGTTGGAAGTTTCTTGCCAAAAGGTCAAAGGTCAAAAGGTCAAAGGTCAAGTGAAAGTGCTGAATTGCACTTTTTCCTCCATATCTCAAAAGTAACTCAAGGTATCATCATGAAACTTTACATATTTATGCATGTTCAACCTAACAGTGATTCTCTTTGGAACTGTGAGGTCAAAGGTCAAAGGCCAGGTTTAGATAATGCTATTTTCCCATTTGATACTGAAATTATACTTTTTCTCAATACCATGAAAATTACTCAATGCATAAACTTATAAAAGGGTCAAAAGTCAAGTAAAAATCATCAGTTCCCCAAATACCTGCGCTCTGACATTTTAATCATTCATCCAATTGAACCTAGTTCTAGGAAAGTGAACATTCAGGACATTTGTGTCAAACCTGTAATTTTAATATTTTGCCAATTGTGTGAAACTGTCATCACACTTTGTCAAGACATTGTACTATAGACCTATTAGGAGAACCATGCATTATGGTGGAGGCATATCAGTCGCCGTAGCGATATATCTAGTTTCTTTTTATTTCTTTTGTTTTTTACAAAAAATAAAGGGGGGAGCGTGCGCCGGTTGCGCCCCCTCTGGATCCGCCACTGGTGGAGGATTACCACTGTTTGAAAAATAGAATTCCAATCTGATAAGATTTGATGGTCCTCACAAACACAAATGTTTAAGGGCTTATTGAGCAGAGAAGCATACATTGGCTGTTCCTGTAGTGCACATTAGACAGCATTTAATGCAAATGCCAATGTCATGTTATTCCTGTACGAAAGTTTTTCTCAAGGGGGGGGGGGGGGAGGAAATCCAATGAAGTGGTCAGAGAGGGAGAGAGAGAGAAAAAAAAATGAATATTTGTCATAATTTTGCTTCTGCTGCTCTTGTATTTCATTATTTGAGCCATTATTGCCATTCTAAAATCAAACACCATCCTCTGATGATTCTGGATGGACTCTTGGGTACTTCCAAAAGATGACCCACTATTTTCACCCACAGTGTGACTTGTCCAGGCTAGCCAAAACTCACTTCTGGACAAGTAAAAATCTTCCAGTACTTCGCTGTTAAATCAATCAGACACCAACTTGAAAGAAAGCTTGTTTTGGCTATTTGGTATTAATCATGGCCTTGTCACTGGCCAGGTTGGTGGTTTATTCACCTCCCCCCCCCCCCCCCCCCCCCCCCCCCCCCCCCCCCCCCCCCCCCCGATAAAAGGGGCAGATGGTTCCACCATCTGGCCCATTTAAAAGTTGTGTGAAAAAACAGGGAGTACAATTTAATGAGCACAACAGTGAAATATTGATCAAAATCATATGAAAATTAGGGAAGTTACGTATGGAATTGTGAAAATTTGCTAATTTTTGCAACACAATTGATCTTGAATAGTTGAAACAGTTGATATGAATATGCAAATGAGTGAGTTGATGTCATCACCTCACAATTTTACACTGACTGCATGAGAAAAAAAAGTGATGAGAATTACATTTTTCTGCTATAGAAATGTAAAACAATGTCATTTCTTGCTGAATAGCTTAAAAATAATAATTGGTTAGATTAATTACATGTAGGATTTGATTTGACTTGGGAATAATCAAATTTTGACAGAAACTGGAAATTTCAGAATATGTTTATGAACTGCACTATATATATGACAATTTTTGAGGCAATGACATCATTTACTCATTCAATTGCCTTTCCACATTTGTCTGTTCATGAATTGTTCTTGAAAAAAAAAATATTAGCAAAACTTCCCAATTCCATAACTTCAATTTTATCTGATTTTTAGCATTTTTTGTGTGTGTGCAGGTTTTGGGTTTTGTGTGTTTGTGTGTTTGTTTGTTTGTTTGTTTTTTACTGTTGTGCTAATCTATTATTAATTTGCTCTTTCTTTTGAGATGAACTTTTTAACTGGTTTGGAATTCCCCTTTGAAAGTTAAGCTAAACTCTCAAACAGCTGAATGATACTTGTTTTGTGCCCCTCCTTGCTCTGAAGGCCGTACGAAGCACCCATGGCCTTGAGGTTCCCCTGACTGATGGAGGAACACTGCTGGTATCTGAGGAATACATCAAGTTTGTGGTCAACCTCGCCAACAAGAAAATGAAGGAGAATTTTACCAGGATTCAGAGGTAAACACATATTTCATGTTCCTTTGAAATAAAAATTCTTCAGGTGCCTGAAATCATTTTGTTCAAATATCTTCATGACAGAAATAAATTCCTCATATTTAAACTGCTAGTTTTCTGGATTTCTGGTAAGATTTCAGGTGTAGTATACCTAATGGTATTTATATTCTGGTAAAGGTACTTTATGTTCTGTTAGAGGTATGTAAGTTGATGTATGACACATGGGTCAGCTATTAATGAGTTTTTTTTTTTTTCTGCCTTGCCATTTCCTGACCAATTGCATTGTTTTTGCTAATGAATGTTTATATTATCTTACTATTTCAAACTGTATGTTGTATAATGAATTTTCCTGTATTTGTAATTCATCTTGTGCCTTCTTGTTTTATTGTATGCTCTGTGTATTTTTGATGCTTGGTGAAAAAAAAAAAGATAAATAAATAAACTGAAACAAATTTTAAAAAGTGCTCTGAATTTGTTCTCTGTCCAATGAATCCCTTTGTTTTTTAACTGCACCATGCCACGAATGAGTTGAATATTTCACTCTTTTCTTGCAATGTCTATACCTCCCAGATTCTTTGACAACCTGAAGAGGGTGGAGGTCTCGGAAGACACCAAACTTGTCAAAATTAGCAGCTCAAAAACCACGAAATCTAGAATTTTGAGTGATAGACTGGCCAGCAGTCATCAACAGGACAAAGCGGTTCAGACTGTCGAGCATACACCAGCCAGACACACCTCCTCACCAAGGGTCTGCGTTAATGGTGTAAGTGGAGAGGAGTCCAGATTGGATACAACAGAGACTGCTCCAGGAAATGACAGTATGTCAAGGACAGAAGACCCTGGAGGGCATGCCAGTTGGACGGAAAGAGACTCTTGCGCATTGCTGGAATTGGAAGGGTTTTCCGCCATGTTTGCGCCTTCCGACGAGGATACGTAACCATTGTTACTTTCTACATTTGTGCAGAATAAATGTAGTGAATACATGTACTTCCCATTCAAGTGCCACTTTTCTTCTTAATGTGTGCATTTGTGCGTTCTTTTAGCAGCTAGAATGTCTTCTGTTTTAATATAAGCAGCCACAGGGGGTAATGTTAGGAGAGCTGTGCTTCCAGTTGCAGGACTGTGAGTCATGTGAAGAATTTTTGTTTTCTTTTAAAATTCAAATATGTAAACGTAGAATACAGTCTCAGAATAACAGTGGATTAGGTCATCCAAGAATACTTCCAGCAACTGTCAAAAGTGTACTTTCAAGTATTTAGATGTAACTGACATTCAAACACAGAAGTCAGAACTTTAATAGATATACAGTGACTCTTCGAATGATGCAAATTTTTACATGTTTGTTTAAAAGAAAAAAAAAATTGGAAATCCTGTACCGTTTGTGACTGACTGGTTGTGTCAAGCCCATTCAAAACAGCACAGCCACGTTGTGTCTCACAATGTCAAGTGAATAGCATCAACGTCTTCATTATGCATATTCATTTCTTATTGCCCCATGCCCAAATTGTTAGAGGGCAATAGTTAAAGGTTAGTCTGAAAGAATGATTTAGATTTTCTAAGCACAACAGTGAAAATTTGATCGGAATGTGATAAAAATTGGGAAAGTTGTGAAATTGATGTACATTTCGCTATTTTTTGACGAACAGTTTTCTTACAGTCTATATAGATATGCAAATGAGTGAGCTGGAGAATGTCATTACCTCACAACTTTTAATTGTTCATGTGGAGAAAGCTGACAAAATGTCAATTTTTCTGCCATGAAAATGCAAAACAAAATAATATATTCCTGGCAGAATAACTTCCGAAATAATGATCAGGCAGACATACCATGTGTATTAGCATTTAAGATTTGGGCATAATTTATTTGAAGAAAAAAAAATAGAAATAGAAATTTCAAGATTTGGTAACAAACTATCATTGTAACAAGTTGTGAGGCAATGCCATAATCAACTCCTGATCTGCATATTCATATTGACTTTTCAAGAACTGTTTTGTGAAAATAAGTGAAACTTTACAATGTAATTTCTTCCCTAATTTTTATCCTATTTTGATCAAATTTTTACTGTTGTGCTTACAAAACAATACCCTTTCTTTTCTAACTTTTCACAGGTCGGGAATTTCCCCTCAAGTACTCAATATCACAAATGAACTGAAGTAAACAATGGCAGATCTCTTCTGTTTAATACTGAAAAATCTTTATTGTAGTTTCTGCGTACAAAAATAGTCATTATTATATATTGTATCAGGTCATTTTAAAAGACATATTCAATTGCATAGCATGTGACATAGATGTTGCTAACCATAATTTGCAACATATTAAATTCATTTAACATCATTTACTGTGAGTACACCTGTACTCCAATATGATTGTCTCTTTATAGCAACAATTCATTTCAAATGTTAAAAAATAACCAAAAAAAAACAAACAAACCAACAACACTGAACAGGATTCTGTAGATTGTAACTCCACTGAAAGACAGGTATAATATATATATACATGTATATATAACAACGTTAATGAACGTGATCAGTACATCTAATTTATCCAACTGTAACAAGCTTAGTTCAGTTTTGCTTTTACAACGTATCTGACAATATATCTTACGTCATCACAAGACAAACTCTGTGTACTGTGTAAAATTAAAAAATGCTAAATACATTGCAATATATTTACAACAAAAGTTAACAATCAGAATGCAACTTCACTGCAATTTGTAGGTAATTAATGCACAGTATGCATCATTTAGGGCAATGTAGAGCACACATTACTGTTGCATAAAGCAAGTCTGTAGTGAAAACATTTTCACAGATAATGAGAAATCATCCACTATACATGTATTACATAACAATTCATAAAGGTCCATTTTGCCCATTTCCTATGTGACAGAAAGAGTGAATAGATGTAAAAATATTCATCAGCATTACACAGAAAGTGTCCCCTTGACAAAAAAAAAAAAAACAAGTTTAAATTTCAGAAAATCTGGGAGTATCCTAAAATTGGCTGAAACACAGAAATTCTGTTTTGCCAAGGATACTGTTTCATATACTGTATAAAAAACAAAACCTGTTAAAATACATGAAGAAATAAATTCATCCATCCATTTTCCACATTTGTAATATCCATGTAAACATGTAAATCAAAATGAAAATAATTTAGTGATAGTGTCAGAATGCACGCTTCTCCTTCACACAGTAACTATAATTTTACTACAACATAAAGCATAATTTTCAAGCCAGTTTTCTTTCATCGAAGTATGACATGATGATTTTTTTTTTAGTTTTCTGTTACTGAAACATTTCTTATATGATAGTGAGTCACATCAAGCAACTTTTAATTGTCCATCTAAGAAGTGACCTTTTCCTGACAAGTTGTACGGTAATGCTGTAAATTCTAGTTGTAGAGCTACCAACAGTAGTTTAATGACACAATAATATAGCAATGGTAGTTTAATGACAATAATTTTTTGTTAGTACAGTAGTAATAGGAGAGAGATTGAGAGAACAAGCCTACCAACCTACTACATACATACCAATGTAATAGCATTCAAGTGGTGCAGGCTTATAAAACCAGCCTCATTCAGTATTCTTGACTGTCATTAGAAATAACCATCAACTATCAAATACCATCAACTGGTGACAATACACAGTGTAGGGACAATTTCTTATGAAGGCAAGCCACTCGACTTTTAGTACTTTATACTGACTATTTGAAAGTAAATAATGCAATATAACATGAAATCCTCTTTAAAGGATAAGATTGTATTCTATGCAAATGTGGAAATCCAAGAATATTACATACCCTTTCAGATACAAGTGAGTTCTGAGCAAACACAAACCCTGTACTTCTGTTTCTCTTGTATGTTACCTGTTCAAAGGAGTGTGTAATACTCAATCTTGTTGGTTGCTCACAACACCCAGTATTTATTGAGATATATTCGTTATTTGCTGTATTGAAACCATCTTCATCCATTCCTCTGTATGGTCCATTTCATAGTTGTCAGGTGCCCGGGCGAAGATGATGCTCAGCCATGCTATGTCTGTAAAAAATGATTGCTGCATCACGGCATGTATAATTTCATGTTCCTCCAAATGGCCACTTCCCTAGCCACTGCTCCTCGTTTTTAGCAGATCAGTGATGAGGCGCACACACGGTTGCATGGCACATGCATGTTCAGGGGCGGATACAGGAATTCCGTAAAGGGGAGGCACCTTTACAAAATTAAAGGGGGCACGCACGTGAAAAATGAAGAGGGGGCGGCCAGTGCGCCCCACTCTGGATCCGCCACTGATGTTACAGTCCAATATTTTGTTCTTATAGTGCCTTCTGATGGTGCCACACTAGCCTGGCTCACAGGGCTGCCAGCCTAGCTGTAGCTCTCGTGAATCCCCCATGGTATTTGGGCTCGCGGGATCTGGAACCTCCGACCTTGCCTGACGCTGTCATATGACTCGCTGCTCTGTAGGGTGAAGGGAAAAAAATTGCATTTGTCAATTTCCACACTTGATGGTCAATTATTGTATCCATGTACGCTCAAATTTTCAATGCACGAGAATATTCACAAAAAAAGAACATACAAAATCTGGCCCAGACATACCTTCGCAGGCCAGGGCACTTGCATTGTGATATCAAGTTTGACTACTAGTAGAGTCCTAATGTCATAGATACAATTAGATTGTATCTGGGAGTAATAGCTAGCTCATTTCAAGCAATGGATTAAAAAAAAAAAAAAAAAGTTTGGTTGAGAAGTCACTTTCTTTTGAATGTTTTAATCATATATATATATATATATTCTTTTTTTTTTTCAATTTGATCATAATGAGAAGACCACAAAATGCAGAACCCCTCCATGCGAGATTAACGTGTCCACAACTTTTTTCTACCATAATGTGCCATAATGGATAATGCATAGACAGCAATTATAAGAATCCATCCCTATGACTGTTCATGTTTTGGTTTCATAATCCCACTGTTTAAGTTGTAACAAACAAAATACAAGCGATTCCAGCTATAATGAACATTAATACAAGATTTCCATGACAGATAATTTTACTGTTAACCCATTGAGGACGAGTCCTGAGTATACTCGGGCAGGTGTCTATGTAAAATGCGTGTAGTACCAAAATCAGTCCGTCCTCAATGGGTTAAAACTCATTATTTCCCTTATTTACTCTGTCCATTCTAAAGAGATTTCATCCCAACAGATGAATTCTTGTGGTCTCGGCTATCTCTTTTACGAAATGACAAGGATGCCCTGTTTATAAATATTGAGAGAGAGAGTATGGGTAGCACCTTGCAACATACCTGTGAAAGATACTCTGCCTCTCTGCCAGAAGCGATGTAAGGACGCATGAACTCTGACTGACGAGGTCTCGGATCAGGACGGCGAGCGATATTTGAGATGTGAGACCGCATGCGTTCCTGTTGGGAGAGTATAGAGGAAGTAAGAGAGACATCTTGTGAGAAATTTGTGTTGTATTTTGCAGTATTTGTCTTTTCCTCCGTGTTATAGATTGGAAGATAGAATCACAGGATTAAGGGTTCTTCTTGTAGCCAAGACTTTTCTCTTAACGGTACATACATAATTATGCACTTTCTCTCCTGAGCATCCCGTGTAATACTGTACAGTTGGAAGGCAACAGGATCATATACCCCTTATTATCAAAACATTGACCATCCTTCTCTTTGCAAGCAATTCCTGAGCCATTCCTATCACATGTTAAAGCATTTCAGTGCTTAGAATGCAGTTTGTCCTCATGAGTATTAAAGAAGTCAACAAACCATGTAGAATGCAAGCAGTGTGTCAAAAGCTGATACAAACAACATGCATGCTTGTACTTACATTGAGGTATGGAGACTGTGTGATGACTTCAGCCAGGTGACGCATACGCCGGTCCTCTTCTGTGTTGTGACTGAGATTGTTGGAGAAACTCTCATCGCTGAAGCTGTCCTGGCTGTCGAAGATGTCGCTGGTCTGGTCGCTGTACATGTCAAATTCGGAATCGACGAGGTACGATGGCAGCTTGTTGGCGGCTCCGCGGTACGGCTGATTGAAGCGCGCAGCCCGTTGCGAGTATGGCATGTTGTAGAAGACGTTGGAAGGTTCATTCCGCCTCCTTGAGTACAGCGGTTTGCCGCCGTACAGGAGGTTGCGCTTGCGGTACCGCACGAGGGCGGCACACAGTGCAAGGCCAAGGAGGAAGAGCACCACAATGAGCCCGACAACACCGAAGACAATGCCGACGATCTGGGCCTCGCTTAAACCAGCTGTGGGAAACAAATCATAATGGCAGCATTAATTAAGACAGAGTTGGACAGACCTGGTAGTGTGGGGTAACATGGGTAGTCTGACTGAATCGAACTTCATGCACTGTCCTCAGGATACATTCGAAAATCAAAAAAGTGCCCGTCAGCAAATCTGTGCATCGAAGCATAAGCTTATGCTACAGTACACTCCCATTATAACAAGCATGGTAACAATGAAATTCCGGTTTACAACAAAGTGAAAACTCAGGCCGTCACATTATCCACTCTATGTGTTCTTGTTGTTTATCTGTTCGGTTATAACGAAATTTTGATATAACAAAAGAAAACTGCCGGTCCCAAGGACTTTGTTACAACGGGAGTCCACTGAACTACAAAGTCCCACTTGAACAAGGACCATGGGACCTTACAAATCTTGAGGTTGGTTTGAGTGTATTAGACACAAGTATATAGTACAGTGGAAACTCGTTACAGGGGTCAAATATAACAGAACCATCACAAACAAGGTTATTTGCAGACCCTATCTCTATATTTCTTTGTTTGTGTACCCTGAAATGCAAAAAAAAAAAACACCCAATACATAAAAAAGCAATTGTCATGGTTTTTAGGTCCACATTACAAAGAGGTTCCCCTGTATAGTGTTTCCAACATAGAGTGGGTCTCTGTTTATCAATTTTCATTTTACCAGTAACAGCTTTGTAGAGCTTTCCCATCTACTGTGATACATTTTCATCTACAATGTATTAACCTGCTGAGGACATTTGATTTTGCTACAACACAAACTTCCAATAGACGCTGGCCCGAGTATATTCCGAACTCGTCCTCAACAGGTTAACACATATTCAAAGTTGGGAGCAGGCTTTGGAATGTCAGCCCTGTAGCTCTCTGGACAGGAAGTAATACATGTATCCCACTCACTTTCTGGTGATAGGGTTGGAAGCGTTACAGTGACTCCTGTCGTGGCTGTCACTCCCGCTGCTGTGGTTTCTGCCTGCGTTGTGGTAACATCCGGTGAGGTGGCTGTCGGGGGTTGCGTTGTCAAGGCGATCTCGCAGTTGTCTCCCTCATAACCGGGAGGACATCTTCAAGACAGAGAGAGAATGAAGGGGAGAGAAGAGAAGAAAAAAGTAAGTTGAGCTTAGTGGTAGTCACATCTCCAAGTTAAATATTATTCCTACTTTCAGACAGGATTTCAGGATTTGAAAAAACAAAAAATTCTATGAGTTTAAAATTTGAAGAGGATAAATAAAATGTGATATTCTTGGATATGACCTGAAAGCATTATTTCATGTAAAAATCGCCCTGGACATTAGGCCTTAGAAGAAAAAGTTTGGTAAATAAGAGCATTAGTTACTCCAAATCAGAGAAAAGTTTCTTGATTGTCATTTCATTTCTTACACGTAAGATTTGCAATATCATAATTTTCTTTCTCTACATAATGAAAGAGCAGCAAAAACTTGAACAAAAAAAAAGCAGTTGTAGTCAGCACTCGTGTAAGTATTTTGGTTACAAGTATACCACAAAGTATTGCAAAAACACCCACACACACACACACACACACACACACGCACAAAATCATATACTGTAAAACATGATAGATTCGCGGTAGGAATTTTTTGCGAATTGGAGCCGACGGCTTTTTTTGCGGCATGAAATTTTTGCGAAATGCCACTGGCATTCAATGCATATAGTGTAGACAAGAATTTTCGCGTGCATTTTAATTTTGCGAATCTTGGCACTCGCGAAATTCGCGAAATTAAAATGCACGCAAACATTCCTTGTTTTACAGTATTGTACTGTGCCAAGCATGACCCATGAGGCTACAGTCTAATTCAATATCACAAAAAGTTGTGTATTTAACGTTATATTTTTTTCCAATTCATCTTACAATTTTGCAACATCTTTAAGCTAGGCAGGTCAATATTTTATGATTATGGTACTGCATAGCTTTGAAGTTGACTTTCATGATGCAGCCATCCTTATGTAGCTTATTCTAAAAAATCAGATAATAAAAATATTTTTTATGTACAGGTACATTGCATAGTCCCACTTACTGGCACATTCTGAGGCCATTAGACAAGGAACACGTCCCTCCGTTCTGACAGAAATCGTCTGTACACTGCTGGTTGATCACTAGATGACAGGGTGGAAAAAGAAATGGTAGAAAAACACAAAACAGACTCAATGTCAGACCAACAGTGCCATAATATTCATGACTTCCAAGATATCATAGAATGAAATACCAACTCTTTTCATGTGCTCCTTGGTGATGAATATATCTCTGACAAATCCTCTAATAATCATATGGCACATCATCAAAATATCACGATATGGTTTGAGGTGACATGATCTGCTCTGCAGAAAAGGAAAATACTCCAGCATACACATTTGATGTCAGCATTTCACCTCGCTCCCATTTTATACAATCGCTAATATTTTGTAGATAATTGATGGTGCAAATACACGGCAGGACATACACTGTATTTGATCATTGCAGCAGACACTAACTTAATCCTGCAACAACACTGTAGCTGAAAGATTAGTATGATAATTGTTTGTTTGAATATAGGCCTACCATGGAATGAAATAGACCCACGAAAATAGACATTAAAAAATCAACACTTCGCTTTCCAAGCAGAGATTACAGAGATTTATAGTTATTGCCAGTATTTGAGACGCCTTTATCAGCAGTGTCATCTAAATATGGACAGCTGCGTGTAGGTATCAAGGGAGCAATAAATTGGTAATAAGATGTGTATACCCCTAGCATAATATACTGGAAAGTGCTGTGTTTGAACATACACCCCGCATTAGTCCTCGCGATGCGGAGAAAGTCCCACCCTGCGGGACTTTCTCCTCCCAAACCATAATGTGAACGCTCACTGGGACTTGTCCCCCTCGTCCCCGCCACGCAAGTCGCGCACGGGGACAAGATTTGGAGGAGAGAGTGACCTTGGGGCGAAATTGATAGCGTCGAGCTGTGGTCATCAAATGTGCACATGCGCTATACCTGGTTTCAAGTGGCAGAGCTCAACCCCCAAGCTCCAACTGCCCCCACAGCTCAGGGACAGATGAGAAAGCAGTGTGGATGGTCAGTCGTAAAAAAGATTAGATCTCTTGTGACTGTCCCCGCGTTGCGGGCACTAATGTGAAAGCGGGGACAGCTGCATTTCTCATATCCGGCCAAATAGCCTATCTGGATGCCCGTCGGTGCCAATGCGTCCGGTTAATCAAGGTCGAACTGTACAGAGGTTACATGTAAAATCCTGTAATTCTAAATGCCCCCAAACAACAAACAAACAAATTAAAAACAAACAAACAAACAAACAGACAAACAGACAGACAGACAGACAGAAAACAAGCCCAATATAAGACATAATCATAATCAATATCTAAATGTATGTAGCAACATGCAAGAAGAGGTAAGAGAGTCAAGCCCCAGGACTCACATCTGGCAGACACAGAGTTTGTGTCGATGGTGATATTTCCCTGTGACGCGATGCCGGTGCTTAGTTCTGCCTGGCCAATGACGTTGGCGATGTCCGTCTCCGACGTGCTGACTGACTCATTAAAGGCCAGATAGAAAGAAGCCGCTACCGAACCATTGGAAAACCCATCGATGACACACAGGAGGTAGAAATTCTGGAGGGACGGCTCCAGCAGTATGGCATAATGAGCCTGAAATACAAGAGATATTACACTCTTTTATATATGTATGTAGAATTATGTGATGTCATTTTTCAAATTTTGTACACGGGTATCAGCAGACACCTTTTCTTCTTGTGCATCATTGCTGAGCATGAAACGATCTGTGATTATAGAGAGAATACACAGAGAGAATTAACTCTTTGCATCGTGACTTTAGTGTGTGTTATGCACATTCTTCTCATACCAACAAGCTGATATGATGCACTTTTGGACCACTTTGCATTTGAGCACTCTCTGGCATAGCAGAATAGGGTTTCCTATGCTTTTGGTGCACATTGGAAAGTGGCCCACTTTTGGCTCAGTATTGTGCAGTACTGCTTTCTTAGATACAATCAACAGTCAAGTATGTGGGAGGACTGGCACGGAAATGCACTATAAAAGTATATCGATGTAGATTTTGATTCATCCAGGTAGTATGTTAAAGCGTGTAAATTAAATCTGTTCGACTGGACTTACTTGAAAATCACGGAGAGAACAGTTTACTGACTCGTCCGAGTCACTTCTTCAGCTCTGTCTGGCTGGCGAGCATTCACCCGTGGAGGGTGAATGGGTGATGTTACTGCCTTTATTGTCTGTACGTCGAGGAATTTTGCTGAAGAAGTGACTCGGACGAGTCACGAAACTGTTCTCTCCGTGATTTTCACAAGTGAGTCCAGTCGAGCAGATATAATTTAAACGCTTTACTATAAAAGTAATTAAAATGACCATGACTACATGCTTTGCAACAATGGAACAGTTCAAATTTCAAAATACAGTGGAACTTCCTCATGAAGAGGTCGGATATACATGTAGCAATCTTATAACGATGTGATTTTTCAGATGGGAGTTTCTTCACTTTGTCTCCCTCTACAAATCACATTCAATGTGATTTTTGTAGGTCTGGACTCTTCATTTTTCTTTGTGTACCCTGATACATCGTTATTGTCATGGTTTTTAGATCTTCATTATTGAAAGTTTCTCCTGTATTCTTAGACTCTGAAAAATCTGACTGCAGGATTTAATGAAAAAACAACTTTTTGATTTCCGGGTAGCTATCAATTTATACAGTTTCTTAACCAAAAGTCACCATATTGGGCAGTTTTCTTGCTTTAATAATGTCTGTTACTTTTTTGGGGTGACATGTTGACCATGGGGCAAGGTCGTGATGGGTCATTCATGATTCCTGATGGGCATATTCAGGCAGGGCTGCCTGGGACTCACCGAATCGCAAACAAGCATAGCCAGCTGGTTGTACACTGCGCTTGTAGGATCTGTAAGGTTGGTTGTGAAGATAACTGGCTGGTTGTTGATGGTGGTGATCATGTACTGACACAGGTAAACCTCAGCCACTGGAAATAACAAGTACGAGTAACAAGGTCAATGCTGTTTTCATCTAAACAAGTAGGCCGAAAACAATATGCCATTACTTCACAATGATTTCTACAAACTTTTCTGAATTCTTGCCCAAATTCTTCCAAATCATATTAATAGTTTTTGCAACACAATTTCATGGAAAACCTAATTTGTTCTGTCATTCTAAGAAAATGCTACTTTCTTTAATATCTCGACTTCATTATGGGTGTGTAGGTTGAATATGTAGTAAATACTGATGTTGCTATTGGCAGTCAGAGTACTGCATACGGCAAATATTTTGTGAGGTTTTTATTTTCGCAAATTTCGCGAGTCACCTGTTATTTGCGAAATTAAGAACACGTAAAAATATTGATATGAATGTGACGTAAGTGTACACATTTCTCCGTTCAGTACAGGACTCCACGATCGCGAATTTAACCACTTGCGAAAATTGTCGCTAAGTCTCGATCTGAAAAAAATTTAGACTCGCAAAATATATTGCGTATACATGCAACAACAAAGACGTAAGATAATACATCATACTTACATGTGCAGACTCCATCCCAGGGAATGTACCCCATTTCTATCTCGCACTGGCAAGAATACGATCCAGGGGTGTTCACACAGGTTTCTCCTTCACCAGTACACGGATCCTGAAGGCACTCGTTGATATCTGTTAACATCAGTAAAAAAATTAGCTCAATAGTTCTGTTTTCTTTCGATGTGACCATCTAGAACACCAATCGGTGAATATTACTTCATATCAATGTGTCACTTTCAGTAGTTTCACCATTTGAAATATTGTGGCATCATAATCATAACCATAATTTTCAAAGTAATCATATTTTCACTCTAGACAGTCTCTGGACTACTGTACAATAACTGAATACATGTAGATTATTAAATTTGCAACAAATTTAAGAAGCTTATAGTGCAAGTTTTGCTCTCTCACAACAAGTTGGCAAATTGTTGTAAAGTTCTTCCCCCGCAACAAACAACTGACCAGTGCAATTTGTGAACCCGTCTCCCATGTAGCCATCCATGCACTCGCATGTGTAGTTCCCGGAGCTCCCGAGGAAGATGCAGTCAGCATTCGAAGTGCAGTTATCTGTCTGCTCAAAGCACGGATCCATAACTGTGGGCAAAAGGGGAGAAAACTGTGTTGTAAATCATTCCTTCACGGAGGGTCAATTCAATCGGTATCACTGACATTATGTAATCATGCCATGACAGTCCAATGATGCTTTATACACAATAATATATTAACCCATTGAAGACTACTCACGTGTATACTCAGGCAGGTATCTATGGGAAATGCATGCTAGAGCAAAATCAGCTTAGCCTAAATGGGTTTAATCGTCATGTCAGAGTCTGTGGTTGATGTCCTGCAAAATTATATCACAAAAATATGTGTCCTACCTCTTCTTTTCGATCTACATCAATATCCAGTCCAGTTGATACAATCGAGTTAAACTCTGTTGAATTCTATTCATTAGGATATAACAGGCATTCTCTTTATAGCAGATCTTAAAGAGAATTCATATTCAAGATCTACCTAAAAAAAAAAAAGAACTTCTCATCAGACCCACTACATACCAACTTCATTATAACAAGCTGTTTGGGACCACAGGAATTTTCCTCATTAACACCCGATATCTCATTGTATTGGGCATAAAAACAAAAACAAAAAGGAATAGGGATGTGTTAAATTACCTTGTAAAATCAGGAATCTCGCTATATCTGTGCTTGTGATAATGAGGTTCCAATGTATATATATATTGTAACTTTCCAGCATGATTACCCACCTGGTTCGCCAGCAAAGACCGACGTCCTCAGGACGACGTTGTTTGGCAGCAGGATATCTCCGTCCCTCCCTTGGAGGCCCGCCAGGAAGGCAGCCGCGATCTCGTCGCCGACGGGGTTCGCCGTGGGGAGGAAGTCGACGGTGAAGACCACCTCGACCCCCGTGGGGAGGAGGCTGGAGGAGAGGACGGAGACTGAGGTGTAGTTGACGAGGACGCTTGTCTGGAAGAGTGCGTCCACCTGGTAGTGAAGTAAAGCCAAGCAAATTAACGTTTAACCCGTTAAAGACTAGCCCTGAGTGTATATGTAACCCGCGACAACGGTTTCAGGCAAAAGTCGCAAGAGTAAATTCCCTCCTAGGCGGGGTACAAAGATTTTGACCATTATTTTTGTCGATTTAGGTTTTTTGCAAAAATCGAATCTTTGATATGTTTTCTACATCTACACTAAATTTCATAGCATAAGACTAAAGTTTTTCCTATCGAAAATGGAATTTTAAGCACCCTATGTTGGATCGCACTCGTCAGTTTCGAGCTTCTTTCGAACGCCGCGCCAATATCCCCAGTGTTGCTACGGCGCAGGTTCTTGCATGCGATTGGCTGGTGCGTCGCATACATTTACATAATTCGGCTTTCGGAGACACCAGTTGCAGCGTTTGGGGAATGCTTTGTCCACGCGTGCACGATTACATGCTCTATTGTTCTTGCTATAGTGGTTTATATACACGCTCGCTCTGTAGTGCGTGCTCTTCATTTGGCTTTCTATCCAAACTATTCTACCGCAATGTTAGACAACGGAAGTGAAACAAAAATCATTTAGTATGACATAATCGTGTGAAAATAAATCTAAATATTCTCAAATTTGTCTACTTGTACATGTAGTAAAAAATATGACAGCAGACTGACTCAATGGAAGGTAGATGAGAGGAAAGGAGCGGTCACATGTGACCAATTCTATTCAAATACTACACGTAAAGTTCACACCAAACTAACGAGTCGTGTTTGTTTGTTTGTTTGTTTTAATTTAATTAGCACCACCGAACACAGCAACATATGCATGTCTTGTAAAAGCAAAACAAACAGGAAGCGTGACCCTTGCCAGCACTAGCAATTGTCTGCCTTCTGAAGGGTCGCCAATGATAAAGACAAATTAACCACAATGAAAACGCGATTTGTAAATGTGTGGATTCGCCACCGCTCCTGTTACATGCACAGGGTCATGGCGTGTGGATGCCATTGCGTAATGCATGCGCCATACAGTTGTACATATGTACATGTACACCATATGTGCAATTATCGTATTCGCCATCTTGAAAGACGTACTGGTAAACAAACCTGAGCGAAACGCATTGTTTTTCGGCTCCATACGCTGAGCTCCGAGGAAGGTGCCCGGGAAATTTGACTCTCTCAGTGAGCCAATCAGAAGGCAATGTGGTTGCTAGAGGCGGAGCTTAACATCGATTGGCACCATCATACGGATGGGTGATTCTCCCCTCGCATCGCTGCTCGGACATTGTCTTTGAGAAAGAGGTGAATCTTCAAAGCCTGTTTTCTCGCAATATTGTCAGGCTGACAACTTAAAAAGTGCATTTTATTTCTCTTTCTATGCCCACTTATGGTGCCGAAGAATACAAGTGTTTTATATCAATGCAAAGCTTAAGAAACGGGCAATATGATTCAGTGAAAAAATGAATTTTCAATATTCCCGACTTTTGCCTGAAACCGTTGTCGCCGGTCACATATATTCAGGCAAGTGTCAATGGGAAATGTGTGTTGCAGCAAAGCCCGTCCTCAACGGGTTTATGTGTGTATTAAAGAGAGGTTGTGTTTTCCTGAGAGGGCAACATATCTTATAGGAATGAGGAAATACAATGCTAATGGTAATAATGATGATGATCACAATGATTTTGATAATAACACAGTAGGAAGAAAGGAGGAAAATGAAGAAGAGGTTGAGGATAAAGAGGCTGAGGAGTAGATGGAGGTGGAGGAGGAGAAGGAGGTGGAAATGGAGGCTAAGTAGAAGAAGGTGGAGAGGAGGTTGACAAGAAGGGGTAAAAGGAGGAGAAGGAAAACTAGGAAGAGGATAACAAGAAAACAAAAAACGAGAAGAAGGAGAAAGACAAGAAGTACCAAGAGGAGGAGGCAGAGAAGGACGAGGAGGAAAAGGAGGAGGATGAGAAAGAGGAGCAGTAGCAGGAGGGGAAAGAGGCAGAGAAGTTGTAGGAAGAGAAGAAAGAGGAGGAGCAGTAGAAGGAGGGCAAAGAGGATGTGAAGAAGTAGAAGGAGGAGGAGGAGGAATAACAGGGAGAGGAGGAGGAGGAGGAGGATGATCCAGGAGGAGGAGGAGGAGGAGGAGGAGGAGGAGGAGGAGGAGGAGGAGGAGGAGCAGGAGAAGGAGGAGAAGGAGAAGGAGGGCAAAGAGGAGGTGAAGAAGTAGAAGGAGGAGGAGGAGGAGGAATAACAGGGAGAGGAGGAGGAGGAGGAGGAGGAGGAGGAGGAGAAAGGAGAGTATGAGGGAGAGGAGAGGAAAGAGGCAGAGGAGGAGGAGTGTCACTAGCATACTCACATCTGTTTCAAGCTGTGGAATGTAGGAGCTGAAATCTTGGTAGTCGAAGAACTGGTCCAACACCGTCAAACCAGCAATACCCTCAAAGACTGCAGTCAGCACCATAGACTTGGCCACTGTACAGTGAGGGGATAAGATTTGTGCCAATTTATTATGATGTTTCTTCTGGCAAAGGAAAGGGATATGTTGTCTTATTTGTATTACAGAACACACTCATCGGAAGTCCTTTTTCTCCTGGAAGCTGAAAGTGAATCTCTACTCCATGTTCACATTGAATTTAGATAGATATTAAAAAGTACATACAAACAGAACGGTGCAAGGTTCATTCAAATATGGCAAAAGCTACAAAAGTTTTGAGAAATTTCTGTTTACACATTCTGAAAAAAATAAATGGGAAAACTAGCCTCAGTCACTTTTTATTCATATTGGAGAAAGCTATGATAACATGGCCTAGTAAATCACCACTTGACTTTGGCTCAAATTTTCACTAAATATCACTTTTTAAAACACAAATTCTGGTTTGAAATTGCCCAAATTGTCTGCCAGCCAAAAGAGTTCTTACCCAGGCAATCTGAGCCAACCCGGTAAAAACCTGTCCTGCACACACACTCGTAGGAGGCTGGAAGATTCACGCATCTCGTGTTTGCTTGGTCAGCGCATGGGTCGTCAAGGCACTCGTCAATGTCTGGAGACAGGCGGTGGTGGTAGCACAGGAAGAGAGAGATACAAAAAGATTGGTAAATTCATGCTGGTATAAGACAGGCCTAAACTGGTCCTATATATTGCTATATGACAACAATCCATAAAAACAGCACAATCACATAAAATATTAAGCGGCTTAGTTGGCTTTATATTCCCACACAGAATAATTTTGACCACTTCTGGACTCTCAAGTCTTGAAAACTGCTCAGCTATCAAGAATGGATGAAAGGACACACTAAGTTTGCATCATTTTATTTTTTTTTTCAGTTCCCCCTCCCCTCCAAAATTGCTTAGGGTACAACAGCAACAGGCATCATTGGTCATATACAGTACATATCTATTCATCTTTTCATGTATTCATTTACACTTTTGGGGGTGGATGGGTAGGTACTTGTAGATCACAATTTCTTCAATCCCTTGAGGGAGAGATAGAGTTATGGTGCAATGGCTATATATATATGTATCTATCTTTTCAGATATTCATTTACAAGTATTTTTATTTATCTATTTATTTATTTTTTTTTTTTTGGGGGGGGGGGTGGTGGAGAGGGTGGATAGGTGGGTCATGATTTCTTTTTTTTTTACCTTGACATTGCCCATTGGTGATCTGGTAGCCAGTGGCACAGAAGCAGGTAAAGGCACCAAAGGTGTTGAAGCACTCCTCAGTCACCGGGTCACAGGTGCTGATACCAAGAGTGCATTCATCAATGTCTGCAGGGTTGTAGGAAGAGAGAGAGCGAGATGTGAATCACGATTAACCCGTTGAAGATGAGTTCCGAGTAAACTAGGGCAGGTGTCTATGGAAAATGTGTGTCGTAGCAATATCAGCCCGTCCTCAACGGGTTTAGCTATTGGTAATTTCAACCAGAAAGTAGGCAGAGTAATAGAATTTTTGATGGTTTGTCTGAAAACTGCAAGGATTGTAATGCAGGGGTGTGAGAAAAATTGCAGAAAAAAAAAATGTACAAATCTGAAACTTCTGAAAAGCAGTCGGTTCTGCAGTGCATTTAACTGTGAACATTTCAATGCATTTGAATAGCAAAAAAGAAAAAAGAAAAAAGAAAAAAAAGAAAGAAATTCTGAGTTTTGAGTAAAGTAAAATAAGTCTGACATCAGATTTAGCTCTGCACTCTCACATCCCTGTTAAAGGAGGAGCAATTATTGTCACTCCGCAGGAAAACTAGGCAGACTTTCAATTGTAAGGATGCTGGGTGAAGTACTTGCTTCAAAAGTGGCAGTAGTGCAATCACACTAAAATGGACCTTACAGCATAGTCCTTATCAAAGATAGCTCCGACCATACAGCAGTCGGTCATAGGGTTGATCGAGTTCAAGTGCCCCTTCAATGGCCGCTGCAAATATATCTAACCGCAACTACTTCAAGAGGAATGGGGGGTGGTAGGAATGGGGGAAGGGAAGGGAGGGGATGGGTAGGGGGAAGGGTGGAGAATGGCTCAAGTATTAAAAACCTACTCACCGTTGCACTGCCTTCCATAGGGCTCCTCCAGGCTGATAAACCCAGCCTGGCAGGTGCAATAGTAGCTGCCCAGGGTGTTGGTACACACTGCCAGCGGATCACAGTCATTCAGGGCTCCGTCTGAACACTCATCAATGTCTGCATGGAATTGAAACACATTTTTCCCATCATACCAAAAAACAACTCTCGATGATCTTTTCTCCTTTTTCTTTTCTTCTGCTGTTCTGAGTTACATAATACCTTCCTAAGGCGGTTTAATTGAACCAACAACAATCTAAACATTCAATATCAGTATGTCCTATTCACACGTATTATTGTACATGAATGCCTCTTCATATGATGAATATGTTTCATACAAATTAGAGTACTACTGTATACGCTGTTATTTTCGCGAGGGTTTAATTTTCGCGAATTTTGCGAATCACTGGTGGACTACGAATTTAACAACATGTGTAAATGTCGCTGTACACTATGCTAACAGGGCACTTATGATAGCCTCGTTGTCACATCGCGAAAACAACAACTCGCGAAAATGTCCGTGACCTCATTTGCGAAAATATCTGTACGCGAAAATAACAGCTTATAAAGTATGTGATGTGTAGCTTCACTGATATCATTTACTGGGGGAGGGGAAGAATTTCCTGTTAGCACAGCACTTTCTTAAGTAATGAAAAAACACACACACACAAAAATGAGTTGGGGGTAGGGGTCATAGACTAAAGCTTCAGGGCCCTGTTTTATGAAGAGTTAAAATTGATTTTAAAGTTGAGTTCAACTGTAAGTCTACGGCAACCTGTATGGTAAGGACATTTAAAATTGATTTTATCTTTTGATAAAACCGGGCCCAGACCTATCTATCAGCCAAAATCAAATCTGACCTATGCAGTCTGTTCCGTTGGATGTGTAGCCGGCCTCACACATGCAGCTGTAACTCCCTGCGGTGTTGTTGCAGATCTCGTTGCTGCCGCAAATGTTCGGCTGCTCCTCGCACTCGTTGATGTCCGTGCACTCGACGCGACCGTCGCCACGGTAACCGTCACTGCAGGAGCACACGTAAGACCCCTGGAGGTTGGTGCACTGCGAGTTGGCTACACACACATTGGTGGAGTTGCATTCGTCGATATCTGTGTCATGTAAGAACGAAATAGATTCTAAAATGGACAGGTACTGAACACACAGAATCATAATGAAACTATATTTGACGCACTCAAAAATTCTTTTTTTTTTCACAGATTTTACTACTCAGTCTCATCAGGTACATGTGTCTACAAGTATTTTTTGGTCAGACATTGATGGAAGAGTAAATAACTTTTGTTGTGGTTTGTGCTATGTAGCAGAATGTTTAAAACAATTCCAAACAAAACAAAACAAAACTAACCTCACCCTCCCCCCCCCAAAAAAAAAAACAAACAAACCCCAAAACAAACAAACAGACAAACAAAAAAATGAGAAATAAAAAAACAGAGGAGTGGGCAAAATGACATTTGGAACAAAATCTACTCATTATTTCAATCATAAACGTTGCTGTGAGCTGTAGGAGTATTTGTCAGCGAAGAAAGACATGAAAGTCTACTGCATATCTTTTTCCCACAACATGGACCAACACTGACCATTCAAAGGGGGAAAAAAAGGGAAAAAATTTTCTTGTACCTTGGCACTGGAATCCATCGCCTGCATAGCCCGTCAAACAGGCACAACTGTAGTTGCCGGGCTGGTTGGTACACAGAGCATTGGCATCACAGTCGTGCCTCATAGTGTCATTCAGAGACAGAGTACACTCATTGATATCTGGGGGGAAGACAAGGATAACATTGGGAGTAACCTTTGACCTACACAGAATGGACTGCTTGCAACAAACTTGGCTGCCTGGAACTGCTTGTTTGAATATCAATGTACTAAATTTATACAAAAATTGATAAAGATAAAAGTAGCATACCTGGACTTCATATACAGGAACAGTGAGACAACTAAATCCAGTCACCCCATACTTTGAGTTCTTTCACAAATTAAACCAGCCATACAAAAAATGAACAGATTCTAGTTTGTTTGTTTTTTCTTTCCAATTTGAAACAATCAGCACTTTTTTAAGTTGTGGCACGTGCTGTGGAACGAAACTTCTTCAGAAAGAAAAGGAGTAGGTCCTATGATTAATCATAATCACGGATCATTTATTTGAATTAACACTGCTTATACTTTTTTTTTCTACCAATAGATAGACACCTTGATGAAAAATATGGAAGAGAGCACAAAATTTATGAGCTTGTAAGTTCATTTCCAATACAAAAAAGAAACGAAAAAGAAAAAGAAAAACCTTAGCCAGCAGCACCTGCAGGAGAAATATGACCAGTTTCTTTATTCTGGAAACATTTCATTCTGGACGAAGACACATCCAAACGTTCCTCAAGCCTCTCAGGTAAGTAGAAAGCTTACGCTGCCCTTTCCCCTCACTCACCTGTACACGACGTCCCTATTGAATTGTAGCCGCTGGGGCAGTCACACCTGAAGCTCCCCTGGGTGTCGACACAGAAGGCCGGAGGTGTACACACCGTGTCGTTGACACACTCATCGATGTCTGGAGAGACAGAGCACAAGCCAAACACAGGTGTTACACCGATGACAAACGCTGAGAAAATAATGCTGTTCAACAGATATTTACATAAAAGAAAAAACTAATGTACATTAATATGAGATATTCAAAATTGCTTTGTGCAAATGATTCTTTTCCTTATAATTTGTGTCATTTTGTTTTATTCAAAGTGATGCTAAAAGTGTCTCCTGTTCATCATTTCAACACCAAATGAGGTGATCTACAAACAATTAAGTCATGTAGATTAGAAGGTACAATGCTGCATTTTCTGAGCAGATTGTGTACTGCTCAAGAGCAATGTGATTTTGTTCTACAAGCAAAAGGGGAAAGTGTTTTTTTCTTCTTTTTTTTTTAAATTTATCCCAAACAACAGCCAGCATATCAAAGTTCAGCATTATATTCCTGCTCGGTGTAAATATCCTCATAAACATCCTCCTCTGTTTATACTCACTCTCACAGAAAGTCCCGTTGCCTTGGTAACCACTCAAGCACGAGCAATTGTATGAGCCCACTCTGTTGGTGCAGAGGGCGTTTTCATGGCAGTCGTTCCCATTGGAACACTCATCCACATCTGCACATATCAAAAAGAAACCAACAAACCAAAAAAACAACTTTTAAACAATGAAGCTGTGAAAAACATGAAGCAAAGTATAGACATACCCATAGTCAATTTTAATGCAAATCTACAAGATATGACAAAACTTTTCATTAAAATACCTATGGTAAAGGCCATGGACACAAAGAAAAATGTAAACAATGGACCAGTCATGGTAATACTATTATTATACATGTAAAAGTCTTGCAAGTTATAAAAACTTTCACTTTTTTAATGGAATGGAATCATGAAAACTGCTAAAACTGAGAACCAAAACACATCTAATTTTCCTATTTGTTAGATTCATGTATGCATCTACATTTATATGCTTCTTTTTCTTTTTTTCAATTTTTGAAAGGAGCTATTTTGAGATGAATGTCAGTGGTTATAATTTACAGAGAATGTAACTTTCACTGAACATACAAAAAAGTATTACATAATTATGTCATCACAAATATCTACTTTGCATAATTGCAACATCAACTGTTTTAAAAAAAAGTCTACAAGAATGCTGAGATAGATCACATTTTGCACTTGTGACATATTTCCCTTTAATTGTCCACACACAGTAGGGGGCCTACTTATGTTCCAAGTTGATTCTTGGCTAAAGTTGGGAAAAATGGGCTTTTCAGAGGCCACATTCAGAATAACTGTGTCATCTCTATGCCTGTAATTTGAGGTAGAGCACATGCGTTTCCTGTGAGACTGGCTTGCAGTAGGAAAGACACTGCATTTGTAGGTAAAGTATCGACGCAAGCTTTTATAGTTACACTCATTACAATAATAATGAATGAATGAATAAATGAATAAAGAGGGGGTAACGTAAAGAATAGCAACTTGGGGTGCTTTCTTACCAAAACAGGTGAGACCATCCCCATCAAAACCGGCCTGACAGGCGCACATGTAGCTCCCTGCTGTATTTGTGCAAACAGCATTCGTGCCACAGACGCCTTGAGTTTCACATTCGTTCACATCTGTATAAGATGAAAACAAAACAAAAACAAAAAATGGGAGAGAGGAAGAGGCAGAAATTTGAGTAAATGCCAATAAAAAAAAATATGGGATGAATTTTGGGATGAATTTGTGGCCCATGTTTGCATGTGGAAATTGTAGTAATAGTGAGGGGTGCTCTAATGCATACATTAAGCATTCACTCAAATGCACCACTTGAGGAAAGAGTGGGTGTTGTATGATTTAGGGATACCATACACTGACTGAAAAATAGGATGATTTGGCTCAAAAGCAGGAAAGAAAGAGCAGTTCTCTTAGGAGTGTGCAGTAAAATTATCCAGAAAAATAGGACATTCGTGTTGAAACAAGAGCTGGGAATGGTCAAAATTCAAGACTCTTTCCTCCAAATAGTATGGTTGGGAGGTCTGCATACAGCATGTGATCAGCAATGAAAACTAACACAACACGCCTTATGTCATCGAAACCACATATTACAGCTGCACCTGTGATGCATATCAAATACATTATACAGCTTTACTGAGTTTTGTGTACCATCGTACCTTGACAGACCGATCCGTTCTGCACAAAGCCCGTCCGACACATGCAGGAGAAAGAACCGTCAGTGTTCATGCAGACCTCGGACACAGCGTCACAAGTGTTGCTCCCATCAAGACACTCATTGATGTCTGCAAGTGTGACAAGGTTAGTGAAGCATTCATCAGTTGCCATTTCTCTTTAACATTCATTTTTATGGAGGCATCTGATTTTGTCAATTAGCCCCCTATCTTACATCAAGTCTAGCCTAGATGACTCAATGTGGGACTACATGTAGCTCTAAACCGGCTAATGCATTACTCCAAAAAGTTATTTCGACTATTTCAAAAAATTCACCTTCGACCTGGAATCATTAAATTCTGTGCTTTTCCATGAACAGCAATATAATACGGCAAAAATAATTGAAACATTGTACCACTCTAATTCTACCTCTATAGTAATTGCACATGAAATAGTTGAAATAGTTGAAATCACAAGACAAAGAGTGACAAAAATTATGTTAAGACACAAGTATGACGAAGAGAAATATCAATCATAATAATGATGTTGGTGATGATAATGATAATGCTTATTATAACTATTTTGACAAAGATGATACTCCCCCTGGCATCATCATCATCATCACCATGCAGATAGAATGAACAACTGTATAGAATTAGCAAGCTAACAATTAACTATGGAAACAACGACAGTGCGATTAGAACACACATGTAGATAATGAGCACTGCTCATAGAAAACGTTATACCCCTGTCGACATGCACATATCTGAAGACAAAAAAAGAAAAGAAAAGAAAAAGAAGATGATTTCAGGAATAAAGCACATAACTAACCACTGCACGTCCTGCCATCACTGTTGAGGGAGTAGCCCGAGTTACAGGAGCAGTTGTAACCACCGATGGTGTTGGTGCAGTTCTGGTCACACATATCAGGGAACTCCACATCCGTACACTCGTCAATATCTGAGAGTACATATTAAGACAGGGACAATGATCAGATATTTGTTGTCATCTCGAAATGTCTGTTAGTTTTTAACAGCAATATTTTGACTCGCATGACAACAGCAGACATTGACAGTTTATTTGAAACAAGAAAGGAAATAATATGGCACCTTTTTTCAATTTTTGAAGAAGAAAACTGTCACATTCTTCAAACAAGGCAATCGCCAAATTGTGTCTCACCCATTCGCGTACAAGGAATTAATATTTTTTATAACTCCCAGAAGTTAATTGACCTGCTTATGACCTTTGACCTTGTGGTTACCTTCAACTTCCCAAGAGACATTTACCATCACCAAAGTTTGATTGCCATTGTAGCAACATGTGCTGAGTTACGTGTGATAAGAGAGTCTTGCAAGTAAACTTTAACGTATGACCTCAAATGACCTTTGACCTTATCCTGTGACCTCCAACGGCACCATAACATGAAGGTACCCCCAGTGCATCTATGACCCAAGTTAGGTTGTAATCTAAGCAACTTATGTGAAGTTATTTGTCAAAAGAGAGTCTTGCAGGTAAACTTCAAAATAGAAAAGAGAGTCTTGCACATACTCTTTAATATATGACCTCAAATGACCTTGGACATCATCACATGACCTCCAACAACACCATAACATGAAGATACCCCTAGTGCTTCTATCACCCAAGTGTGGCTGCCATTGCTGTAACAGTTGCCAAGTTATGCATCATAAGAGAGTCTTGCAGGTAAACTTTAACATTTCATTTGTGACGGACGACGGACGGACGACGGACGGACGACGGACGGACGCCATTTGGATCCCTTAGTCTCGCCTTCACCTCCGGTGGGCGAGACAAAAACTATGGCCACTTTTACACCTGGGTTGAGAGGATACTTATGGGATAAAAATATCTTGTCCAAGAATGAGAGCACCAAAGTAGGACGTGAACTGGGGACTTCAGTTTGAAAGTCATGAGTCTTATCCACTATACCAAAGTGCCTCTTCATGTCTTTTGGACTTAAAAAAAAAAAATAGTATCATCATAAACATAATTAAAACTCAACCTAAATAAGAGATCACTGTATGAACATCAAAATTAAGAAAATTGAAAAATTTGGTAAATGATTTTCAGGACTGAGCAGCATGTATTCCATCTCACCAATGCACGTAGTGATGTCGGAGGCATTGAGGCGGTAGCCAGAGCTACAGACACACATCTCCATCCCGTTCAGATTGATGCAGTCTGCGTTGTTACAGACTGTAGTGATGCAGGTGGTTTCCGCTGTGAGAGATTACAAAATTGGAGTCAGCTCATTGAGATATATTTGTACCAGGGAACCAGGGACAATCAAAGCAGAATTCATAATGATATCAAATCCAATCAGAGCTTTTAAAATCATACATGCTTCTTCCACATTTAAATTCAAAGCAGAGTCTTAGACATTTTCATATTGCATATTTATGATCGATCTCTTTAAGTTTGCAGTGCGTTAGAAAAATTCAGCTGAAATTAATAGAATAAGTTCTAGCAATGATTTGTTTTGAGGATATCTGAATTTAAATGTGAATTCCAGAATGTGGTGTTCCCTAATCACCTTTTCAGATATCTAGGATTTGCCCATCACAATTACTCAAGATGCATTGTTTCTGCTTAGGTTGGGTGTTCAGGAAAACTGAAAGATTTTAATAACAAAACGACATGTAACTTACGGACACACACTCCATTGGTGTTCTCGATGAAACCGTCATAGCAGAAGCAGACAAATCCGTCTGGGTTCTGCTCGGGAGTTGTGTTGTTGCACTGCTGTGGGCATCCGCTGATACCCAGGGCACACTCATCCTCATCTACACAAAGGTAGGACATACAGAACTCGTCACAAAGCTGGCTAGAACCAGGGTTCGGGGGAGATGGGGGTTGTTTCAACAATTCGCCCAAAAGATGGTCATGGGAGCAGTTTGGCAAACTCTACCTCCTGTTTGTCATCTGCAGAAAATTCCTCTGCCACATGGCAAAAAAAATCTTTTTAACTCTTCAAAACTTCTTCATAGTGATTCTTTTTTTTTTTTTTTTTTTTTTGGGGGGGGGGGGGGGGGGGAGTACATAGGGAATGTGCGTTGGCACAAAATCTGTTTGCCCTGAAGTACTTAGTCTAATAGAAAACATTTCGTAACTTAGACCTGTACAGTACTTTTGGTACTGATAAATTTTCTTTTCAATCCTGGTCATAACACTTCAATCAAATTTGAATTTCTTGAACTAGATGTTTGTTTTAATTGTGTGTGTATGGGTAAGTGGGTGTGTGTAAGATGCTTTAAATTACATTTTGTTTTCTTACAAACTCATGGGGAAAGAAGGGCTATAGAGAGAAAGACCTCAACAAATAAGATACAACAGATATCTGAGCGCCAGGCATCATTCCCCTTGTTCTTTCAAATGACCACAAGAAGAACTGCAAAACGTAATTGCACTTACCAAGACACATGTTTGGATTGGCAGTGTCAATTCTGTAGCCATCGTTGCAGAAGCACTCAAAGCTACCCGGAATGTTTCGACAATTCTGTTGGCAGTCGTCCATGTCTGTAGTACACTCATCAATATCTAAGCAAGGAGGACAGAAGAAGTATGTAAAAGTCCACATCATAAAGAAAAAACATATTTTTCATATTTTTGATAACTTCAAGTACAAAACTGCTGAATACAGCCATTCAAGCTATTCTGACTGGAAATCAAAGGACTGATGAGACACAAATTAAAATCATTTAGGAAGGATAACTGTTTGACGCAGCAAACTGGATAAAGAGGTAGTTTCAGAAGTTTCTGTTATTAGTAGTAAAGATTCCTTCAAGTGATTTTGTAAGCTGAAGCTAGCTAAAGCTACAAGGAGGACATTTTTTCAAGCAAGCAGCAACTTTAAGTGTGTCCATTGAGCATGCTAATATATGTTGGAAATTGTACACACATTTCTGATATAGACCATGCGTTATATCTCAGAAAGAAGATTTATACATATCATTCAGAATTAAGTGGAGTTGTGCTCAAGGTATGCAAAACATAGATGCTAAATTTTATGACGTCAAAGATATCATACAATTGGATGATTGTTCTATAGATGCATACTCGAAGCAAACAAAAACAAGGTCACAGTGGTTCACATATAATTTTTTTTTTTTCAAATTTGGTATATCTTTCAGTTCGATTGAAAATATTCAATTGATTCCCTCTCCTTGTTTCAGAACACCGGATTATTCAAGGCATAAAGTTAAACAAGATTGCTTTCATGTAGGTCCTGTCATACTTGCATTTCTCTACTTTAGCTGTACTGCCTGAACCAAAATTTTTACATTGACCATTACCATTATCATAAATATCATATGTTTATATGTATGTAGTTTATTCGTCTGTTTGTGATAATTTGTGCCTATATCATTTTCGGTTGTACAAATGTAAACCATTACGAGAAATAAGAAAATAAAACGAAGTTGACTTGAAGTGAATACCTGCGCAGTCTCTCCCATCCCCAGAGAAGCCAGACAGGCAGCTGCAGGTGTAAGAGCCCTGTGTGTTGCTGCAGATCCCGTAGGTTGTGTTGCAGTCACTCTGTCCAGTAGCACACTCATCGATGTCTGGAGATGTGCAAGAGTTTGTACGAAAAGTCTGAATCACACTGACAAATATTTGCATTTTCCTCTTTAATAAATGAACTTAGAGTGTGCCACTTTTCAAACATAAAACATAAAGGCAAATTAGAAGTCTTTACATACAGAGCTGTATGAATTTCTAAGGAAAACCTCTGTTTTCATGAAACAAGACATAGTCACCTTATCAAATGTTGAATGCATGCTGAAAGCACCTAAAATGATCCACAAAATTATAGGATGCAGTGAAAAATACCAGATTTTTGCTTGAGAATATTGCCAGTATCATAAATCCTGATGTGTAGTCACCATCCAGACTATACATTGCAGCTCCAATAGTCTCATAAGACAGAAGTTGACATTTTCAGACCATCTCCACAAACGTTGCTCACCGATGCAAGTGACGCCGTCCCCGGCGTAGCCAGCCTTGCACTGGCAGCTGAAGGAACCTGCTGTGTTCTGACACAGGGCATTCACAGAACACACAGACACATTGGACCGACACTCATTCACATCTGCAATAGTTCAAAGAGAGGGAAAATGTTGTATAATATCAAGTTGGTAACATTCACAAGAAAAGTGAGGAAAAGAGGGGAAAGAGTTCAAAAGTTGAATTACATGGTTCCTTTGAACAAATACAAAATTGTTTATGCAAGAATATTTGCTCTTATTTTAGTGGCTTTAAATCTTCATGTACTACTGTAAATCTTAAGTACATCATAGCACAGAAATTTGATCACTTTTGTAAAAGGAAAATTGATTTAGGTCTTCAACAACAACAAAAAACCCCTCATCTGTGAAATAATAAAAAATTCAGTGTTCACTGAATTCAGCCTGGCACACATGCATGAAAAAAAAATCAATTGTGCAGGATTTTTTCTTCTTGCGGCACTTACATTTGTTTTAAATGCAGTGAATAACGAGCTGTGATCATATCTGCATGCCTTTCATACCATATTCATTAAGTACGAGCATCACAATAGTAACGTTCAGACAGTAAGCCATAAGTTCAGGATAAGATTATAGATTAAGTATGGGGGGGGGGAGGCAAGTGTAGCATGGTCTCTTTCATCACAAAATGACAATTTTGTGATGAAATTGTTTTTTTTTTGTTTTGTTAACAAGATCATAAATAATGCATGACAAGGTATCACATCTTCTGGGGAAAGTAAATACACAACATATTCCTCATACCTTCACAGGTGAATCCACTGCCCGTGTATCCAGCCACGCAGCGGCACTCGTAGGAGCCCTGGAGGTTGAAGCAGGTGCTGGAATCGGCCGGACACAAGTTATCGCCGGTGGCACACTCATCGACATCTGTCACGCAATGAATCATGAGATAGATTCTTGATTGAACTCTTTGAGTGCCCAGGAGTAAACCCCCTGCGTGCCATATGATTCTGAGACTGCAAGGCATGAGCTCTTTTGGAAAACATTCTGACTTTCATTGCTATGTAACATTTTATAGAAGCACTTATGTTTCAAACATAGTCCAGCAAAATTGTAGAGAGAATTGCAAGCTTTGCTGTGATATAAATTTTATGACAATGCTGCCTTTCGAATGGTCAGTATTCAAAACGAATTGGTTTGAGCATGGTTGTGCAACTGAGTAAATCATGCGAAGTTTGCAAGCCTTTGAGAGTGTCAAGTGGGTGAACATGGCACAGAAATATTTCAAAAAGCATAGCATTTGATGTCTAGAGATCATTGCATTATACAAAACTGAAGAGTAGACAATGAAAATTTCACAGGTATATTACTATCATGGATGCAATATGAGCAAAATTCAATGCAGTACTGCAACCATTCTGTCAAAATTTTTCCATGAAATAGCTTTTGTACTACAATTTCTCTGACATAATTCAGAAATGGAAAACTTAGCAGAACGACCTTTGGCGAGCAAAGTCCCTCCACGATACCCAACATATGTACATACTGTAAAAGTGGATATTTTCGTGCAACTAATTTTCGCGCTTGGCCGGGTAAGAAGAATTTCGCGTGTGTTTAATTCCGCGGAATCAAGACATCACGCACAGGAACATATGGCTAGCAAGAATATTCGTGTGCTTTTATTTTCGTGGTAGTTTCTGGTTGCGCGAAATGCGCAAAAATTCAACACCGTGAAAATTTCCACTTTTACAGTATGCAACCTACCTTCACAGGTGATTCCGTCCCCCGCGAGGCCACTAGCGCAGGCGCACACATAGCTCCCATCCGTATCCTCACATGTAGCTCTCGTGTGGCACTGGTCCGTGCCCAGCAAACACTCGTTGACATTCTCACACGTCACGCCGTCCCCAGCGTAGCCCGCTGCACAGACGCAGACGAACGAACCAAGGGTGTTGGTGCAGACGGCATTGGCGTCGCAGTTGTCTACATTGCGGGCACACTCGTCGATATCTTTAGAGGACAAATCAACAAAATTCTTGAAGTTATACCAGCAATCTGTGGCTGAATGGAGATACAGCTAATGCACAACCACTGCTACATCAAGATTGAAAAGTTTATTTTCCAGGTTTTTCTGAAAGTATGTTTCTTTTAATGAAACTTCATCTGATCTTACATGATACTTACCACTCTTCTGTGTTTCCTTTTCTATCTGAGCAATACAGTCCTGTTACTCATCACTTATGAAGATAAAAGTCAAACATACATGTTTTCTCACAAGTTCAACTTGTTGTCACTACTTGATTTTAACATGACACATCACATCATAAGCTGAAATAGTCGTTGAATTGATTTCAATAGTCCATTTGTTTTTAAGTTTCAAGAGAATGTTCCTCATATTCCATTATATATACATGTAAAAAGCATAAATGTCACAAAATGGATTTGCTTTGTTCCTTCAGTGCAGAAAGAAACCAGAAAAGAAAAGCAAATCTAAACCCCATATCAGACGTGTGCATAAAACTGAAAACATAAGACAGCAAACTTAAGTATCAGATGAGTTTCAGCAAGATTGCTCCTCTTAGAGCTTACAAGAGGCACAACAGAAAGAAACTCTTACCATCCTGTATCACTTACCAGAGCACACAAGGCCATCACCCTCATAGCCAGCGATACAATTGCAGATGAAAGATCCAGGAATGTTTGTGCAGTCAGCATTCGGGTCACAAACTTGCTCAAGACATTCATCAATTTCTAGTGTAGTGGACAAGGACATGGGTGTGAATATATCAATCACATATACAATGTAATGAGTAAAAACAAAACAACAATGATTTTGCATTTAGATATCGAAGTGTCAGCCAAAAGTTAAAAGAACAATCAGATTGATTGGTTCTTTTGTGGAATGTTGACAGCTCCTATTTTCCTACATACATGTACCTATTTTCTGGAAGTCAAGAAAAAAAAAACCTTCGCACAAAGCTTACAAATGCACAGAATAAGTCTTCATGCACAAATAGCAGAAAGTACATTTTCACTAGCAGATAAATTTCTTTGTTTTATTTAAGACTTGACACCATCTTCTCCATCTTCATGAATCTATTTTCTAAAACGGAGAAAAAAAATGCCTATAATGTGCATCTTTTCTCAACGTTTGAGACATTACGATATCAAAATCACCTTTCACCTAATCAACACCAACGTGGCTATTCAACTCCCTCTGAACTCTCGGAAGACAAACAGATAGGGGGGGGGGGGGGGTGGGGGTGGGAGAGAAATATTTTTTGGTCAACAGTTTCAAGTTATTGTGTGAATGCACTTTTTCTTTGGTCTCTGCCATTTTAACATCATCAGATTCAAGTGTTATGTTCCCCAACTCTACTTACCATCACACACGAAACCATCTCCCACGTAGCCAGTCCTGCAAGTGCAGGTGTACGATCCCAGAGTATTGGCGCAGTCCGCGTTATTGTCACACTGGTCCGTTTCAATGTCACACTCATCGATATCTGCATGCACAAGGTGAAATCATTTGGCATACTATTATTGCATGGTCATGCAATATCTGAGCCAGAGACTCCAACCCCAAGCACCTTCTGATCTGGAGATTCTCCCGCCAGAAACCCCTAGCAAACGGGAGACTCCGAGTTGATGTGTGCGAAGCGCGAAGTTCCTAGGGTTCTAGATGTTCTCTGGTGCTATCTAAGGCTTATTTTTTCAACATACGATAGCAATAAGTAAGAAATCCTCTCCACCGGGAGACACAGAGCCAGGGCGGGAGAAATCAAATCTCCAGCGGGAGAACGGGAGATTTTGCAAAACTGGGTTTTCGGCGGGAGATCTCCCGTCGAGAACGGGAGAGTTGGAGTCTCTGTCTGAGCTAACATCAGTTTCAGCGCATCAGGATTACTTTGTACACTCTGTATTTTGCGAGGATGATTATTAGCAAATAGGGACTTGTTAAAGACAATTTTGTAAAATAGAAAGATTAAACGAGAACTTACCTGTTCGAAGCTTTAATCTCGATTCTATTAAGTAATAGGAGGGTGATATTACGTCAGGAGAGAGCCCGCCATGTGTGCATGCGCAGTAGAACCAATTTTCGAAGAGTGAAAAATGGATTGTCACTAGATGAAAGATAACGGGAACTTGCAATCCTGTTCGAAACAATGCCGACTTACACTCCTGTTAGAACCGCAGGGTGGGTGTGGAGGGGACGTAATATCACCCTCCTATTACTTAATAGAATCGAGATTAAAGCTTCGAACAGGTAAGTTCTCGTTTAATCTTTCTATTCTATTGCGTAATACTCGTGAGATATTACGTCAGGAGACTTTAAAGCCTGTGACGATACATTTTTCCCCCAGACATAACATAAGTTATGTGAATAACTGAAGCACCTACCAAGAGGTCATTAGTATTCTGCTACACGAGTGACAGCCTGCGAAAAGCTCATTTTGGCGTCTTTTGGCTTATTGTAGAAACGTCGAAACGTTCGTTCGTTTGACCATCCAGCCTGTTCAAGTACTGCAGTCACTGGTACATCACCCCTGGTCGCGGCTGAAGTTGATGCTGCTCGAGTGCTATGCGCTTTGTACTTATCAGTGTTGATACCTGCTGATGTAAGCACTTCCTTCAGCCAACGAGCAATAGTTTGTGATGATACCCTTTTGTGGGGTTTCTTGTAGCTGATGAATAGCTGTCGTTCATCCCCCCTGAGCATACTTGTTCTCTCGATATACTCTCTGAGGTACCTTACTACGCACAGGCGTCTGTCTGGAGGATAAGATTCCAGGGTAACCGAAAACCCAACATTCCCTGGTCGGTTCTGTTTGATCAGTTTTTCAAAGTGAAAAGTAATTGAACTGTTTCTCAATTGTAAATGATCAAGATCCATGAATTTCAGAGACTGAATCCTTTGCGCTGAAGTCAAAGCAATGATCATGCACAGTTTTAATGTTAATTTCTTCAGAGACAGCGACTTTGCTGGTGACATAATACGCAACAATCTAAAAACAGGACCAACATCCCAGATTTCTTTGTATCTGGGCAAGGGAGTCCGTAGGTGAAAAACTCCTTTCAGGAACCGACAGACTAAGCGATGTGTACCAACTGTACACGAAGCGTCAGTTAGTGTCAAGAAAGATGATAAAGCACTGCGAGCTTGGTTTATGGTGCTGTAAGCTGCATGTTCCACATGATAGAGTTTACTGAGGAATTTGAGGACATCCGTAACATCTGCATAGTAGCAGTCGATATTGTTCTCACGGCAAAACTGGTACCATTTTTTAATGTAGATATTGTATTGCGCCTTGGTGGAATCTCTCCAAGAAGCAGCCATGATGTTAATGATGTCCCTCGAAATGCCTTGGTGCTCTAGTGGTGTGCACATAGCCTGCAACAAATAAGATCAAGAGTTGCATGTAAGGGATGTGGTGTGTTCAAATTTGGGAGTGTTAGGAGTGTCTTGCTCCTGTGAAGCAACATAGGTTTCCCAATTGTCATTTCTCGCAAGAGGGGAAACCATGCTTGACTGGGCCAGTTGGGTACAATGATTATTCCATCTGCATTATCCTCCCTTATTTTTTGCAGGCATTTTGCAATCAGACAAAATGGGGGAAATGCGTAGAATTTCAATCCATTCCAATTGAGAGTGAATGCATCGACTGACACTGCTTCTGGGTCAGGTAACCATGAAACATAATTCTGTACTTGCTTATTCAGTCTAGATGCGAATAAATCAATTTCAGGTTCTCCAAATCTAGCAGTGATGGATTGAAAAATGTCCCTGTCAAGCATCCATTCTGTCCTGTCATCAAACTTTCTAGACAAGCGATCTGCTTCTTCGTTTAGTTTGCCTGGTAAATGTGATGCCGTTATCCACACATTGTGATCAATACACCACATCCAAATGTCTCTCGTAATGTTATTACATTCCACTGATTTCATTCCTCCCATGTTGTTTATGTAGGAAACTGCAGTGGTGTTATCCGTGCGGATGAGAATGTGCTCATCGTTAGCTCTACTACATAGTGATTGCAGCCCAAATTTTACGGCTAGTAGTTCAAGATAATTTATCTTACTGTCTTTGACATATCTTAACTCTTCTTCATTCCACCTACCCCCTGTGGAATTGTGTAGGTCAGTGGCACCCCAACCACTACCACTTGCGTCTGTACGAATTTCAACAGACGGATTGGGTCTTCTTAGTGGCATGAATGCCGACTGGACATTGGAAACCCACCAATTGAGTTCTTGTTTAGATTCATGTGATAACGACATTCTCCTGTCAAAGTGACCTCTGTGCAATCTTAAGGCAACAACTTTCTCTTTCTCTGTGGCCCTATAAAACAAAGGCCCATACTGGACTGCTGGCGAGGCTGCCACCAGCTTTCCGATCACTTTGGCAACTTGCCTAATTGTAGTGCTCGAGCTTAATCTGAGCTCTGAGCAGAGCATCTTAATTTCATGCATTTTTGCCTCTGGCAATCGAAGAGTCATGTCTTCCGAGTTCAAGATAAAGCCCAAAAATTGGATCACTTTTTGTGGCTGTAGTACAGACTTGTCTGGGTGTACTAGAAATCCTAGGCTTTCGAAGCCCTGAGTGACTGCTTTAACAGAGTTCTTTGTCTGTTCTACTGTGTCCCCAATAATGAGTGTATCATCTAGATAACAAACCACAGTGTGGCCTTGCTGCCTTAACATTGCCAAGAGAGGTTTCAACAATTTCGTGAATAATCGAGGAGCAGTGCTCAAGCCATTAGGCAGGGCCTTATATTGCCAATACTGGCCTTCCCAAATAAATTTGAAGAATTTTCTGTGAGATGGGTGGATTGGGACTGCATAATATGCATCCTGGAGGTCGACTGATGCCATGTAGGCATTTCTTGACAAGAGCTGTGAGGCAGTATGGATATTTTCCATTTTGAAATGTTGGTAAGGTAAATACTTATTCAGATCTGTTAAATCTAGTATGAGGCGTGTACCTCCATTTTTCTTAGGTCTTGAGAAAATATTAGAGACAAAGTCTCCTGTTTCTCTGGAGCATTTTTCAATGACCCCCTTTTCAGACAGTTTATTAATCTCAATAGATAGAGCTCTTCTATCAGTTTCAGAAAGCCTGTAGCTTCTTGGGGGTTTGTTTCTGGATGGTGGCAACGTGGCCGCAAATTCTAGTTTGTAACCATTTATGACCTCTAAAATAGATGGGTCAGATGTAACAGCTCGCCAATTATCCTGAAAGGCATACAGTCGACCTCCAACTTTGGGAGAATCATGTGGGGTTTCTAGAGTTATTTCATCTCTCACCTCTGTAAGGCTTAGCGTTTCCGTTGTGTGTGAGGCGCTGGAGGCAGTGGCTTCTTGTTGCCTTGTGCTTGGCTCTGGCGGTACTGCCTCGGGTTCCGCTCTAAAAAAGGCCGGTCACCAGTACCAGAAAAAGGCCGAGTCGCAGTGGCAGGGGCACGAGATCTGGACCAGCCTGCTTCCTTGTAGCTTCGGTGGGTAGCACTAGCGAACCCCGGCGAGGGCCTAAATCCCCTGTAGGGATGTGGGCTTGAGTAGCTCTTTCTTTGTCCCTTCATCACCCCTGCCGTAACTTTCTGTTCTTCCATAAGGTCCTTAACCTTCTTGCTGAGGTTGTCGCCAAACAGTAGTTTGTTGGTAGTACCAACCATATTCTCTGGCTTGCACAGCCTGGCACATCTTGAGTCTAGGTCTGGTTTGATTAGCTCACGTCGTAAGCAATTCAACTCAAAAGAAGAACTGCAAAGTAGGGCCAGCGCATCTTGTTGTGGGTCCGTGATGTTGCCCGATGGAAGTGAACGGACAAAGGCATTAATGCCCTTTGTCATTGATTTCTGAATTTTTTGTAGTTTCAAGTCTCTTGACTTTGTATGTGTCGGAAGATTGTCCCAAATGAAGGGGTTCACTTTTGGGGAATCCATAGCTTGGCAGTTACTGGGCAGAGCATATTTAGCTGCTGTCTCCTCTAGTGCTTTGTTTTCCAGTTGATGTGTGAGCAAATATGTAGCTGACTGAGCAATTTCTTCCTCTATCGGTTCCCCGATATCTGCGTTCACTGCGAACTTCGCCGCAATATGTGGAACTTCGTCTGGCATGATTGGGTAGCATTCCTCGTCATCCGCGATTGAATGCGTTTGCCCCATACCGGCGCCCGTGTATTCACAATGCTCGCCACTGTATGGCTGCTGTGTACTCGTATGTGAATACGTATCATCGGTAGTGTGTGCAGCCCGTGGCTGCGGTGTAACTGCAGACGTATGCAATACTCCTGTAGAGTTTGCAGTACGATTTTCCGCCGGTAATCGCTGAATAACTGACTCCAGCAAGTCTTCCAATTTACTCAGTCTAGTGTTCACATCGGAGCTTGTCGATGACTGGGTTTTTGCCGGATTTGTAGGTTTGCTCTTCTTTACTTGCGCTGTGCGCTGAGCAGGTTTCGATTTCCCGCCATCTAGTGTAGCCGTAGGGGCACACAGCTCTGTGAGCTTCCCCTGTGCGGCGGCTGGTTGTCCGCCCGTGGCGGCGTGTGAAGCTGCCGTGGGCTCACGTGGAGCGGCAGCGCGAAATTTCTCTTTCACCGAGATCGGCGAAACCGATGAATCCATGATTTGATACTCGAAACTGCTTTCGATGCTCGAAAACTGTTTTGTCTGCCCAATAGCAGGGTACAGTTCTAGTGTCTTGGAGCAATTTTACCCCAAAACACATTCACTAGATAGGCAAAATCCGAAGAAAAATGCCAGAAAAAACGGAGGGATAAAATCCTCCGTCCGAATCTCAGCATGCACGATGACGTATTGGTTCTACTGCGCATGCACACATGGCGGGCTCTCTCCTGACGTAATATCTCACGAGTATTACGCAATAGAATAGAGAAGTGTTATCACTTTCAAAACTACAAGTTTTAGCAATTTTCATTCTGGAGACAACATATAATACACGGCAAGTTGTAAAGCGATGACATCATAAACTCACTCACTTGCACATTGATATTGACTGTTCAAGAACTGTTTCGTGAAGAGTATCTAAACTTCACAATGTTATAACTTCCTTTGATTTTTGTCTGAATTTGATCAAAATTTCACTGTCGTGTTTTTGTTTTTTAAAATCTACATTTCTTTTCAGACTAATTCTAAATTGGTCTGTAATTGTCCCTTCAACAGAGTACTTGTCAGAGTTTATCATTTCAAATAATGTCAGGATTTCTCAGACATAACTGACGACATATTTACCACATACATATCTTTCAAGGTGCAACGTATAAAATGGCTTATGTCAACCTCACACGAAAGAGAAATGAGTTCAGGAAAGTGAGGTGAAGTACGCGTATGCTAGATGCAAGCGACATAATAAAATAATGTGCTCTTGGTGACTGGATACTAAACATGCTGGTACGTTATGATAATGGCATATTCTTGATTGATAGTCACAGACAAATATCGTGTGTACAAAAAGATGAGAAAAAGAAAAAGAAAAGCAATTGCTTATGTTTTTCCTCACCTAAACAGGATCTCATGTCTGGGAGGAGGGAAAACCCGTCAAAGCAGCCGCACTCGTACGAATAGAGTAAGTTGGTGCAAATCTGCTGGCAGGCTGGTCCGCCGTCCGCTTCTGAACGGTTGGCCCATTCGACACACTCGTCAAAGTCTTTTCGTCAGGGGAAACAAAGTAGAAATGGTGGCAGGGGAAGAGGAAGAGAATTAATACACCGTATGTTGTACAGTACTTCCAGCTGAAAAAGCATACAGCTTGTAGCTGGTGCTAAATTGTGCCAATGTCAGTGACATGTTCTGATGAACTTAATGATCTCCTGAATGAAGAAATGGATGTCAATACGAAAGTCATGCAGACAAGAGTTCCTACATGTTTGTGAAAGACTTCATACATTATTTAAAGATGTAAACATAATAGTCAACATAATACAATCAGAAGCTGATACAAAACGGGTCAGATATGGAACACAACCTAATGAGCTGAGGTGTTTAAGTACCGGGTATGATATATTACATATATATTTTTTTTTTTCAATTCATAAAACTAATAGTGTCTTTTGTTTTCTTTTTCTTTTGCATATGATTTTGTTATTAAAATTTGTGATAAAGATGCCATTTTTTATGGCTGAGGGAAATGAAAAAATTATAATCAATTCACTTTTCAATGATGTGGTAGCATTACATCCATCTTGAGGCCAATACAGTTTGTAGGAGGGTTTTTTAGTTGCTGCTGTTTGTTTGTTTTGTTTTTGTTTTTACTTACTGCCTAGTTAACCAGCTCACGACAGTACTTGTGATGGAAAGGCACAATACGTGTAGAGACTGCTATCCATCACCTATATCCTCCTACCTGCACATTTGAATCCATTGCCGACCAGTCCCTCTGGGCACTCCCCAGTCCCACACTGGTTACCGGTGCCCGGTGCTATGTTGTCAATGCAGGTGATACCAGGGAAGCAGGGGTTATCGGCGCAGGCATCGAAGTCCTGCTCGCAAAAGTCTCCTCCCCATGCCGGAGAACACTCGCACACAACGACCTGTCAGAGTAAAAAGATAAAGATGACAAGCTCATATCTCTGCTCAAAATTTGCTCTGAGATCATAAAATAGCATATCACGGTAAGAAAACAAAACTATTTGTTTGTTTTAGGGGGCCCACACCAATTTGAAATTCTTCATTTATTTTTTTCTTTTTGTCCAATGTATGCACAATTCCATCACACTGACCTGTGATGGTTTTGAGTCAGCCATAAAAACTGCATGAAGTACATGTAAATACCATGCTTGTGGCAATCTCAACTAGTGTTGTTTATGTATGTGTGTATATATGTATGTATGTGTGCGTGTGTGTCTTATGTATTGTTTGTGCAGGCATGAATATGCACATACTTGTGCACGCATTCCATGTATTCAATATGGAGTAATCCCATCCACGCCATGCAGGCAAATTAAAATGATGCTTTGGGCAGGTTTTCAAGCATCCTGTGGCTCTTCATACACATGTTTGTTCATCTTTGACAGTGACTGAAAAAAAAATATCCATGTAGTAATCAAAAACATACCATAAATCAACCTTTAGTAATCAAATTTTTCATGTGGATAACCATGACCAAACATGTCACTTTTCAAAAATATTTTCTAAGCCACTACTGCATGTGGGACAATCAATTACACACTCCCATTCTTAATAAGAAAATGGTTATAACGAAACTCTCCTCACAACAAAGTGAAAAATTCGGGTCCCAATATATCTATCCCAAGAGGTCTATATATCTCTACTATCTTTACACAATTCATTTGGTTACAACAAAATTTTGTTGTTATCCGATCGATAGGACTTCGTTATAACGGGAATAGATTGTATTAACCCTTTGTCTACAGGAACCGGGTGCTCTCTGTTTTGAAGTAATGGGAATTTGAGTAATCTTGGAAGCAACGGGTTAAGGTGTTGACAACATTTCTCTACGTGCTCACATATCTGCAATCATAATGCCCTCCCCATGACCATCAGTAACAGTCATCGATCACTCACCGCAAACCTGTTGTTGACAATGTCCGAGTTCTGTGTGTACTGGTCATAGGAACAGGTGCCGTTGTTCTGGCAGTCACACACCTTGACCACCGGCTGGACCTGGGAGAAGAGCTGACCGTCAGATGCCCGGATGACCAGGCTGACCAGGTCAGTAGATTGGGGAGTCCACACGAAGACTCCAGCTGTTAAAAAAAAAGACAGATAATACACAGAATAGTTGACCCTCAGCATTTGTTGGTTTCTATGACAATGGTAAAAAGAGTATGATTTTTGATTCCTCAAAAACTACAGTCTTGTCATGATAGTAGTCAATTCACACAAATGACAAAAAAAAAAGTATTGAAAAAAATGAAATCTTAGTCCACTGTATTTCTATTCAATTAGGTATAAACTCAGTATGAAATAGTATGCACATCTTTCATTGCATGAATCAAGAATGTCATTACACATCATTCATTTTCTTCAGATCTGCATACTGTAAAACCAGAAATTTTCACATACACAAATTTCAAAAGAGCTAAGATTTGTGAAATTAAAATGCACACAAAAGGCACTGTCCGGTAAGTTCTTGTCTACAGTACATGAATTGAATGCTAGGGGCAATTTACTAAAATTTCATGCCGCAAATATTTCTGTTTTTACAGTGTCAATGCTACAGCTAGGAAATTTTCATCTGTTTTGTTTTTTCCATGTATGGTTTGAGCAATGCAACATCTTCATAAGATATGAATATATTCTACATGATGTGCATGTTAAATACGTATTGCTTTCACCACACCAGAAACACTGCATTTCTTTTGGTTTTATGATACTTGTAAGCATCATGAATGCTTCAAACAACTGCAGCACCTTCCTGATAGTTAATGCTAACATCTGTGACTTTTACCATGCGTATGCAATATATTAGCAATGTGCAATAGGTATTTCACATCAAACAGATATTTTTGGAAGATTCACATGCAGTCCTATGTGCATATTCATTCTCCAAACATTATTTTTTCATTTACTGATAACATGTCCTATTCTTAGAGAACAGATTTGTTGACAAAAAATTGAAAAAGAAAAAAACCTACAAGAATCGTTGATCACGGCACCATCTATGTTATTCAGAAGGTCAAAGGTCACAACACCGCCTTCTGGGTCACTTGCTGACACTGTAAAGTTGACTTGGTCCCCAACGACTAGGTTCAGAGTGGGCTGGACGCCAGTCACGTTTGGTGGAAAGTTTACTGTGGGATGACAGAGAACAAACGTACACTCATTCACCTTTGTGTGGATAGGAGAGGTAGAACTCTTTCCTTCTTAACCGGTTCCATATTGAATTCTGAAATGTCCATAGATTTGATACACAGGCCACCAGGTTCCCGCACGGAACAGGTTAAAACACACTCAGACTCGTCCTCAATGGGTTAAATGCTCCGAAAAGAAACAAATATGGTGGTCTTAATGGAGAGGTACATGGTCATAAGAGACAGATGGCTAAAATGTTCAGATTTTCAAGTGATTAGTAAGCAAGCTCAATACTTGTCTCTTCTGGGAAGAGATATAACCAGAAGAACTTAGCAAAATGGAGAAATCAGTGACACAACATTTGCTTCTACGACAATGTTATTGCTCCAGTCTTATTTACTCCGAGGACTTAGGATTAAGGGTAGGGCTGGGATAGCATTTTAGGTTTAGTTTGATATGAGGATTGGGATTGCGGTTTGGGTTATGCTTGTGGGTAGAATTCATGTTTGGCTCTGTGTGTAGATATTTAATGGGGACAATCGTCACAAGAGCAAATGTCATGAACCAGAACATAAAGTGCAAATTGTCGTTCTTGTAATTTATGAGTGGGGTGCCAGACACACACTGATTTGTGCGCAAGAGTACAGAGGGTTAGGGGGAGGGGAGAAGGATTTTAATGATGTCTCACGCAGCATGTCGTTGTTAATGATGAAGTTCTCTTCCGTCTGTTTGGTGGAAAGGCCGACATTCTGGTCCTTGGTGGCCAGCGTGTCAAAGAGGCATTCCTCACTGTCCCCGCAGCTGGCGCGGGCCAGCGCCAGAAGGGTGGAGTTCGTCATCTCCGTCTCGGCGATGAGCTCGTCGAGGAAGACCGGCGTGAAGGAGGCGTTGTTGAAGGCTGCCCAGGTCAGGTTGCCACGGTCGTAGTCGAAGAGAGACTCAGAGGCGGAGATGCGCCCTGGGAATTGGGAACAGTGAGAGCGGTATCGAATTGATGCACTGCATTTACATGTACATAGGTTGGCTACCCATGAAAGGAATATGACTGTTTATGAATATGTATGATATCATAAAAGACAAACCAAACATCATGTTGGTGTGTAACAAATATTGACATATGCCGAAGAGACCAAATGGGATACCAAACAGCATAGTACTGTGTGCAAAGAAGGAAACAAGTAGTGCATATGAAAAAACACTGATACATAATGTACTTGTTTGCTTGTATGTATACAAATGCATATTAAGTTCTTGTGCGTGAATGTTTATGTATGTATACAGTCATATTTTAACTGCAACGTCTAAACATACAGACGAGTAGTCTCTTGATGCTGCAAAATCACCAAGCTCGGTGAAGGAGTGAAACTCCCTCCAATATCATCATCTATCTTTGACGATCAGACTATACAGGCCATTAAAAGTTGTGTCTGAATGTTTGGACATGGGCATTTTTCAATCTCAATTAATTTCTACCTGTAGGTCACACAAGGGACAGTTTAGTAAACCGGGATTATTGGCTAAGCGTCCAAAGTATCTTTAAAAAAATGGTAACACTCACATGTTTCACCAAACTCAAATAGGTCGGCATCGGTGTAATTGCCGTCTGCCCCAGTGGGTGGCTGAACCAATCCATCCGCTCTCACAAAGTCATTTGAAATGTCTCCATCCCAAACACCTGCAAAGAAGGGGTTATCCAAAAGGCATTGATGTGATATTGCACTGGAACAGCAAACATGTATGCCTACATATGCTCACATTTATATGTGTGATTCATTTTTTTTTTAATATGTGCCTCCTTCGTCTTGAATTATTTTGTCACTAGTATATATCAGTTGAGATATCAAGAAATCTGAATCATTAATTATCTATGACAACATATGTGTAGTTATACAGTGGTGTCCAACACACATATCACAAATTTACTATAAGTCAGCTAATAATTCTTCACAAGTCAAAAGCATTTAGCCATTACAGCCATCAGCATGTAAATAAAAAATTACATGGCTACACACCAAATACAGCCACAATTATTCATAATGTTTACATTATGAATAATTGTGGCTGATTTTGGTGTGTAACTATTCTGTTAATTATGCCATATACATGTACTTGTATAGTTGAAATATAAATTTATCATATAGATGGTGCAAAGATTCACTGGAACAAGTTACAATGAAATGAAACCACACATTGCCTCTGCTTCTCCTCCACCCTTCCCCTCCCCCCAATAAATAGCAAAATAAATACACGCATTTCCCAAGCCCTGAAATCGAAAAAAGATTAACCCGTTGAGAGCGAGTCCCGAGTATACCCGGGCAAGTGTTTACGGGAAATGCGTTTTGTAGCGCAATCAAACCGTCCTCAATGGGTTAAAAGAGATGATCTCATACCAAAGAGCCCTCTGGTGACTCCCGTTTTGAAGCTTTCGGGAGCTGAAAACACGATGTCCAGAAAGCCCTCGATGACACCCACATTGATGGACAACCCACTCTCTTGCCAGTATGCTACGATTCGAATCGTGCCGTTATCCAATCGCTGCTGCAGTGAGAACATCCCGCTGACATATGGACCTGATAAAGAAATGGCAAAAATTTTACTAGACAACAGTTGATTGTTTCTTCATCTCCTAGTATCTTCCTATATAGATCACTAGGTAGTGTTCCATTTTTTGTGTGTGAATTGGGACTTCCTGACAATTTTGCCAGTGGTTAATTTGAAATCGTAGAGTACGGTAATGAATGGAAAAATGTTCGCATGCACAGAGCACTTATGTTCGCATCAGAGTTGATATTTGTTTGAGTGTTGTTATCATCCCAATTAGTACCCAACTTGAAAAATTTTGCAAAAAGAAAAGCCCTGCAAAACTAAATGGCATTAAAGGGTGTGTACAGTTCTGGTCAAGGTGAGGATTTAGCTTTTAATGTTTTGCGAGATATTCAAAAACCACTCTATGAGATGTCAAAGAGCATGCAATTCTACAGGGTATCAAAATATCATTTGATGAAAATCGGTTTTGATATCCAAAAACAAGGTGAAACAAAGAGATCCTAATAAAGTTGTGGCATGTTGCCTTTTATTATTGGATATCTCAGCCATTTGAAAACCAATTTTCATCAAATAAACGTTGAATACTTCTTAAAATTACATGCTCTTTCATATTTCGTAAAAGGTTTCTCATTATCTCACTTAAGAATATTCAAAACATGAATCCCCACCTCAACCAGTACTGTACAGTCCCTTTAAAGAGTATATCTTCTCTCTTGTATTTCTATTCACTGATGATGTCTTTCTACCAGTCTATCTATCTGTCTATCTCTCTCTCTTAGAGACACACAAACACACACATGCACACACACATACAAACAAACAAACAAACATACATATGAATGATTCAGACGACAACCCTGACCTCCTCACATGGTACTTTTTTATTTTCATTTACAAAACACTGAACACATGTCTAAACATGACAACACAAATCAAAACTTTTCTACTTTACACAGAAGGCAATGCTTTTCATTCATCAATGAATAAATAAATAAATATATTATAAACACAAATATTTCCTTTTGTTACCAGAAGCAAGAGAGGATTTGTTGAACAGCACGCCATCTACATAGACATCAAAGTCCGTCCCCGTCTCGAGGAGTATCATCTCCACCTGTAGACCAATTCATTCACACGAGGACAAAACAAGCATTAATGAGTGCCAAAGGTCATACATGTAAAAATATTGATGAAGTTGTGCTCTTGCAAGTAACTTGCACACATGGACAAAAGAATAATATACATCAAAGCTTTACTCAAAGCTGTCATTGCCAGTATTTGATTGAAAGGATGTAAAGAATAAATTGTTAAGTGTGGGGAAAGTTGTCTTAGATTACTATTTAGGACAATGAAGAAATTACTCAATAATCATACTCAACATAGCATAATGCTTGTTCGGTGCAACACCTACAATACACATCCCCCTCCTACCTGTATGTATTTCTTTCAAGAATACTAATTTCCCTCAATGTTCCCTCCTCCATCCATTAAGGACAGTTTGATTTTGCTACAACACGAATTTCCCATAGATGCCTGCCCAAGTATATGCGGGACTCGTTCTCAAAGGGTTAAGGGCGAGTCCCGAGTATACTCGGGCAAGTGTCAATGGGAAATGCATGTTGTAGCAAAATCAAACCGTCCTCAACGGGATACGAATGGAGGGAGTTTGGCCGGATAATCATTTGGAAAAAAACATACTGACATCTTCAAAAGTACAGCATCATTTTCCCCAAAGTAATCATGGGCATAGCAAACATGTTCCATCCTTTTCGTAAAATGACAAACGTGAAGAATTATCTCTTTATAGATCTCTGAGGCAGAGGAGTTCCACTTACGAGACTTGAATTGACAGTCTGGGCGGCGAAACCTGAGAAGAACGTCGCCTTGGACAGTTGCTGCGTCTCGACATCCAGGGCCCGCATGGTACGACCCTGGAGTGTGAACAGTTCGGCAGTGCCGTTTATCTGCGGAACAGTGACCAGGGTGTACTCTCCGAGGCCGTTGAAGGTGTAGTCGTAGCCATCCAAAGTGGTGATGTGGGGGTCACCCAACATCCAACCTGCACGAATTTGTGATACGGCAGGTCCACTTTCATATTCATCCATCTTTCTATCTCTTTCTCTCTCTATCTATCTATCTAGCTGTCTGTTTGTCTATCTACTTTGTATATCTATCTATCTATCTATCTATCTATCTGTATCTATCTATCTATCTATCTACTTTGTATATCTATCTACCAATCTATCTACATCTGTCTGTCTATCTCTCTATCTACACGTGTATCTATCTATCTATCTATATATCTATCTACCTATCTATCTATCCATCTATACGTATCTAACTATCTTTCTTTATATCAATCTATCTAACTATCTGCAATGTATCTACACTCCCTACATCTTTTTTACACACACATCTCATTTATTGCAACTGATTGACAATTTGAATCACATCTCATTTATTCTACTTGGCTTATATTCCACTGTAAAAATTTCTGAGCAGAATTCATGATGCACTGGGAGAGTACAAATTGCCATGCAATACACGGGCCTGAAGTAAAAATTCTCAGTCTTTGGTTTTACTTGTACACACATAACATAAAAGCCATTATGCTTTATCAATCAAATTGCAAAATGTATGTGCAGAGTCCACATTACTGCACTTACCTTTGTGTCTGTACTCAACTACCGATGCCTTCACTTGTGAAACTAACCCTTACTGTTTTTACCAGGTGTCTCAAATGTTTGTCTGTCTTCACGATGAGGTGAAATGAGAATAAAGCTTTAAAATCGTGAATCTACAGTGACAACCAAAGCTTTCTTTGATCTACTAATTTATTTTCCCAAAGACAGCTTCTGGAGCTGTACCTGAGTTTGGTGGAAGGTAGCCATCGCAGCTTCCTGCTGGTCGCTTCTCAACATAGAGGTTGCAGAAAGCCTCATCATTGGCCGCTTGGCAACAGAAGTAGCGAGGGGACAAGTCAAACACTGTGTGAGGATCAAGAAAGGAATGAAAAAAAAATTATGTCTTGACTTCATGACATAGGGAGCAAATAGCAAATCACAACGATTGAAAAATGCTCTTTGAATATCATGATTTCAAGAAAACAACAGATATCAAGTCTGGTGTTTTTCCAAATTTTTCTCACAAGCATTTTTTTTAAACCTGTAAAAAGTAAGTCCGAGTCAGAGCATCTTTACTTCTCACGAACTAAAAGTTAACATCTGGATTTTTTTAAAACAATAAATAAGAGACTCATAACCTTTAAGTCATGTACACCTGTATATAGGGTAAAATGTTACTATTGTATTGCCCTGTACATGTAGATTCATTGTGTGTGTGTGTGTGTGTGTGTGTGTGTGTGTGTGTGTGTGTGTGTGTGTGTGTGTAATTATTGCACTAACTTGGATTGCTGTCAAATTTGGATACAGAATGTCTACAATTTTTCACTAAATCTGTACTGGCTTTGATGGCATGCTGTCCAACAAAGCTTTTAAAACCCAATGCCGGCCAACTTTAGGAGCTGTCAAACTACACTTTGTACATATTAGCCTCTGTGTTGATGTAAGAGGATCAATATGTGTGGGCTTTGCTAAAAAAATTTTGTCCAAGGGAGGAAAATATGCCTCCCCCCCTCAAAAAACAAACAAACAAACAAACCCCAGCTGCAAAGAAGCCTGAAACAAGTAAAATTTAAGAAATTCAATGACATGATCAAAATTTCTACTCCGTGATATGCATAAAACAGAGCTAAAAGGAAATGCATTGATTTAATAGCAGGACATTCTGTGTGACAGTAACAGGTGGCATACCAAACCAGTTTGTGAACAACTCAATGTCAAAGGACACGCCCCAGATGAACTGGTAGCGCTCCTCAAAGCTGCTGGTGAAGACTCCAGCTCCATAGCCAGGGATGAGGGACTGGTCTCCGTTGTAGCAACACCTCATTCCCGCCCCGTTGCCCAAGGGGGACACGGCGGTCTGCAGACAGAACGGCTGGCCTACGAGGGTACAGTGAAATGATATCATCCATGGTTTTAATAATCAGATTGTGGTGGTTCATTTCAGTTGCTTCAATAATGAAGTACCTTTCCTGCTGCATAACATGATGTGGGGATGCATGGGTAATATTTTGATGACTGTATACACCTTTGCAACTGAACTATTTCATTATGAAATAAGAAAGGTAAGTGTGCCAGTAATAGTCATTATCACTTGAAAGCGAGCAGGGTACTGGCAGCTTTTTCAGATACTACCTTTTTAGCATATACATGTACGTGTAGTCAATTTGGGGCCAAAATTCTCCAAAATTTAAAGGAAAAACTATCATGATCAATGAGTCTTTACAGGTTACTCAGTTATAAAGGATGGATTGATTTTGCTAAAACACACATTCCCCATACAAACCTGCTCGAATATTCTTGGGACTTGTCTTCAACAGGTTAATATCTCTTTCAACTGAACTTCAGACACAGCAGGATTGCGCATGACCAACAGATACAATGTATAGCACAAAGGGAATTAATCTTGTCTCTTTACTGCATACACTGCAAAGTTCTAAGGCATAAATGTCATGACAGATCATTTCTGTACATGTGTCTACAAGTTTTATCAGTATGCCATGTACAAAAAAATTGTACAATAAAACAGTGCATCATGTTCTTGATCAATTCAAGTCCTTGCATCAAATCTGTAAAGGGAACAGAAAACTGAAAGTTCTCCAAGGCATGCTCCGTTTTCTGTTTCTGTTTCTTTCTTTTTCTTCTTCTTCTTTTTTTTTTTTTGGGGGGGGGAGGGGGTCATTTGTTTTGTTCTGTTGCTGCAAGCTGAGGAGATCTACATGTGACACATACCGTCCAGACTATTAATCTGATCCAGAAGCTCAGCATCCAAGGGCCTCGCGGACGAAGAAGCCGTGACACGGCGGCTGTCGCGACGCCCGGAGCTGAAGGAGCCATCCTCCCCTCCCTGGCCAAAGGAGCAGGGGCAGGTGCCCAGGTAGCGGTCCCAGGTAGAGGGGTCGGGCTCCCCCCTGTACCAGTCCAGGCAATACTGCTTTGGGTTGATGGTGGTGTCAGTGTTGCTCTCCAAGCGGTAGATCCAGCGCCCTTTCAGCCCTGTGTTGCCCACATACCTACGCACCAAAAATAAGCACTCAGGTCAGGTGCGGTGGCTCTTGCATGGGGCCTACAAGTTCCTCTGTTTAATTCTATTATGCATTGCTCCATACATATTTCCTTAACAGCATCCCAAAGCTTGTGTGAGATGTACACAAGTCTTTGCCTAATGTGTTAGATTAACCACATTTACAAGAAAAATATTGACATCTTCTTGAAAAACTGAATTGAATCATTCACTTCAATTTAATTCCAGGAAATTCAATTCAATTCCATTCGATTCGTGGAAACGTCCAGGTGAGTGTTGACATGGCATATGAATGAAGATGAATGAATATAGAGAAAAGTGAAATGAATTGAATTGAATTGAATTTAGTGCAGAGGAATAATTCACTCAAAAATATGTTTAGAGACCTGAAATCAAATTGACAAAGGGTCCTCTAATTACAGAAAACTTTTGTATTGCTGGTATGTCCCTCTAGTGTATTCCTGCATCAATTATTTGGATCTATTTTCTTTTCTTGTCTTTTTTTTTGGGGGGGGGGGTGGGGACAGTGTTAATATCATATCATATTGATATCATGGAAGAGGGGTAAATACAGAGAAAAGTGAACATCTCCGACAACTACCATCCTATGGTAGAAACATTGGGATCCATTAAAATATGCAAAAAGAAACTAAGAAATATGAGTACATCAGTTTTCTTCACATAGATTAGGCATTTGATATTCTCTTTCTGACTTCGAAAGTACATGTAATCTGTCTTTATGTTTTCTAAAATCTTAAAGGGAAACAGGAAATTATCAATTTAAAGAAAACTACACAGTTCAGAAACAGAATAATCATATTGTTTCTCTTTGTTACTTTGTTAACAGCAAAACCAAAATTGGGACAAATTAAAAACAAACGTAAACTTTAGACTCCACAATATGACCTTTCACTAAATAATATCAGAAAGTAATGGTGATTCTTTTTTGAATACACATTTCATCTCAAGACTCTTGAACAGAAAATTCCCAAAAGTCACCACAAAGTGAAGGTGTGAAAGGGGAAAAAAAAAGAAACAGGGACATAGCACTCACTGATCTGGCCTGAATCTCTCATTGACCCCAACAAATGGACTTTCCTGGTGGGTGTTGACATACTGCCCATTGCCGAGGTTGTAGCCGATGATGACGTTTGTGCTGGCGAGAGTCTGCGGATCCCAGTTCATGTCGCCCTCTTGGTAGTTGAAGAGCACAAAGCCGTACCGCGAGTCTGTCACCAGAGCGGCTTGGAAGGTGTTTGTCTGGGCATACATTAGGGAGGAGGAATATTTTGTTACTATTTTTTGTCAGCTATTAAGCATTGATGTGTCATAAAAACCAACCCTTCAACCACATCAGCTTTGTGATGGTATGATTTAGAAAAAAAAAGTTAGCCCTTTAATAGTATAATGTCTCTTTAAATATGAATTATTTGGATAATGGAGGATAACATCTATGCTTTGCTCTGAAATTCCATTGCAAATATAGGAAACATGTAGAGGGTAGATTTGAGAACAAGAATAACTAGAAATATCACTGAAGGTGATTAATACCCCCGCCCCGTGACGACAGTCTTACCCAAGGAATGATCTTTCCTTGATCTTCTGCCATTTAAATGCCGTTACCATGGCAACGCAGCTTCCGACACGTCCGAAAAATATGTCTTGCACATCTTCCCACCAAGACTATTGTGTGTGCCACATTTCATAAGCTTTTGTCAAAAACTGAGGAAGTAGTTCAATCCACAAGATCTTTCCTTGATCTTCCACCATTAATATGCCGTTACCATGGCAACGCAGCTTCCGACACGTCCAAAAAATATGTCTTGCACATCTTCCCACCAAGACCAATGTGTGTGTCACATTTCATGAGCTTCAGTCGAATACAGAGGAAGTAGTTCAATCCGCAAGATCTTTCCTTGATCTTCTGCCATTCATATGCCGTTACCATGGCAACGCAGCTTCCGACACGTCCGAAAAATATGTCTTCCACATCTTCCCACCAAGATCAAGGTGTGTGCCACATTTCATAAGCTTTGGTCAAAAAACTGAGGAAGTAGTTAAATCCACAAGATCTTTCCTTGATCTTCTGCCATTAACATGCCGTTACCATGGCAACGTACTTTCGGGTACTGTCAAAAAATGCGTCTTGCACATCTACATTCAAAGGCACACATCTGTACCAAGTTTCATGGAAATTGGGCAAAAACTGAGGAAGTAGTTTGCAACACAAAATTTTCCATCATTTTGGCTCATAATATGTCAGCTGTTACCATGGCAACATACTTTTTGTCACTGTCAAGAAATGTGTCATGCTGACCTATATCCTAAGACAAACATTCAATATGAATTCCATGAGAATTGGAAGAACACTGATGAAGCAGTTTTGCCATGAAGCATTTTGCCCTATATTTTACCAACATGCCGTTACCATGGCAACGCACTTTTTGCCACTGCGGAAATATGTGTCTTGCACATTAACATATTCAGATGAACATCTGTACCTAATTTCATAAAAATTGATCAAAAACTGTGGGAGGAGTTCGCGACGCAAGATTTGTACCCATTTTTGCCCATAATATGCCGTTACCATGGCAACGTACTTTTGGGTACTGTCAAAAAATACGTCTTGCACATCTACAACCCAAGGCACACATCTGTGCCAAGTTTTATGGGAATCGGTTGAAAACTGAGGAAGTAGTTCGCGACGCAAGATTTGCAACGGACCGACCGCCCGACCGCCCGCCCGACCGCCCGCCCGACCGCCCGCCCGACCGCCCGCCCGACCGCCCGCCCGACCGCCCGACCGACCGCCCGACCGTCCGCTGATTCCTATATTTTTTTTTTTTTTAATTTATTTATTTCCATTCACAGGGTGGATAGCCCTTTCAGCACAAGACTGATTTTCAAAGGGGTCCACGTAAAATACAATGATTTACAGGGTAAAACAATACATACAAATTACATAAATAATTGTATACAACAAACATACAAGAATAAAAATAAAAATACTCAAAATAAAAAGTACAAGTATTCCTATTCACTTCAAAAGCATAAAAAATGTGCCTAGATGAATTGAATTTTCTGCCAGAGTATGCAAACATTCATTCGTGATATGTATGTATGTATAATAACAACAAAAAATATGTATATTTAAAACGCAGCCTCAAAACAAATCATATCTTCTTATATTCCGTTTAAAAATACAGATTGTATCACTCGAACGAATATCATACGGTAGACTATTAAACAATATTGCACTAGAATATATACTATATACCCCCTTCAAACTTCGTTTGGCGGGGGTATAAAAAGAATAACTGTCACAACAAACCGAGTGGATGGCAAGAAAGAAATAATATTCATAATGTTCCAGCAACTTTTATAAGTCTTCTTTTTTCTTTTCATAGCATCTAAGATCATCCAGGAACTTAGCAATGTAGTTTGTTGCATTATACACATGTCTCTCTTAAACACAAGCTGAATCCATATCTGTCTCCTTGAGATTGCAGCAATAATGCATTAAACCTTTTTCCGACTCACATTGCTAGAGATGAACGACGGCAGATTGCTCCACGTGATCACTAGCATCCAGGTGGCGTTGAAGCTGGAGAAGTCGGAGTCAAAGGCTTGGATCCTCTCATTAGCATCTACGAGAACGGCCGTTTCATTGGCTGTGTTGCTTTCCAAAAACTCATACACCTGTTATTGTTTGTTAAAAAAAACAAAAACCAAACAAACAACAAAACTCTCATAATCACACTTAAGATTATTGACTGCATGACAGCCAGTTGGAGCAGAACCCAAGTGTTCTGAGCAAGTTTGATAGTCGCATCAAACACACCTTTTAAATTTTTTTCAATTGGATATCTATAATGTCAACCCAGGCCTAAGTAAGTAGAGGAAAATGACCATGCATCCCTAGGATATGTACTGCAATCAATTTCTTTACACACAAGTCACAATTTGAATGGAAATGTTGTCATCAATCAGCACTGAAGCACTGCCAAAAGTACAAGATCACCACAATGTCATGCATATTTGTGAAATAATGTATTGTGAATTCATTATGACAATTCATCTTACTGTTCCTGTAAATTTGTATAATGGATGCATAATTATATCAAAAAAGCTCATAAAAACAAATTTCATTTCAAGAAAGAAATTACATAAACTGTACAGGAACAAGGCACTCTTTATCTTCATGTGATTATTTTTGTCCACTAAGGATGTTACATCTCTGCGTAATCCAAAAGGTTTTGAATTTGGATGAAACTTACAGAAAGAGTTAAAAATAACACATGGAACAGACAATTAAATTTTGGTAGTGATCTGGACCACCGTCTGGATCAAGGAATTTTATTTTTTTTATTTTTGAAGGATTCTTCATCAATGGCAAATAGGGAGGTGTACAGTGGACTCCTGTTATAACGATCTAAGTCCACGGGACCGGCAGTTTTCTTTGGTTATATTGAAATTTCGTTATAACCGAACAAATAAACAATACAAAACAAAGAGACAATAATTTTGTGACCTGCATTTTAATTTCGTTGCAACCACATTCATTATCCATTCATTATGAGCGTTTTTGTCATAATGGGAGTGCATTGTATATCATGCGCAACGAGTGTGTACTTGGGCCACAGAAGGTAGAGACATTAAAAGGGTTCGGTCGTCATCGGGAAATGGGGCGACATTCAGCATAAATGTGTATATGGGTGGAAATGAGCTGCTGCTTGGCAGAGGTTTGCTCTCAATCTCCGAGAGCTTTTCTAGTTACCTGATAGTAAACCTCTCCCCTGTTCTGGCTGATGTCAACGTCGGCCCAGAACGGGGCAATGAGAGGGACAGTGGTGCTGTTGGAAAACCCGTTGGGATACGGGTTGGGGAACCCGTACTTCTCGTCATTCTCATTGATGAAGACTATGAGGCCATTGTCCATGAACTGTGGGGAAGAGAATGAAATTTTGCATAATCAAATGTATCTGGAAAATCCATGGACTTATCCACTCAGCCGCAAGCTCTTCATCAGGACAGCTCTATCCTATTCAAACCAAACGTAACCGCCCAGTTCAAAACCCACAAAAAGGAGGACAAAATGAGTTTCTACTATTCTACATAGTTTAAATTAAGTAAGCTCTAAGCTTTCAAATGATATCAAAGTAAGCTAATAAAAATTGGATCATCCTATATAAGCAATTCAAAAATTAAAGTGATTGAAATAGGAGAGAGTTGGGAGGTGCAGTTTCATAGGAAAGGGAGAAGAGGATTTGAAGACTACGGATTGAGAAGTTTTGTTGGAATTTTCAAAGGATTCTTGCAGGATTCTCTACTATTGGGAAATAGGGCAAACGAACGGGGGAATTCAGGCTGCATGTCCAATATATTTGAGGTGTGCATACACGCACTTAGTGCAAGCTCAAGGCGCAGCAAGAAGCTATTAAAGGTAGGGTTACTAAAAAGGGTTCTCTGTTTTCATTGGGGAACAGGGCCATTGTTGGTATATGGGTTCAATAAGCTGTTTCGTGGAGGTCGCAAGTGCTTTCTGAGTGCTTCTGTAGTTTCAATCATTCTGTTTAACACCCCTTGCCTAGGGAACATGGGACGCCGAATCCGATCTAGACTGCCTGCATGGTACTCACGTAAAGACTGTAGTAAAAGGTGTCGCCGAAGGGGAATCCCGTCGGGGGACGGATCGTCGGGGAGATCTCCTCCTGCGAAGGGTTCCTGGAACCGTCGGGCGCTGCCGTCTCCGATGTGGCAGACAACTCGCTGTCCCCATTGGACTTTGTGTACGGGAACAGAATGATTTCTGGCACAGAGACAGAGGCAGAGATTGAAGTCAGGCTTTGGTGCTAGACCTCCTCCCTGATGACATGAGTTTAACCCTTTTGGGTGCTTTCAGTGTCAATTGGCACAAAAACGCCCACAGCCTTGTACACATCATTCTCAGTCCAAAGCAAGGTGAGAGTTAAGATTACAATGAAGCACTGGAAAACTTGACAGCTACAGGAAATACTGGACATGACATACCTAGATCAATTCTTTCTGTTTGCAAGGGCAGAATACATGCTACAATTTCACTACTTTTTAGAAGAGTCATTTTGCCCCTCTCGGCTTCATAATTGCAATTATTAACCTATTTCAGTTTTGAATTGACAAAAGCAAGAAATGCAAAAAACTGGGATGAAAAACAAACAAACAACAGAATTGGAGTGAAAAGCTCATCAAAGTCCACAGGTCATATTTCCTGAAGATTTGAGTACAGCATAATGTGTACAGGTTATACAAAACCACCCTCTACATTTTCAATGACATTTGCTAGCTCCAATCACTCCATTATCTGAATATTTTTGCTCATGCTCTTGCAGTCTGGAGTTTAACCCATTGAGGACGAGGCCCGAGTATACTCAGGCAGGTGTCTAAGGGAAATGCGTGTTGTAGCAAAATCAGTCTGTCCTCCACGGGTTAAAGCTGCTTGGAGTTTGAAGCACAATTCGACCCAAGACATATCTCTTACTTTAAACCACTGTAGAGCTTTTTTCTCTCGTTTCTACTTTGCTCATTTTCTAAACCAAACATTTATTTAAACATGTGGCCATCATGTTACTTCTACATGATGGCCACGATTGAAAGGTGTCATGCTAGGTATCTCTTTAACAGACAAGTCAAACCCCCTCCCCAACGTTACTTGAAAGAATTGAAAAGAAAACAAAACCTTGATGTGATTTGGACTGATTCTTCCCATCTAAATCACTAAACTTGACCTTAAAATAAGTCGCAAAATGGTGGGACATGAAACGTAAAAATGATGTGAGTGCCACATAGTCACACAGTGACTTGCAGATCACAAGCACACGGTCTTCGAGTAATAAAGTACCATCGTTGATGAGTAAATTTACCTATGCAGGTGATGCCGTTGCCGGTGAAGCCATCGTTACATCCGCACGCAAAGCTGCCGTTGAGGTTGGTGCAAAGGGCATTGGGGCTGCAGTTGTTCAGGGTGTCGTTCAGGCACTCATTGATGTCTGAAAAGAAGAGGAGATGTACTTTGTTTTCATCAGTCACTTGTATAGGGCCCTAGCTGCTGTATTTCAACACATGTGCAACTCTACTCTCACACACCCACAGGCCGACTTCTCCTCTTGAAAATTGTGCATAGGTGCAAGATGTGATTTCACATTACATTCTAACTTTGCATACCTGGTGAAAAAAAATAAAACAATAAATGTAGCTGGAAGAAAGAGTAGCTGAACTTTGACCTATACCAACTTAAAACATCTTTTAAAAAGTGACTTTATTTGAATGCATAGATCATAATTATGATCAAGACAATTGCACAAAAATAAAGGTTGACTACAAGTCAGGCATTTTCAGCTCTGACATAAAAAAGAGACGAATCAGATTTTCATTATGGATCGAGCACCTATTGTTATTAAAATTAATGAGACATGCCAAGATATCATGTGACAAATGCTACCCATGCAACATCACAGCCATTTTTACCATTATATATCTGTTGGCAGGCATAATGGTGAAGAAATTCTGACAGAACTGTGTCTAAATTTACCTTGCTCACACATCGTGCCCGTCCAGCCCGACATACACTGGCACCGGAACTGATTGACCTCGTTGAAGCACGTTCCATTGTTCAGACACGGTGAACTCAAGCACTCGTCGATGTCTGAGACGGGGGAAATAAACACGGCAGACAGCGATTAAGCCACGTTCGTGGAATATTTGAAATCTTGCACACATTTGTGAATTTATATATATATATATATATATATATATATATATATATATATATATATATATATATATATATATATATTCTTTTAGCAATAGCTGGTCATGATTACCTGTACAAGTTGGTACTGTGCCAATGGTAGTACCATCATCGCATCTGAGAACGGCGCCCTCAGGGTTCATCTGGTAGCCGGCATTGCAGAAGAAGCCGATGATTTCGTTGTGGCTAAACACTGGACTGCTGACAGTTCTGTTCAGGCCGCCATTGTTTGGTGCCGCAGGGAGAGCGCATGTTGCTTTGAGGAGAGAAATGATGACAAAATTTGAAAATATGCTGTGTGTATGAGGTATCATGACATTGCACATTGATATTCTTTTTTTTTTGCCCCAGTGAGACTTACACTGTACATAGAAGGCAAATATATATAGATACATTTTTTGTATACTGGCCTTGGCATTTCATTTTACACCAAAGATTGAACTGACAAATACATGCTGATACAGTTTTATTACAGCTTGTTATTTCATACAGGCCAAAAAGAAGGAAAGGGAAAAAAGGTGTTCAGAGCCTATTATATAAAGCGAATAAAACCGAAGCCGGCCATTGCAACGACACGAGATTGATTCTTCCCATTTGAATGCTACAAGGTATCCTGGTTGTGATTCATTTTGTGCAAGACAAGCATGTTTACATATCATCCATTTCTTATATTTCAACTGTACAATATTCCACCTTGGACATGCACAGTCTTCTAAACCCCAAGAAAAAATTTATTAGGATGAAACCTTATTCGCATATGGCAAAATAAAATGACACATAAGATAACTTCAATGGGATAATGGCAATGACCCCCGCCCCCTTCAATAGACAGAAAGTGCACACAAAAAAAATGTTTCAAAATTGATATCAGTCAGAGTTCTTTTCTGAGGCAATGCAAACTTCCTTTGCATGAGCATATAAAAAGACTCTAATACCACTTTTTAATACTTTTTTCTTTTTTTTTTCTTTTTTTTAACTTTAACCCGTTGAGCATGGGTTGGTTTTGCTGCAAAACACACTTCCCATAGGCACTTGCCCAAGTTTACTCGAGACTCATCCTCAACGGGTTAATTGTTTCTATGCTCTTCTTCATTTACACATATCTCATTTTCATTTCATTTTATTTATTTCCACATCCCAATAGAAAGCATTTACAAAGAATTACAAGAATGATACATAAAACATTGGAAACAATACAAATAAAATATGTAACACAAGTTGTACATATCATTTGATCATGACAACTTCACAACATCTATTCATGTTCCAAAATGATTTTGGCTTTATACCTTTTAAATGATTCACATATGACCTTATAAACTCTAAAAGAGAAAAAGTCCGAGAAGCAGGGGGCAAAATAATCTGTATAATAATCAAGACACTCACCAAAGCACTCTGGGGGAGGTGGAGAGAAGGAGCTGTTCACACATGTACTATTCTCTGAACCTATCAACTGATATCCTTGGTCGCAGAGGAAAGTGACCGATGACCCACTGCGATAGAAAGTCTGGTAAGGGGTAATGATCAGCGGAGGGGAAATGTCCGGGCTGATGCAGGCATCTGGTCAAAGAGAAGACAAGCAAATGATAATTTATACCATATCACAGTCAGGTTGCTTGATACCACCTTTTTCATTCCAAATGACATATTGGTAATACACACTATTGGTAATTGGTTGTACTTTGCATGCTAGTTAGCTGACATTACAACCCAAAATGTATTCTCTGGCCTCTACAGTCTGAATGTCTTTGGATATTTAAAATAATGTATTGGTGAGGGCTTTACTGGAAGAAGGCTGTTGGGGGATTAAAAAGGCAGCAGGACTGAGGCAAAGCCTGAATAGTAGAGCAAATGTGGACAAATACTAGACAGGCATACGACAGCAACACTAGATTGTGTAACTATGTACACAGAAATGTCATGGGCAAGTGATAATAGCATCGCTAACAAAAACAAAACATAACAAAAAGAGGAAAACAAAACAAACATATCGAAAACAAATGGCAGAAGAATACAAGCACAACCTGAACAGTTGAGCAAATTTGGGCAAACATTTGACAGGTCATCTTTATTTTCATGTTGATAAGGAATCTATGAAGAACAGAAACACTGGATTGAGCAGCTATTTACAAGGAAATGTCATGGACAAGTAAAAATAGCACAAAAAAAAAAAAAAAAATTAGTGATTCAAACTGCACCTGCACAGAGTTCGGAGGATTCGTCAAAGTTGTCCAGGCAATCGTACGGGTAGCCATCGCAGAGGTACGAGTTGGGGATGTAAAAACCATCGGGGCAGCGGAAGAAATCAGGCTTGGGGCAGAAGGCCGACACGTTACGAATATCTGCAGCCAAATGAGAGGTGGGGATGGAATCTCAACTTTAAAGGATGTCAGACTCAATGGCATACATAAAACTTGAGTATCTATTTGCGAAATATTTATGTGGATGGGAATGTGGAGTAGCCAGCAAGGATTAACACCGAATTATTATGTCGATTGAGAAAATTCATTCAAAGTCCGAATGCAAAATGGTTTTAGGCATCAGCCATGCCTTGTAAGTGCCTGGAAAAATATAAATGCTCTTCAACTCCCATGTATTCGCTAAAACAAGCATGAAGCTAATTAGTAGCTTGAAATATAAGCTCTTAAAAAATGTTTCTTGAGAGGTATAAATAATTGGTTTACATGGTAGTTAAACTTCTGTGTATTTCAACCGATGTTTTCTTGTAGTATTTTCAAAAACAAATACTCATATCATATTCTTGTTTCACTCAAAATTCTAATAGTATATATATGTATTACCCTGGACATAATCCTATACTATGTACTAACCTTATACTGTATACACCATATATTTCGCAAGTCTAAACTTTCGTGAATTGGAAATTCCTGACAATTTCGCGAGTGGTTAAATTCGCGAACATGGAGTCTTGTACTGAACAGAGAAATGTACATTGCATACGTCACATCCACATCGGGATCAGAGTCAATATTTTCGCGTATCTTTAATTTCGCGAATAGCACCTGACTTGCAAAACTCACGAAAACAAAAACCTTGCAAAATATTTGGCGTATACAGTACTCAGACAAAGGGCTGAAAATCAAGCCCTTGTACATATATAAATGCATATAGTGTTTTCATTAGCACTTTGCTTTTTCTTTCAAAATTGTTAAACATATTTGCTAATAATTCCATTGGGGTCTTCATTCTACAAGCACTGCTTCTGAGCAGTCTCTTCAACATTTGTAATTACACATAATATATATTTATGAAAAAATGTTGTGATATGTGGTACAATGTATGTTTACAATGTCATCAATGTGGGATATGAATTTCATTTTGGTTTGTTTCATTTCATTTCATTATGTTTCATTTTGTGTTGTCACAAAAGACAGCCATACCACAGCAGAGCTCCTCGGAGTCGTCGTAGTCATTGAGGCAGTCGCCCGGATACGCGTCGCAGACGTAGAAGTCTGGGATACAGGTCCCTTCGGGGCAGCGGAAAAAGTTCTCCTGGCATTGCTCTGCACATGAAAAATGGTGACAGTACTATCATGATAACTCGTTAAAGACCTAATAAAATGCTTGCAAAATGTTTTAATATGCAAAAGAAATGTAAAATATATGTCATGATTATCAATGTAACTATGTTGTCAGTGTCGTTCAGGTTTTTATCGCTTCTAGAAACTCCCCCAAATATCACATTTTTGGAGGACCCCCTTGCAGCTTTTGCGAAAAAGATAGTCACGTGACCAACACCCCTGAACCGATTGATGACGTATAAGCACGGAGTTGTGCTCAGTTAGCAGACGCCGCTCAGCACAAGCACTCAGATTACTAGCTTGGTACACGCGCGTACACGATAGCTAGCCCGGCCAGGCCCGGGCCCGGGCCCCGGGGGATGTGCGCTCCCGGTCGACCCACTGACTGTCGATATGTACGCATTACCACGTACATTATCACTAAGTTAGCTTGCACAGATACCCGTTACCTCGAGCATAATGTCTTCCCTTATATGGGTAAACTTCGACATTGATGATGATGATGAAGACTGCAACTCTGACGATAGCGGAGAAGAAGAGGAGGCACATGAAGTTGAAGGGGAAGATGGGGAGGGAGAGGCAGCCGATGAACCAGAACGTTATCGTGGGGCTGCACCTTACCGATATGAACCAGCTGCATCTCCCCCGCTGCATGTGCAACTGAGCGTATGAACATGGCACCAAGCCTGAATAGACCTCACGGAAACGATCGCCTGGGAAATACAGAGTGGTATGTCTGGTATGCCCCCATATAGTTTAACGTTAGAAAGGATATACTGTATTCTACATGATTGACATTCCCTAACAAAAAAGTCCTGTGGTACTCCCTGTGGTACTTGTCGGTACCACACAATGTACCACACACTTGTAATGTTACCACAGGAATTGTGTGGTACTGTACCACAGGCTTGTAGGGTACTCCCTGTAGTACTTGTCAGTACCACACAATGTACCACATAAATAAATGTTACCACAGGAACTGTGTGGTACTGTTTTACAGGCTCATGTGGTACTCCCTGTGGTACTGGTTGGTACCACACGATGTACCACACAAATATATGTTAACACAGGAACTGTGTGGTACTGTGTCACAGGCTCGTGTGGTACTCTGGGATGTACCACAGGGCAGTACCACTAGACATTACCACAGGAAAGTTCCACAGGACAGTACCACAAGACAGTATACACACAAATTGTCCTGTGGTATTTTGGGACGTATACCACACAACAGTACCACAGGACAGTACCACATGAATTGCCATTTGGGACGTACCACAGGAGAGTACAACAGGAATTCCACAAAATAGTACCACAGGACAGTACCACACGACTTGTTTTGTGGTATTTTAGGACGTACCACAGGACAGTACCACAGGGCAGTTCCACAGGACAGTACCACAGGAAAGTACCACATTACAGTACCACAGGAAAGTACCACAGGACAGTACCACAGGAATTGTCCTGTGGTATTTTGGGACGTACCACAGGACATTACCACAGGAAAGTACCACAGGACAGTACCTCACGACTTGTCCTGTGGTATTTTGGGACGTACCACAGGACAGTACCACAGGGCAGTACCACAGGACAGTACCACAGAAAAGTACCACAGGATAGTACCACAGGACAGTACCACAGGAATTGTCCTGTGGTATTTTGGGACGTACCACAGGACAGTACCTCACGACTTGTCCTGTGGTATTTTGGGACGTACCACAGGACAGTACCACAGGGCAGTACCACAGAACAGTACCACAGGACAGTACCACAGGACAGTACCACATGATAGTACCACAGGGCAGTACCACAGGACAGTACCACAGGAAAGTACCACAGGATAGTACCACAGGAGAGTACCACACGACTCGTCCTGTGGTATTTTGGGACGTACCACAGGACAGTACCACAGGGCAGTACCACAGGAAAGTACCACAGGAAAGTACCACAGGACAGTACCACACGACTTGTCCTGTGGTATTTTGGGACGTACCACAGGGCAGTACCACAGGACAATACCACAGGGCAGTACCACAGGACAGTACCACAGGAAAGTACCACAGGATAGTACCACAGGACAGTACCACACGACTTGTCCTGTGGTATTTTGGGATGTACCACAGGGCAGTACCACAGGACAGTACCACAGGATAGTACCACAGGACAGTACCACACGATTTGTCCTGTGGTATTGTGGGACGTACCACAGGACAGTACCACAGGATAGTACCACAGGACAGTACCACACGACTTGTCCTGTGGTATTTTGGGACGTACCACAGGACAGTACCACAGGGCAGTACCACAGGGCAGTACCACAGGACAATACCACAGGAAAATACCACAGGATAGTACCACAGGACAGTACCACATGACTTGTCCTGTGGTATTTTGGGACGTACCACAGGACAGTACCACACGAATTGTCCTGTGGAATTTTGGAACGTACCACAGGACAGTACGACAGGAATTCCTGTGGTAATTTTCGATGTATACCACAGGAGAGTACCACAGGAACTGTCCAAAATCCGAAAATCATAATATGGTGCTATTCCACACAGAAGTACCACACAGCAAATTAAATTCGTAAGTACCACAGAAAAATGCTACAGGATATTCTTTTTTTTCTTAACATTTTATACCAGAGGACTATCACATCAGGAGAATATCAAACAGCAGTGCCACACAGGAGTACCACACAGGAAAATTGTAAGGCAGAATCAACTGAAATTTATAACAAAAATACAAACAAAAAAACACATATTAATATTCCTCAATTAATTGATAGATGAGTTATGCTGTGAATTATAACAATTGATTTGCCATTACTTATCCTGTCCTATACTCCTACAGTATTACCTATTTAGTGAAAGTGCTGATGTAAAGCATGAGAAATTTCATAAGGACTTCTGTGGTACTCCTGTGGTACTCCTGTGGTACTCCTGTGGTACAAATTTTTACATAGCTCATGAATATTCATAAAAAGCACGCTAGATTTTAGAAAATACATATATGTCTTAAAAAATCAAAGTATTAATGATGGAAGTTACTTTGAACTTTATGAAAGATTGTCTAATTATGTTATGTTATTTCCAATATCATAGATATTGTTATGAAAGTGTAATTTCATATCTTGATAATAAAGTATAATCGAGTTAGTAACCATGCCTTAATGCTTTACGGATAGACGGCCATATATATATGTACTGATAGGGTCGATGGCTACCTAGGAATAGAATATGACTATATAGATCTATTATAGGACTAGATTGGCACTTGGCCATTAGACTCTCGTTTGAGGTTATATGTTAGGAGTAGGACAGGTTATTAAGTAGGGCCATGTTTGTCCTGAAATCCATCACTCACCTATCAGGAATATTCCGTGAAATGTGGCTAAAATTCTCCCAGATTTTTTTTTTCGATCTGTCCTGTGTGGTACTCTCCTGTGGTACCATGGAAATGCTGTGTGGTACTGCCCTGTGGTAATGCTGTGTGGTAATGATCGACCTGTGGTACTGTCCTGTGGTACTGTCCCAAAATACCACAGGACAGTTCCTGTGGTACTGTTCTGTGGTACTAGTCCTGTGGTACTGCCCTGTGGTACGTCCCAAAATACCACAGGAATTCCTGTGGTACTGCCCTGTGGTACGTCCCAAAATACCACAGGAATTCCTGTGGTACTGTCCTGTGGTACTGTTCTGTGGTACCGGTCCTGTGGTACTTTCCTGTGGTACTGCCCTGTGGTACGTCCCAAAATACCACAGGAATTCCTGTGGTACTGTCCTGTGGTATGTCCCAAAATACCACAGGACAATTCCTGTGGTACTGTCCTGTGGTACTTTCCTGTGGTACTTTCCTGTGGTACTGTCCTGTGGTACCGTCCTGTGGTAATTACCACAGGAGTACCACAGGACTTTTTCGTAAGGGTTGTAAGTTGTAACTGTTTGTCTAGTAAGTAGATTAAAAGAACAGGCCCAGCTCGCTCACAAAGTGAGCGGCTACTCCGGCCGCAGCAAGCAAGCGGGAGCGTCTCGGCCGCGGCCTGGCCCGTCGGCCAGCGCTTACAAGTTAAACCACGTACCGGTACTAATAGTAGTCTAGTAGTAGATCTAGTAGCAGTCTACTAGTAGTAGTAGTCTACTAGTACTACTACTAGTAGTAGTACTATTACCACTACGGCACTAGGTCTAGTAGACTAGTAAGTAGTAAATTTAGCAGAATCTTTGGTAGTAGTACAGAGGCTACGCTCTAACGCAAACGGTTAGGGGGATATGTTGTTACAGGGTGGGTCGTGGCTCAAAAAAAAAGAAAAAAAAAAGGCCTAACCAGTTTCCCATAGTCAGTTTCTGCAATATTTGTTATCAGTAATTTAGATGCGCCATTTTCTAAGAAAAACGATACCAAGAATGATCGTCAATTTTGGTCGAGTAGTTTTTGTTTTATGCTAAAAATCATACTGTGGAAGGAAGCCCAAACGCCGTGCTTATCTACCGACGAATGCCACGGTGGGGCTGGATTCACGAGTAGGTCTAGGCCTATAAAGCAGGCGAGTCGCCGTAATATTAGTACAGACGCGCAGTGGTGGTGGGGCTATCGTGAAATAGGCCCCACCACAGTGCGCGAGCACCGTACCTGTGCGTTTATAGCAAGCAAAGGTAGGTCCTCCTAGGGTTTAGGGTTAGGTAGGGTTGTATTTATGGTTAAATTGACCGTTAAATTAGTCGAGGGCCATATTATGAAGTCATTTTTCGCCGCATTCACGAGTATTGACTGGAAGGCAGCCCCACCGCCCTCCTTACCTACCGAGATGAACGCCACACGGTGGGGCTGAAACAGGCGAGTCGCCGTAGTATTACTATTAGTACAGACACGCAGTGGTGGGGCCTATTTCACGAGTTTGCCGAAAATAATGGATATCCAAGCGTACCACAGTTGTAATCTGTATTATTGGCAGTATTAAATCCGATACAGTTCATTAAATATTTTTTTGTCTAAAGGCTTAGCCAATGACAATAGTGCAGCGCAGCACCTGCTATGCGCTCGCTAGCTCGCTCCCCCGCGCCAGTGCTACTAGCCAGTGCAGCCGCCGGCCGGCTGTCGCTGCGCTGCGCTAGCATAGCCTTGCCAGCTCGCTGGCTACGGCTAGACTGGTCGTGAACGACTCCGTTCTTAGACGTCATCACAATTTCGAAGTGATAGTGCGCCGCATGCGGCGAAAGTATAGCAAGTTTTCCCAAACCGAGGAAATTGCGTCCATTATGTTAACAAATAAAGAACAAAATTCAGAACAGTAAAAAACCCCGCACAACCATAGAATTACTTAGAATTTAACATTCAATATTATTACACCATTGAGAAAAAAATGCCTAAACCATTTTATTAGGTCTTTAAGTCCCTGGGAGAATCATGCGACAGAAATCATTGCCTTGTCATCATTATAGATTTGTATCTCCAAATTTTACTGCATATCTTATATCAGTGAAAGGTTAGATGGAACCTAATAAATTAAGGCACTAAAGGTGAGGACATTCCAGTCAAATAGATATGTATTCCAAAAACCATAGAAATGACAGCGGAGGCACTGCTTGCTGAGACTGTAGGCATTTTTGAAGCAGTATTGAATCAAATTACAACTTGTACAAAATACATGTGCCAGACTCATTTGCAATTCCTCCAAACTTTCACATGTAAGTCCATTACTTTACAATCTGCACTGGCTTCCAGTTTGTTAGAGAATTGAGTTTAAGCTTCTTCTCATTACATGTAAAGTGATTCATGGTTTGGTCCCAACTCATAAAAATATAAATAAAAAAATATGAATTATACATATTATTATCAACAGCCACAGCAACTTTATGAGATACAACATGGAGCAATTTGTGCAGCATACAGTGTACACCTCAGAATCAAAGTTATGGCTAGCTAGCTCTTTCATCTGGAAGACGCCTAGCTAGCAAGTGTAAGAGGCATGGTCCTAGTGTATTCAAGTTCATCAGACTAACAAGAAAGATGACTGCATCTGGGCTCAATATCATTAATCACAGCGAAGTACATATAGATGGGTACGTATGAAATCTAGCCGGTCCATGTCACATTTCATAGTTCAGTATGAGTCCAGATGATTCAATTCAATCAAGCGTGTTGTAGATATACGCATGATGACACAGAACATTAAAGACGCTGCATATTCTTTTTCTCATGGAGACACAGCTTGCAAAAAAGGTGACCACACATCTAAAGAACATAACAGTCATTGAATTGCCAAAAAGGTACAGTATCTATCAACTCACTCAGACATGTGATGCCATCCCCTTCATAGCCTTCGCGACAGAAGCAGCCGTAAGCATTGTTCCTGATCTCACAGACCGAGAACTCGCTGCAGGAGAGGGCAACACAACTGACCGCCCCGCCAGAGCTGCAGGTGCACTGCTGACCACAGTCAGAAGTCAGCCAGGTCTCGCCACTCTGTACAAATGATGGGATTTCTCTTATTACATAATCATTTGGCTCTTTTGTAATCAGACTGAACTAATATCATATTCAATCTGAAGCAAACATTGCTAGCTCTTTTTCCAATATCAGCACAAATCTCCTCGAAATGAATTGTCTACAAACAGGAGAGGCATTTAACATAATCTTGACCACTTATCTAATATCAGTGCAAATAAACTGAAGTCAGGTTGCATTTGACATACACTGATGTACAACATCAGTACAGTACTATCTGAGCTCAGCAAAGAAAGCTTCATATTATTGAGGTTGCCTACTTCCTCTTGCAGCATTACCCACTTAATGTTGCAGCTGGCTTTGTAGCAGACACATTGACATGTCCAGATAATGTACATGTACATGTATATGCCTGCTAGATGTGATTATTTTCAGAAGTTATACCACTGAGTTGTGAATGTGCTGTACAACTGCTGCCCCTGATGGCAAGTTGCATGAAAGTGATGCACCAAATGGATAGACCGAAATATGTCATTTTGGTTGAGCGACCCAGAATTTTGAGTTTGTCTTAACTGGGAGTCTTTCCTCTTACCTATTGTCAAACTTAACAAAACCAATTTGATGTGATGTAAGTTTGTGTGGACTAATTTAACTTCTTCTTTTTTTTTCGGACAAGTGCTGTTTCCACTGGGGTTTCATTGATACTTTCTACACAGCACGCCTGAGTGACCCTAATCTTTAAATCTTCTTTTCTCCCTTTTCTTGAACTTGCATGCTGAAACTCTCTCATATTTCAGTCACATTTTGAATGGTTTGGGATGGTCAAAATTTGAACAAGTTATATGTCATTTTAAAGCTTTGAGATTACTCTATGAAACTATGTAGAAAGTACAAAGTTATTTTGGCCTATTATTTTGTGGGTTTTGAGCTGGGCAATGACATATGTTCTGAAGCTTGTCTTCAAAAATGGGCTCATGTATGTGATTGAGATGTTTTATTCCATCAGTTTTATTCAATCACTGCCTACAACAAGTGGAGGGTGAGACAGCAAATCACTCTTACCATGTGATAGAAGCCATCATAGACACATCCACATGATTCTTCCTGAACACATTGAGTTCCCTCGAGAACGTATCCGGGATCGCAGAAGCAACCTTCTGCGCTGGAGACATCGGGGCATTCCAGCGACGCAGAGGGCTCCCGCACGCTGTAGCAAGACTCTGGGCACGATGGCCCCGTGTAGCTGTACGTGGCATTGGCTCCGCATTCAACGACTGAAATATTATAGTGTATCCGAACATACACGGCAGATGAGTCGATGTTAAAAGCAGAGCTGTTTCTGCTTTGCAAAAATAGTTCTTATTCATCTAAACGTCAACAAATGCACACAGCATACATCTATCAGCGGATCAGGACCACATACTGCAAAAGCCATTGAATATTGTAGTGATTGTATTTTCACAGTAATGCTGTAATAATGTCGTCTACATGATATTAGCAAAATCAACCACTCAAAATACAAATAATATATGTTGCCTGTAAAACAAATACAATGTCGTTCTATTTTGGGATAATAAAGAAATGATAATTACACCTCTTCCTCCTGTAGTGGTACTCAATCACAAATAAAGGTGCTTGCAGATTTGTATGTTTGAGAAATATATATTGTATTTGCGAAGTCACAAATACATCCTATAGTTGACAAATATCACAAATCTTTTAGGCCTTTGCACCATGGCTAGTACAGTAGACATGGCAATTACTTACGGCAAAATTCCGCAGTTCGCCATCCCACAACGGCATATCCACGTATACCGCACTCTCTGGCTGCCGTGGTGATGACATCACACACAGTCCCAGTCTGGGGGTAGGTGGCGCATGCATCGTAGAGACAACTTTCGTAGAAGGTGGACAGCCACGAAACATGCTGTGCGCACTCCGAAAAGGGTCCTGCCATAATTGTAGCAAAAGATGAATGGCTCTTCCCGATGAGATCAGGTCATTTTGCTGTGTTTGGTTGCTTTTATAAATGCTTGTAAATGATTGTAAAAGATACATGATATTTCAACCTCATATGTACCATCTAAAATGCACAATCAACCTCTTTTATCTGTTTCACAGCAGGAAGGTGACAAATATGATATAAAGTTGAGAAACACAGCTGTACACTGAGAGGAAGTCATTCAAAAATGACAAAAGTTATGAAAAGGTGCTTCTAAATTTGCCCTCAATTCCAGCAGGGGCACCATATCATGCAATGGAGGAATGAGCCCATAATGGCAACTCACCAGAACTGTTTACGAGGATGTCGCACATTGCAGTGGCTGCTGAAGCGTCCGATGCGTTAAGCGCAGCACATGGTGTGTCTGACGGCATGATGTAAGGTGGACAAGAGGCTGGATTCTCAACATAGCTGGTAGTAAATTGCATGACAGAGGCCTGCATTGCACACAGAGGGCAAAACAAAATATTAATAAGTATAGATGTATGTACTATATAGTATATAATATGTGCCTTTACATGTATATATAAAAATATATTTGTTATATATTTAAACCATGACTGCGAGGCAAGCAGTACAAACCGGAGATGTTCAGTAAAGATAGATGGAGGATATACCAACACAGCAACCACTGATCTCATATCAAATATAAATAGCACTTCACATTTTGGGGGAGGGGCTCAGCACGAAAGAAGGCACTCATTCCCGGCCAACTCAATCTGATGGGGGGCAACTTCTCCTGAAAACCCATTCGCATATTCGTAAAATTTTAGGAATGTTGGCCCTGGGTGGGCTCACAACTCTGGGGGCGTATTTCACTGCTATACCAGCATTGCCATCTTACCGCATGCCTCTACTTAAATAATCACTCAGCTGGTTCAGTGTCCAGTGCATAACATCTCATACATTATGCAGAAATTTATGGAGTGAGTGAGTGAGTGACCCTGGCTGCATCCCCCCCACCCCCACCCCAAGTGATCTTAGTGTTCATTGTTATCTACAAGATGCTAAACAAACCGACTCATTACACAGTACAAGCTTTCTACAAGTCACAAGACTGGAATAAAGTGCTCATTAATCCATCGATTCTCACCACAACTCCCGTTGATGAACGCGTATCATCATTCGGATCGCCATCATAGTCTCCCACCAAGCCACACATGAGCTCCGAGAAGGTGGAATTTAACACCATAGTCAGAGACGATGTAACTCCCCACTGCAGCTGTACGCCAAAGTCTGTTACTATTGCCTGTAAAGATAATTAAGTACATTAATAACACCACACTCGTAAGAGGGTTTTGTTTTTCTTTTTCAATCTCTCTAGTATCTGGGGACCAAAAGATCTCGAGCAACAAATTAGACATGGCAACAGATAAGATTGCAAAGTTTATCAATCATTCGGTCTGGTTGCATTTCTATTACATAATATCCAGTAATCTTCTCAAGAAGTTGTGACTACAATGAAAGCAAACAGCAAAATAAGTAGTTTTTCCTGTCCAGCCTGCCAAATATTCATTGTCAAGTAATGTCAATTTTCATCCTATATACAGTGGCCTATTCTCAATCCTGGCAAGATCTAACATTATCATTTCACACAGGAGCAAATGAGTCAAGATTGATTTCCCTACAATGCTTGGCAGTTAAGTACAAATCGTCAACAACAACAACAACAACAACAACAAAAATGAGCTAGCGCCAGAAAGGTTGCTCTAGAAATTCGGAGAACATGTGTCCAAAAGCGGACTTACTATGAGGCCGCCAACACTTCTAACGGTGACACCAGCAACCGGTTGAGCTGGAAGAACCACACTGATGTCATCTATCAGCACAGAAGCTCCTTGGAGAGATATGACCTTTCGCAATAAATGGAATACAGGAATGATTAGATTTGAAGAGTTTGATTGCAAAAACAGAGTAAGTGCCATTTTGAAACATTTCATAAAAGTAAGTCCACCATCAGATAGAGCAAAATAAAAACAAATGGATGTCCTATGATACTGCACTTGTTGCATAACAAGGAATATTCTTTAAATATTAAAAGGCATGATTAAAGTCATCTTATATCATTGACATAAACATGTTTTTACAATGCTGCTCTCTGAATGAGAAAAAGGTGGTGAAAATTTCCTGGAATGTTTTAATATCTATCTCATGATTTTTTTTTTTTTCATTTCAAGATGGATTGTATGAAGCTTTGCTGATTTTTCTTTTCCTCTTCTCCGCAAAGTTATAATGACAGGGTAGCTTTGCAACCTGCAGTAGGGCCTACTGGCTTGACCAGTTTTCAGTGCTTATTTGAAAGCTGATACCCAAATAAATCATTGTGATTGACACTTGCACTATTCACATACATTTTCTTTCTTCAACAGTAAAAGGTCTTAAGAATGGAAAGCATAGCTTCACAAAAAGTGATTGATAAGTTTGTTTGTTTTTTTTTTTCCTCACCACACCATCAACGGTCATCTGCAGTCCTGCAACCTGGGCATACTGTGGGGCATTTGGTGATTCGCTATTGTCAATGACCACTTGGAATCGCGGCGTACTTGCTAGACAATCTGAGGTGAAGAGGTACTGGCACTTCCCTTGGAAGTCATACGACCTTTTGTCAAAGGTCAGAAAGTGCGGATCTCCATAGACATGGGCAGTTTCCCCTGGGTGACAAGTAGAGTAAGATGTCAATATCATAAAGGCAACAAGCAAAACTTGAATACCATTCATGTAATTACAAGTGATGGTTAAATACTAACGCAATGTCTCCAAACAATGGAATATCATACATTTATTTCTTTTGGTGAGGGGAATAATAAAAGCAAATTTTATGGACATGACAAAGAATCATTCATTCCATCAACTGCATATTCCATACATAGAAAATGGAAGGGTCATCAAACAGCAAGTCACTATCATGACTACAAATTATCTATTCAGGATCCATAATATACTGAAAGCAAATCCTCAATCACAAAAATCATGACAAAAAATTGTTAGTCAAGCTTACCTAGGAATGCAGGAGTTGATGTAGTTTGTGATGTTGTACTCTCTGTAGTCACTGGCTCCATACTTGAGGCAACCCTGTCTGTTGTCACTGCATCTGCAGTAGACGTTAAAAGGGTGGTAGTCATTTTGGTTGTCGTTTCTTCCTTCATACCAGCTGTTGTGACGGTTTCAGTGGTTTCAGCCACAGAAGTTGAACCAGCAGAAGTGGAAGCAGCTTGGGTTGTAGTCAATTTTGTAGTTGTTTCTGCCCTTAGTCCATCTGTTGTGATAGTATCAGTGGTTTCAGCAGCAGAAGTTAAACCAGCTACAGTTGTAGTCATTTTCGTGGTTGATTCTTCCTTCATATCAACTGTTGTTACAGCATTAGTAGTCTCAACAGCAGAAGTAGAAACAGCTTGGGTTGTAGTCAATTTTGTAGTTGTTTCTGCCCTTAGTCCATCTGTTGTGATAGTATCAGTGGTTTCAGCAGCAGAAGTTAAACCCACTACTGTTGTAGTAGTTTTCGTGGTTAATTCTTCCTTCATATCAACTGTTGTTACAATATTAGTAGTCTCAACAGCAGAAGTAGAAGCAGCTTGGGTTGTAGTCAATTTTGTAGTTGTTCCTGCCCTCAGTTCATCTTTTGTGACAATATCAGTGCTTTCAGCAGCAGAAGTTAAACCCGCCATGGTTGTAGTCACTTTGGTTGTTGATTCTTCCTTCATATCAGCTGTTGTTACAACATTAGTAGTCTCAACAGCAGAAGTAGAAGCAGCTTTGGTGGTCATCACTTGCGTGGTTGATCCTTTTTGTGTACTAGGTGTCGTGCCAATAACAGTGGTTTCAGCAGCAGATGTTGAACCAGCTCGGGTGGGAGTCATTTCTGTAGTTGATTGGTCTTTTATCCCAACTGTCGAAAGAGCATTTGTGGTTTCAGGTGCAGAAGTTGAGACAGCCTGAGTGGTTGTCATTTTGGTGGTTGATTCCTCATCCGTACTGTCTGTTGTGACAACACCAGTGGTTAAAGGAACAGAAGTCGAGGCAGTTACAGTGGTTGTCATTTTGGTAGTTGATTGCTCCTTTATCACATCTGTTGTGGCAGCACCTGTGGTTTCAGCAGCAGAAGTTGAACCAGCTTGGGTGGTAGTCATTTTGGTGGTTGATCCCTCTTTTACAATAGCTGTTGTGACATCAGTGGTTTCAGCAGCAGAAGTTAAAGCAACTACAGTGGTAGTCATCTTAGCAGTTGATTCTTCTGTTGTATCAACACTTGTGAAAACAATTGTTGTTTCAGCTGCAGAAGTTGAACCAGGTTGGGTAGTAGTTATTTGGGTGGTTGACTCTTTTGGCACAATTGCTGTTGTGCCAACATTAGTAGTTTCTTCAGGAGAAGCAGAATGAGCTTCAGTGGTTGTCACTTTGGAGGTTGATCCTTTCTTCACCACATTTGTTGTGACAACATCAGTGGTTAATGCAGGTGAAGTTGTTACATCAACCTGACTTGTGGTCATCACAGGTGTTGTTTCCTCTGTAATCTCAACTGTTGTGGCAACATCAGTGGTTTCAGCAGGAGACATTGAGCCACTCTGGGTGGTAGTCATTTTAGAAGTTGATCTTTCCTTTGTTCGACCTGTTGTTACATCAGTGGTTTTAGCAGTAGATGGTACACCAGCTTGAGTAGTATCTATTTTGGTTGTTGTTCTTTTTGTTGTGCTAACTGTTGTGCCTACATCAGTGGTTTCAGCAGTTGATGTTAAACCAACTTGGGTGGAATCTACTTCTGTAGTTATTCCTTTTGTTGTGCCCACTGTTGTGCCTACATCAGTGGTTTCAACAGCAGATGTTGAACTGCCTTGGGTTGTAGTCATTTTAGTTGTTGATTCTTCCTTTGTTTTTCCTGTTGTGACATCAGTGGTTTCAGCAGTAGATAGTAAACCAGCTTTAGTGGTAGTCATTTTGGAGGTTGTACCTTCCTTGGTGCCACCTGTTGTGCCTACATCAGTAGTTTCAGCAGCAGACGTTGAACCACTTCGGGTTGTAGTCAGCTTAGTGGTGCCAACTGTTGTGCCAATATCAGTGGTTTCAGCTGGGGATGGTAAACCACCTGTAGTGGTAAGCATTTCAGTAGTTGATCCTTCCTTCGTTTGACCTGTTGTGACATCAGTGGTTTCAGCAGTAGATTGTACACCATCTTGGGTAGTGTCTATTTTGGTTGTGGTTCCTTCTGTTGTGCCACCTGTTGTTACATCACTGGTTTCAGCAGTAGATGGTAAACCAGCTTGGGTGGTATCTATTTCAGTGGTTGTTTCTTCCGTTGTGCCAACTGTTGTGCCAACATCAGTAGTTTCAACAGCAGACGTTGAACCACTTTGGGTTGTAGTCAGTTTAGTGGTGCCAACTGTTGTACCAACATTAGTGGTTCCAGCAGCAGATGTTAAACCCCCTTGGGTAGTAATCACTTTAGTAGTTGATCCTTTCTTTGTTTGACCTGTTGTGACATCAGTGGTTTCAGCAGTAGATGGTACACCAGCTTGGGTAGTGTCTGTTTTGGATGTGGTTCCTATTGTGGTGCCACCTGTTGTGCCTAAATCAGTGGTTTCAGCAGCAATGGTTGAACCACTTTGGGTTGTAGTCACCTTAGCGGTGCCAACTGTTGTACCAACATCAGTAGTTTCAGCAGGGGATGTTAAACCACCTTTAGTGGTAATCATTTCAGTAGTTGATACTTTCTTTGTTTGACCTGTTGTGACATCAGTGGTTTCAGCAGTAGATGGTACACCAGCTAGGGTAGTATCTATTTTGGTTGTGGTTCCTTCTGTTGTACCTACATCAGTGGTTTCAGCAGCAGACGTTGAACCACTTTGGGTTGTAGTCACCTTAGTGGTGCCAACTGTTGTACCAACATCAGTAGTTTCAGCAGGGGATGTTAAACCACCTTTAGTGCTAATCATTTCAGTAGTTGAACCTTCCTTTGTTTGACCTGTTGTGACATCAGTGGTTTCAGCAGTAGATGGTACACCAGCTAGGGTAGTATCTATTTTGGTTGAGGTTCCTTCTGTTGTGCCACCTGTTGTGCCTACATCAGTGGTTTCAGCAGCAGACGTAGAACCACTTTGGGTTGTAGTTACCTTAGTGGTGCCAACTGTTGAACCAACATCAGTAATTTCAGCAGGGGATGTTAAACCACCTTTAGTGCTAATCATTTCAGTAGTTGATCCTTCCTTTGTTTGACCTGTTGTGACATCAGTGGTTTCAGCAGTAGATGGTCCATCAGCTTGGGTAGTATCTATTTTGGTTGTGGTTCCTTCTGTTGTGCCTACATCAGTGGTTTCAGCAGCAGACGTTGAACCACTTTGGGTTGTAGTCACCTTAGTGGTGCCAACTGTTGTACCAACATCAGTAGTTTCAGCAGGGGATGTTAAACCACCTTTAGTGCTAATCATTTCAGTAGTTGAACCTTCCTTTGTTTGACCTGTTGTGACATCAGTGGTTTCAGCAGTAGAAGGTACACCAGCTAGGGTAGTATCTATTTTGGTTGAGGTTCCTTCTGTTGTGCCACCTGTTGTGCCTACATCAGTGGTTTCAGCAGCAGACGTTGAACCACTGTCTGTTGAAGTCAGCTTAGTTGTGCCAAATGTTGTACCAACATCAGTAGTTTCAGCTGGGGATGTTAAACCACCTTTAGTGGTAATCATTTCAGTAGTTGAACCTTCCGTTGTTTGACCTGTTGTGACAACAGTGCTTTCAGCAGTAGATGGTACACCAGCTTGGGTAGTATCTATTTTGGTTAAGGTTCCTTCTGTTGTGCCACCTGTTGTACCTACATCAGTGGTTTCAGCAGCAGACGTTGAACCACTTCGGGTTGAAGTCACCTTATTGGTGCTAAATGTTGTACCAACAGCAGTAGTTTCAGCTGGGGATGTTAAATCACCTTTAGTGGTAATCATTTCAGTAGTTGAACCTTCTGTTGTTTGACCTGTTGAGACAACAGTGCTTTCAGCAGTAGATGGTACACCATCTTGGGTAGTGTCTATTTTGGTCATGGTTCCTTCAGTTGTGCCAACTGTTGTGCCTACATCAGTGGTTTCAGCAGTAGATGGTAAACCAGCCTGGGTGGTGTCTATTTTGGTTGTGGTTTCTTTCTTTGTGCCAATTGTTGTGCCAACTGTTGTACCAACATCAGTGGTTCCAGCTGCAGATGTTAAACCCCCTTGGGTGGTAATTATATCAGTGGTTGAACCTTCCTTCGTTTGACCTGTTGTGACATCAGTGGTTTCAGCAGTAGATGGTAAACCAGCTTGGGTAGTATCAATTTTAGTGGTTGTTTCTTTTGTTGTGCCAACTGTTGTGCCAATATCAGTTGTTTCAGCAGGGGATGTTAAACCACTTTTAGTGGTAATCATTTCAATAGTTGAACCTTCCTTTGTTTGACCTGTAGTGACATCAGTGGTTTCAGTAGTTGATGGTAAACCATCTTTGGTGGTGTCTATTACAGTGGTTGTTTCTTCCATTGTGCCAACTGTTGTGCCTACATTAGTGGTTTCAGCAGTAGATGGTAAACCAGCCTGGGTGGTGTCTATTTTGGTTGTGGTTTCTTCTTTGGTGCCAATTGTTGTGTCAACTGTTGTACTAATATCAGTGGTTCCAGCTGCAGATGTTAAACCACCTTTAGTGGTAATCATTTCAGTAGTTGAACCTTCCTTTGTTTGACCTGTAGTGACATCAGTGGTTTCAGCAGTTGATGGTAAACCATCTTCGGTGGTGTCTATTCCAGTGGTTGTTTCTTCCGTTGTGCCAACTGTTGTGCCAATATCAGTTGTTTCAGCAGGGGATGTTAAACCACCTTTAGTGGTAATCATGTCAGTAGTTGAACCTTCCTTTGATTGACCTGTTGTGACATCAGTGGTTTCAGCAGTTGATGGTAAACCATCTTCTGTAGTCTCTATTGCAGTGGTTGTTTCTTCTGTTGTGCCAACTGTTGTGCCAATATCAGTAGTTTCAGCAGGGGATGTTAAACCACTTTTAGTGGTAATCACGTCAGAAGTTGAACCTTCCTTTGTTTGACCGGTTGTGACATCAGTGGTTTCAGCAGGGGATGTTAAACCACCTTTAGTGGTAATCATGTCAGTAGTTGAACCTTTCTTTGTTTGACCGGTTGTGACATCAGTGGTTTCAGCAGTTGATGGTAAAATATCTTCGGTAGTCTCTATTGCAGTGGTTGTTTCTTCTGTTGTGCCAACTGTTGTGCCAATATCAGTAGTTTCAGCAGGGGATGTTAAACCACTTTTAGTGGTAATCATTTCAATAGATGAACCTTCCTTTGTTTGATCTGTTGTGACAACAGTGCTTTCAGCAGTAGATGAAAAACCATCTTGGGTGGTGTCTATTTCAGTGGTTGTTTCTTCTGTTGTGCGAACTGTTGTGCCAATATCAGTGGTTTCAGCAGGTGATGTTAAACCAGATTGGGTGGTTTCTATTTCAGTGGTTGTTTCTTCTGTTGTGCCAACTGTTGCGCCAACATCAGTGGTCTCAGCAACAGATGTTAAATCACTTTGGGTTGTAGTCAGTTTAGTGCTGCTGATTGCTGTACCAACATCAGTGGTTTCAGCAGTAGATGAAAAACCATCTTCGGTGGTGTCTATTTCGGTGGTTGTTTCTTCCGTTGTGCGATCTGTTGTGCCAATATCAGTGGTTTCAGCGGGGGATGTCAAACCGACTTTAGTAGTAATCATTTCAGTAGTTGAACCTTCCTTTGTTTGACCTGTTGTGACAACAGTGCTTTCAGCAGTAGATGAAAAACCATCTTGGGTGGTGTCTATTTCAGTGGTTGTTTCTTCTGTTGTGCGAACTGTTGTGCCAATATCAGTGGTTTCAGCAGGGGATGTTAAACCATCTTTAGTGGTAATCATTTCAGTAGTTGAACCTTCCACTCTTTGACTTGTTGTGACATCAGTGGTTTCAGCAGTTGATGAAAAACCATCTTGGGTGGTGTCTATTCCAGTGGTTGTTTCTTCCGTTCTGCCAACTGTTGTGCCTACATCAGTGGTTTCAGCAGTAGATGGTAAATCACTCTGGGATGTAATTAGTTTAGTGGTGCCAATTGTTGTAACAACATCAGTGCTCTCAGTAGTAGATGAAAAACCATCTTGGGTGGTGTCTATTTCAGTGATTGTTTCTTCTGTTGTGCCAACTGATGTTGACTCTTGATCTGTAGTGAAATCAGTGGGTACAACAGTTGATGGTAAACCACCGTGAGTGGTATCTATTTCAGTTGTTGTTCCATCCTTTGTGGCAACTGTTGTACCAAATGTGACAACATCAGTGGTTTCAGCAGGGGATGTTATGGCACCTTGGGTTGAAGGCATTTCAGTAGTTGATCCTTCCTTTGTGATGGGAGTGACATCTGTGGTATTGTCCATGTCCATTGTAAAACTGGCTGAGGTGGCAACAGTAGTGACATCAGGAAATGTCACAGAGTTTGTGCTTGTCTCTGAGGTGAACTCAGTTGTGAAGGGCCTGACAGTTGTTTCCTCTGTTGACAATCCCACGGTACTTTGAACAAAAGTACTTGCGACATCTGTAGAAAGGAAATCTGAGGTAGAAAATTGTGTTGTCTCCAAGATTTTCTCTTCAGTAGTTTGTACAGTTGTTTTGATATTCCTAGATGTATAGTCGGTAGTCAGTCCCGCTGTAGATAAGACAGTTGTTGCACCTTGGGTTGTGGCTGTAATTGTACTTTTAATATCTTCTGTGACTCCTGTTGAAAGCAGTGAAGTTGAACTGCCAATATTTGACATAGTCGTTTTGATTCCATCTGAAACAGTCTCTTCAGTTGTCTTATCTGATGTCACATTTTGACTTGTTCTTTCCCCTTCAGTTGACAGAAACGTTGTCCTCACAGAGTCTGTACTGGAATCTGAGGTAAACTCAGTTGTAAAGGGCGTAATACTTGTTTCCTCTGTTGACAAATCTAATGTACTTTGAACGAACGTACTTCCGGCATCTGTAGAAAGGGAATCTGAGGTAGAAAACTGTGTTGTCTGCAACTCTTTCTCTTCAGTCGTTTGTACGGTTGTTTTGATATCACTGGATGTAAAGTCAGAGGTGAGTTCTTCTGTAGATAAGGCAGCTGTCGAGCCTTGGGTTGCTCTTTGTGTTGTTGAAATTGTACTCTCAATAACTTCTGTGACTCCTGTTGAAAGCGGAGAAGTTGTTCCAACCTTGGTAGTGAGTTCTGTTTCACTTACAGTTCTTTCCCCCTCTGTTGACATAACAGTTGTCCTAATAGAATTCGTGCTGGCATCTGATGTAAACTCAGTTGTCAAGGGCCCAATACTTGTTTCCTCTGTTGAAAATCCCACAGTACTTTGAGCCAAAGTACTTCCATCGTTTATCGAGGTAGATATCTGTGTTGTTTCCAACACGGACTCTGCAGTGGTTTGTACAGTTGTTTTGATATTACTGGATGTAAAGTCAGAAGTCATTTCATCTGTAGACAAGACAGTTGTTGCTCCTTGGGTTGTTACTGAAATTGTACTCTCAATATCTTCTGTGACACTGGTTGAAAGGAGTGAAGTTGTTCCCAACTTGGGTGTGAGTTCGGTTTCACTTACAGTTCTTTTACCATCTGTTGAGAAAGCTGTTGTACTAACAGAGTCTGTACTGAAATCTGAGGTAAACTCAGTTGTGAAAGGACTGGCACTTGTTTCCTCTGTTGACAATCCCAAGGTACTTTGAACCAAAGTACTTCCGGCATCTGTAGAAAGGGAATCTGAGGTAGAAAACAGTGTCGTCTCCAAAGCTTTCTCTTCAGTGGTTTGTACAGTAGTCTTGCTATCAGTGGGTGTGAAGTCACTGGTGAATCCATCTGTAGATAAGGCAGTTGTTGGTCCTTGGGTTGCTCCTCGCGTTGTTGCTGACATTGTACTTTCAATACCTTCTGTGACTCCTGTTGAAAGCGGTAAAGTTGTTCCAACCTCAGTAGTCAGTTCAGTTTCACTTACAGTTCTTTCCCCATCTGTTGACATAACAGTTGTCCTTATAGAATCCGTGCTGGAATCTGATGTAAACTCAGTTGTCAAGGGCCCAATACTAGTCTCCTCTGTTGAGAATCCCACAGTACTATGAACCAAAGTACTTCCAGAATCTGTCGTCAGGGAATCTGAGGTAGATATCTGTGTTGTCTCCAATGTGGACTCTGCAGTGGATTGTACAGTTGTTTTGATATTATTGGATGTAAAGTCTGAAGTCATTCCATCTGTAGACAAGACAGTTGTTGCTCCTTGTGTTGTTACTGAAATTGTACTCTCAATATCTTCTGTGACACTGGTTGAAAGGAGTGAAGTTGTTCCAAACTTGGTAGTGAGTTCGGTTTCACTTACAGTTCTTTCAACATCTGTTGAGAAAACTGTTGTTCTAACAGAGTCTGTACTGGAATCTGAGGTAAACTCAGTTGTGAAAGGACTGACACTTGTTTCCTCTGTTGACAATCCCAAGGTACTTTGAACCAAAGTACTTCCGGCATCTGTAGAAAGGGAATCTGAGGTAGAAAGCAGTGTCGTCTCGAAAGCTTTCTCTTCAGTGGTTTGTACAGTAGTCTTGCTATCAGTGGGTGTGAAGTCACTGGTGAATCCATCTGTAGATAAGGCAGTTGTTGGTCCTTGGGTTGCTCCTCGCGTTGTTGCTGACATTGTACTCTCAATACCTTCTGTGACTCCTGTTGAAAGCGGTAAAGTTGTTCCAACCTCAGTAGTCAGTTCAGTTTCGCTTACAGTTCTTTCCCCATCTGTTGACATAACAGTTGTCCTTATAGAATCCGTGCTGGAATCTGATGTAAACTCAGTTGTCAAGGGCCCAATACTAGTCTCCTCTGTTGAGAATCCCACAGTACTATGAACCAAAGTACTTCCAGAATCTGTCGTCAGGGAATCTGAGGTAGATATCTGTGTTGTCTCCAATGTGGACTCTGCAGTGGATTGTACAGTTGTTTTGATATTATTGGATGTAAAGTCTGAAGTCATTCCATCTGTAGACAAGACAGTTGTTGCTCCTTGTGTTGTTACTGAAATTGTACTCTCAATATCTTCTGTGACACTGGTTGAAAGGAGTGAAGTTGTTCCAAACTTGGTAGTGAGTTCGGTTTCACTTACAGTTCTTTCAACATCTGTTGAGAAAACTGTTGTTCTAACAGAGTCTGTACTGGAATCTGAGGTAAACTCAGTTGTGAAAGGACTGACACTTGTTTCCTCTGTTGACAATCCCAAGGTACTTTGAACCAAAGTACTTCCGGCATCTGTAGAAAGGGAATCTGAGGTAGAAAACAGTGTCGTCTCCAAAGCTTTCTCTTCAGTGGTTTGTACAGTAGTCTTGCTATCAGTGGGTGTGAAGTCACTGGTGAATCCATCTGTAGATAAGGCAGTTGTTGGTCCTTGGGTTGCTCCTCGCGTTGTTGCTGACATTGTACTCTCAATACCTTCTGTGACTCCTGTTGAAAGCGGTAAAGTTGTTCCAACCTCAGTAGTCAGTTCAGTTTCACTTACAGTTCTTTCCCCATCTGTTGACATAACAGTTGTCCTTATAGAATCCGTGCTGGAATCTGATGTAAACTCAGTTGTCAAGGGCCCAATACTAGTCTCCTCTGTTGAGAATCCCACAGTACTATGAACCAAAGTACTTCCAGAATCTGTTGTCAGGGAATCTGAGGTAGATATCTGTGTTGTCTCCAATGTGGACTCTGCAGTGGATTGTACAGTTGTTTTGATATTATTGGATGTAAAGTCTGAAGTCATTCCATCTGTAGACAAGACAGTTGTTGCTCCTTGTGTTGTTACTGAAATTGTACTCTCAATATCTTCTGTGACACTGGTTGAAAGGAGTGAAGTTGTTCCAAACTTGGTAGTGAGTTCGGTTTCACTTACAGTTCTTTCACCATCTGTTGAGAAAACTGTTGTACTAACAGAGTCTGTACTGGAATCTGAGGTAAACTCAGTTGTGAAAGGACTGACACTTGTTTCCTCTGTTGACAATCCCAAGGTACTTTGAACCAAAGTACTTCCGGCATCTGTAGAAAGGGAATCTGAGGTAGAAAACAGTGTCGTCTCCAAAGCTTTCTCTTCAGTGGTTTGTACAGTAGTCTTGCTATAAGTGGGTGTGAAGTCACTGGTGAATCCATCTGTAGATAAGGCAGTTGTTGGTCCTTGTGTTGCTCCTCGCGTTGTTGCTGACATTGTACTTTCAATACCTTCTGTGACTCCTGTTGAAAGCGGTAAAGTTGTTCCAACCTCAGTAGTCAGTTCAGTTTCACTTACAGTTCTGTCCCCATCTGTTGAAATAACAGTTGTCCTTATAGAATCCGTGCTGGAATCTGATGTGAACTCAGTTGTCAAGGGCCCAGTACTAGTCTCCTCTGTTGAGAATCCCACAGTACTATGAACCAAAGTACTTCCAGAATCTGTCGTCAGGGAATCTGAGGTAGATATCTGTGTTGTCTCCAATGTGGACTCTGCAGTGGATTGTACAGTTGTTTTGATATTATTGGATGTAAAGTCTGAAGTCATTCCATCTGTAGACAAGACAGTTGTTGCCCCTTGTGTTGTTACTGAAATTGTACTCTCAACATCTTCTGTGACACTGGTTGAAAGGAGTGAAGTTGTTCCAAACTTGGTAGTGAGTTCGGTTTCACTTACAGTTCTTTCACCATCTGTTGAGAAAACTGTTGTACTAACAGAGTCTGTACTGGAATCTGAGGTAAACTCAGTTGTGAAAGGACTGACACTTGTTTCCTCTGTTGACAATCCCAAGGTACTTTGAACCAAAGTACTTCCGGCATCTGTAGAAAGGGAATCTGAGGTAGAAAACAGTGTCGTCTCCAAAGCTTTCTCTTCAGTGGTTTGTACAGTAGTCTTGCTATAAGTGGGTGTGAAGTCACTGGTGAATCCATCTGTAGATAAGGCAGTTGTTGGTCCTTGTGTTGCTCCTCGCGTTGTTGCTGACATTGTACTTTCAATACCTTCTGTGACTCCTGTTGAAAGCGGTAAAGTTGTTCCAACCTCAGTAGTCAGTTCAGTTTCACTTACAGTTCTGTCCCCATCTGTTGAAATAACAGTTGTCCTTATAGAATCCGTGCTGGAATCTGATGTGAACTCAGTTGTCAAGGGCCCAGTACTAGTCTCCTCTGTTGAGAATCCCACAGTACTATGAACCAAAGTACTTCCAGAATCTGTCGTCAGGGAATCTGAGGTAGATATCTGTGTTGTCTCCAATGTGGACTCTGCAGTGGATTGTACAGTTGTTTTGATATTATTGGATGTAAAGTCTGAAGTCATTCCATCTGTAGACAAGACAGTTGTTGCCCCTTGTGTTGTTACTGAAATTGTACTCTCAACATCTTCTGTGACACTGGTTGAAAGGAGTGAAGTTGTTCCAAACTTGGTAGTGAGTTCGGTTTCACTTACAGTTCTTTCACCATCTGTTGAGAAAACTGTTGTACTAACAGAGTCTGTACTGGAATCTGAGGTAAACTCAGTTGTGAAAGGACTGACACTTGTTTCCTCTGTTGACAATCCCAAGGTACTTTGAACCAAAGTACTTCCGGAATCTGTAGAAAGGGAATCTGAGGTAGAAAACAGTGTCGTCTCCAAAGCTTTCTCTTCAGTGGTTTGTACAGTAGTCTTGCTATCAGTGGGTGTGAAGTCACTGGTGAATCCATCTGTAGATAAGGCAGTTGTTGGTCCTTGGGTTGCTCCTCGCGTTGTTGCTGACATTGTACTTTCAATACCTTCTGTGACTCCTGTTGAAAGCGGTAAAGTTGTTCCAACCTCAGTAGTCAGTTCAGTTTCACTTACAGTTCTTTCCCCCTCTGTTGACATAACAGTTGTCCTTATAGAATCCGTGCTGGAATCTGATGTAAACTCAGTTGTCAAGGGCCCAATACTAGTCTCCTCTGTTGAGAATCCCACAGTACTATGAACCAAAGTACTTCCAGAATCTGTCGTCAGGGAATCTGAGGTAGATATCTGTGTTGTCTCCAACACTTTTTCTTCAGTGGATTGTACAGTTGTTTTGATATTATTGGATGTAAAGTCTGAAGTCATTCCATCTGTAGACAAGACAGTTGTTGCTCCTTGTGTTGTTACTGAAATTGTACTCTCAATATCCTCTGTGACACTGGTTGAAAGGAGTGAAGCTGTTCCAAACTTGGTAGTGAGTTCGGTTTTACTTACAGTTCTTTCACCATCTGTTGAGAAAACTGTTGTACTAACAGAGTCTGTACTGGAATCTGAGGTAAACTCAGTTGTGAAAGGACTGACACTTGTTTCCTCTGTTGACAATCCCAAGGTACTTTGAACCAAAGTACTTCCGGCATCTGTAGAAAGGGAATCTGAGGTAGAAAACAGTGTCGTCTCCAAAGCTTTCTCTTCAGTGGTTTGTACAGTAGTCTTGCTATCAGTGGGTGTAAAGTCACTGGTGAATCCATCTGTAGATAAGGCAGTTGTTGGTCCTTGGGTTGCTCCTCGCGTTGTTGCTGACATTGTACTTTCAATACCTTCTGTGACTCCTGTTGAAAGCGGTAAAGTTGTTCCAACCTCAGTAGTCAGTTCAGTTTCACTTACAGTTCTTTCCCCATCTGTTGAAATAACAGTTGTCCTGATAGAATCCGTGCTGGAATCTGATGTAAACTCAGTTGTCAAGGGCCTAATACTTGTCTCCTCTGTTGAAAATCCCACAGTACTATGAACCAAAGTACTTCCAGAATCTGTCGTCAGGGAATCTGAGGTAGATATCTGTGCTGTCTCCAATGTGGACTCTGCAGTGGATTGCACAGTTGTTTTGATATTATTGGATGTAAAGTCTGAAGTCATTCCATCTGTAGACAAGACAGTTGTTGCTCCTTGTGTTGTTACTGAAATTGTACTCTCAACATCTTCTGTGACACTGGTTGAAAGGAGTGAAGTTGTTCCAAACTTGGTAGTGAGTTCAGTTTCACTTACAGTTCTTTCACCATCTGTTGAGAAAACTGTTGTACTACTAAAGTCTGTACTGAAATCTGAGGTAAACTCAGTTGTGAAAGGACCGACACTTGTTTCCTCTGTTGACAATCCAAAGGTACTTTGAACCAAAGTACTTCCGGCATCTGTAGAAAGGGAATCTGAGGTAGAAAACAGTGTCGTCTCCAAAGCTTTCTCTTCAGTTGTTTGTACAGTTGTCTTGATTTCACTGGATGTAAAGTTGGTAGTGAGTCCATCTGTAGATAAGGCAGGTGTCGGTCCTTGGGTTGTTCCTGAAATCGTACTCTCAATATCTTGTGTGACTCCTGTTGAAAGCAGTAAAGTTGTTCCAACCTCAGTAGAGAGTTCAGTCTCACTTACAGTTTTTTCCCCATCTGTTGATATAACTGTTGTCCTCACAGAGTCTGTACTGGAATCTGATGTAAACTCTGTTGTGAAGGGCTTAATACTTATTTCCTCTGTTGACAATCCCACGGAACTTTCAACAGAAGTACTTCCGACAACTGTAGAAAGAGAATCTGAGGTAGAAAACTGTGTTGTCTCCAAAGCTTTCTCTTCAGTGGTTTGTACAGTAGTCTTGCTATCAGCGGGTGTAAAGTCACTGGTGAATCCATCTGTAGATAAGGCAGTTGTTGGTCCTTGGGTTGCTCCTCGCGTTGTTGCTGATATTGTACTTTCAATACCTTCTGTGACTCCTGTTGAAAGCGGTAAAGTTGTTCCAACCTCAGTAGTCAGTTCAGTTTCACTTACAGTTCTTTCCCCTTCTGTTGACATAACAGTTGTCCTTATAGAATCCGTGCTGGAATCTGATGTAAACTCAGTTGTCAAGGGCCTAATACTTGTCTCCTCTGTTGAAAATCCCACAGTACTATGAACCAAAGTACTTCCAGAATCTGTCGTCAGGGAATCTGAGGTAGATATCTGTGTTGTCTCCAATGTGGACTCTGCAGTGGATTGTACAGTTGTTTTGATATTATTGGTTGTAAAGTCTGAAGTCATTCCATCTGTAGACAAGACAGTTGTTGCTCCTTGGGTTGTTACTGAAATTGTACTCTCAATATCTTCTGTGACACTGGTTGAAAGGAGTGAAGTTGTTCCAAACTTGGTAGTGAGTTCAGTTTCACTTACAGTTCTTTCACCATCTGTTGAGAAAACTGTTGTACTACTAAAGTCTGTACTGAAATCTGAGGTAAACTCAGTTGTGAAAGGACCGACACTTGTTTCCTCTGTTGACAATCCAAAGGTACTTTGAACCAAAGTACTTCCGGCATCTGTAGAAAGGGAATCTGAGGTAGAAAACAGTGTCGTCTCCAAAGCTTTCTCTTCAGTTGTTTGTACAGTTGTCTTGATTTCACTGGATGTAAAGTTGGTAGTGAGTCCCTCTGTAGATAAGGCAGGTGTCGGTCCTTGGGTTGTTCCTGAAATCGTACTCTCAATATCTTGTGTGACTCCTGTTGAAAGCAGTAAAGTTGTTCCAACCTCAGAAGAGAGTTCAGTCTCACTTACAGTTTTTTCCCCATCTGTTGATATAACTGTTGTCCTCACAGAGTCTGTACTGGAATCTGATGTAAACTCAGTTGTGAAGGGCCTAATACTTGTTTCCTCTGTTGACAATCCCACGGTACTTTGAACAGAAGTACTTCCGACATCTGTAGAAAGTGAATCTGAGGTAGAAAACTGTGTTGTCTCCAAAGCTTTCTCTTCAGTGGTTTGTACAGTAGTCTTGCTATCAGTGGGTGTAAAGTCACTGGTGAATCCATCTGTAGATAAGGCAGTTGTTGGTCCTTGGGTTGCTTCTCGCGTTGTTACTGACATTGTACTTTCAATACCTTCTGTGACTCCTGTTGAAAGCGGTAAAGTCGTTCCAATCTCAGTAGTCAGTTCAGTTTCACTTACAGTTCTGTCCCCATCTGTTGACATAACAGTTGTCCTGATAGAATCCATGCTGGAATCTGATGTAAACTCAGTTTTCAAGGGCCTAATACTTGTCTCCTCTGTTGAAAATCCCACAGTACTATGAACCAAAGTACTTCTAGAATCTGTCGTCAGGGAATCTGAGGTAGATATCTGTGTTGTCTCCAACACTTTTTCCTCAGTGGATTGTACAGTTGTTTTGATATTATTGGATGTAAAGTCTGAAGTCATTTCATCTGTAGACAAGACAGTTGTTGCTCCTTGGGTTGTTACTGAAATTGTACTCTCAGTATCTTCTGTGACACTGGTTGAAAGGAGTGAAGTTGTTCCCAACTTGGGTGTGAGTTCGGTTTCACTTACAGTTCTTTCACCATCTGTTGAGAAAACTGTTGTACTAACAGAGTCTGTACTGAAATCTGAGATTAACTCAGTTGTGAAAGGACTGACACTTGTTTCCTCTGTTGACAATCCAACGGTACTTTGAACAGAAGTACTTCCAACATCTGTAGAAAGAGAATCTGAGGTAGAAAACTGTGTTGTCTCCAAAGCTTTCTCTTCAGTGGTTTGTACAGTAGTCTTGCTATCAGTGGGTGTAAAGTCACTGGTGAATCCATCTGTAGATAAGGCAGTTGTTGGTCCTTGGGTTGCTCCTCGCGTTGTTACTGATATTGTACTTTCAATACCTTCTGTGACTCCTGTTGAAAGCGGTAAAGTCGTTCCAATCTCAGTAGTCAGTTCAGTTTCACTTACAGTTCTGTCCCCATCTGTTGACATAACAGTTGTCCTGATAAAATCCGTGCTGGAATCTGATGTAATCTCAGTTGTCAAGGGCCTAATACTTGTCTCCTCTGTAGAAAATCCCACAGTACCATGACCCAAAGTACTTCTAGAATCTGTCGTCAGGGAATCTGAGGTAGATATCTGTGCTGTCTCCAATGTGGACTCTGCAGTGGATTGTACAGTTGTTTTGATATTATTGGATGTAAAGTCTGAAGTCACTTCATCTGTAGACAAGACAGTTGTTGCTCCTTGGGTTGTTACTGAAATTGTACTCTCAGTATCTTCTGTGACACTGGTTGAAAGGAGTGAAGTTGTTCCCAACTTGGGTGTGAGTTCGGTTTCACTTACAGTTCTTTCACCATCTGTTGAGAAAACTGTTGTACTAACAGAGTCTGTACTGAAATCTGAGGTAAATTCAGTTGTGAAAGGACTGACACTTGTTTCCTCTGTTGACAATCCCACGGTACTTTGAACCAAAGTACTTCCGGCATCTGTAGAAAGAGAATCTGAGGTAGAAAACTGTGTTGTCTCCAAAGCTTTCTCTTCAGTGGTTTGTACAGTAGTCTTGCTATCAGTGGGTGTAAAGTCACTGGTGAATCCATCTGTAGATAAGGCAGTTGTTGGTCCTTGTGTTGCTTCTCGCGTTGTTGCTGAAATTGTACTTTCAATACCTTCTGTGACTCCTGTTGAAAGCGGTAAAGTTGTTCCAACCTCAGTAGTCAGTTCAGTTTCACTTACAGTTCTTTCCCCATCTGTTGACATAACAGTTGTCCTTACAGAATTCATGCTGGAATCTGATGTAAATTCAGTTGTGAAGGTTCTCACATTTGTCTCCTCTGTTGACAATCCCAGGGTACTTTGAACCAAAGTACTTCCAGCATCTGTAGAAAGGGAATCTGAGGTGGAAGACTGTGTTGTCTCCAACACTTTTTCTTCAGTGGATTGTACAGTTGTTTTGATATTACTGGATGTAAAGTCTGAAGTCATTCCATCTGTAGACAAGACAGTTGTTGCTAATTGGGTTGTTACTGAAATTGTACTCTCAATATCTTCTGTGACACTGGTTGAAAGGAGTGAAGTTGTTCCAAACTTGGTAGTGAGTTCAGTTTCACTTACAGTTCTTTCAACATCTGTTGAGAAAATTGTTGTACTACCAAAGTCTGTACTGAAATCTGAGGTAAACTCAGTTGTGAAAGGACCGACACTTGTTTCCTCTGTTGACAATCCCAATGTACTTTGAACAAAAGTACTTCCAGCAACTGTAGAAAGGGAATCTGAGGTAGAAAACAGTGTCGTCTCCAAAGCTTTCTCTTCAGTGGTTTGTACAGTAGTCTTGCTATCAGTTGATGTAAAGTCACTGGTGAATCCATCTGTAGATAAGACAGTTGTTGGTTCCTTGGTTGCTCTTTGTGTTGTTGCTGACATTGTACTTTGAATATCTTCTGTGACTCCTGTTGAAGGCAGTAAAGTTGTTCCAACCTCAGTAGTCAGTTCAGTTTCACTTACAGTTTTTTCCCCCTCTGTTGACATAACAGTTGTCCTTACAGAATTCGTGCTGGAATCTGATGTAAATTCAGTTGTGAAGGTTCTCACAGTTGTCTCCTCTGTTGACAATCCCAGGGTACTTTGAACCAAAGTACTTTCTGCATCTGTAGAAAGGGAATCTGAGGTGGAAGACTGTGTTGTCTCCAACACTTTTTCTTCAGTGGATTGTACAGTTGTTTTGATATTATTGGATGTAAAGTCTGAAGTCATTTCATCTGTAGACAAGACAGTTGTTGCTCCTTGGGTTGTTACTGAAATTGTACTCTCAATATCTTCTGTGACACTGGTTGAAAGGAGTGAAGTTGTTCCAAACTTAGTAGTGAGTTCAGTTTCACTTACAGTTCTTTCCCCATTTGTTGAGAAAACTGTTGTACTAACAGAGTCTGTACTAGAATCTGAAGTAAACTCAGTTGTGAAAGGACTGACACTTGTTTCCTCTGTTGATATTCCCAAGGTACTTTGAACTAAAGTACTTCTGGCATCTGTAGAAAGGGATTCTGAGGTAGAAAACTGTGTTGTCTCCAATGCTTTCTCTTCAGTCGTTTGTACAGTTGTCTTAAAATAACTGGATGTGAAGTCAGTAGTCATTCCCTCTGTAGACAAGGCAGATGTTGCTCCTTGGGTTGTTACTGAAAGTGTACTCTCAATATCTTCTGTAACTTCTGTTGAGAGCAGTGAAGTTGAACTGTAAATAGTCGATGATTGTGTTGTTTTGATTCCATCTGTAACAGTATCTTCATTTGTCGTATCTGATGTAAAATCTTGACTTGTCATGATATCACTTGTTCTAATCTCTGTTGAAACCTCAGTTTCACTTACAGTTCTTTCACTACCTGTTGAAAGTTCAGTGGTCATTACAGACTCTGTGCTTGCATCTGATGTAAACTCAGTTGTGAAAGGACTGTCAGTTGTTTCTTCTGTTGAAAGTCCTATGGAACTTTGACCCAAAGTAGTTACGGAGGCTGTAGATAGGGAATCTGAGGTAGAAAACTGTGTTGTCTCCAACACTCTCTCTTCAGTGGTTTGTACAGTAGTCTTGTTATCAGTGGATGTTAAGTCACTAGTGAATCCATCTGTAGATAAGGCAGTAGTTGGTACTTGGGTTGCTCCTTGTGTTGTTGCTGAAATCTTACTCTCAGTAACTTCTGTGACTGATGTTGAAAGCAATGAAGTCGATCCAACCTCGGTAGTCAGTTCAGTTTCACTTACAGTTCTTTCCTCCTCTGTTGACATAACAGTTGTCCTTATAAAATTTGTGCTGGAATCTGATGTAAACTCACTTGTGAAGGGCCTAATACTTGTTTCCTCTGTTGACAATCCAAATGTACTTTGATCTAAAGTACTACCGACATCTGTAGAAAGAGAATCTGAGGTAGAAGGCTGTGTTGTATCAGTCACTTTCTCGTCAGTGGTTTGTACAGTAGTCTTGACTTTACTGGATGTAAAGTCGGTCATTACTCTCTCTGTAGACAATACAGATGTTGCTCCTTGGGTTGTGGCTAAAATTGTACTATCAATATCTTCTGTTACTTCTGTTGAAAGCAGTGAAGTTGAACTGTAAATAGTTGATGATTCTGTTGTTTTGATTCCATCGGTAACAGTCTCCTCAGTTGCCCCATCTGATGTAAAATCTTGACTTGTCATATCACTCATTCCAATCTCTGTAGAAACCTCAGTTTCACTTACAGTTCTTTCACTACCTGTTGAAAATTCAGTGGTTATTACAGACTCTGTGCTTGCATCTGATGTAAACTCAGTTGTGAAAGGACTGACAGTTGTTTCTTCTGTTGAAAATCCCATGGAACTTTGACCTATAGAACTTAAGGAGGCCGTAGAAAGGGAATCTGTGGTAGAAAACTGTGTTGTATAAGACACTTTCTCTTCAGTGGTTTGCACAGTTGTGGCTATGTTACTGGATGTAGTGTCTGAAGTCAGTCCCTCTGTAGATAAGACTGTTGTTGCTCCTTGGGTTGTGACTGAAATTGTACTCTCAATATCTTCTGTGACTTCTGTTGAAAGCAGTGAAGCTGAACTGTCAATAGTTGATGATTCTGTTGTTTTGATTTCATCTGTAACAGTCACTTCAGTTGTCTCATCTGATGTAAAATCTTCACTTGTCATCATATCAGTTGTTCTAATCTGTGTAGAAAGTTCAGTTTCACTTATAGTTCTTTCACCACCTGTTGAAAGTTCAGTGGTCATTACAGACTTTGTGCTTCCATCTGATGTAGAATCAGTTGTGAAGGACATGACACTTGTTTCTTCTGTTGACAATTCCACGGTAATTTGACCCAAAGTACTTCTGGCTTCTGTAGAAAGGGAATCTGGGGTAGAAAACTGTGTTGTCTCCAAAGCTTTCTCTTCAGTGGTTTGTACAATTGTGACAATGTTACCGGATGTTGAGTCTGAAGTCATTCCCTCGGTAGATAAGAAAGCTGTTGGACCTTGGGTTGTGACTGAAAGTGTACTCTCAATATCTTCTGTGACTTCTGTTGAAAGCAGTGAAGTTGAACTGTCAATAGTTGATGATTCTGTTGTTTTGATTCCATCTGTAACAGTCACTTCAGTTGTCTCATCTGATGTATAATCTTGACTTGTCATCATATCAGTTGTTCCAATCTCTGTAGAAAGTTCAGTTTCACTAATTGTTCTTTCACCACCTGTTGAAAGTTCAGTGGTCATTACAGACTCTGTGCTTCCATCTGATGTAGAATCAGTTGTGAAGAACATGACCCTTGTTTGTTCTGTTGACAATTCCAAGGTACTTTGACCCAAAGTACTTCTGGCTTCTGTAGAAAGATAATCTGAGGTAGAAAACTGTGTTGTCTCGAACACTTTTTCTTCAGTGGTTTGTACAGTTGTGACAATGTTACTGGATATTGAGTCTGAAGTCATTCCCTCGGTAGATAAGAAAGCTGTTGGACCTTGGGTTGTGACTGAAATAGTACTATCAATATCTTCTGTGACTTCTGTTGAAAGCAGTGAAGTTGAACTGTCAATAGTTGATTCTGTTGCTTTGGTTCCATCCGTAACAGTCTCTTCAGTCGTCTTATCTGATGTATAATCTTGACTTGTCCCCATATCAGTTGTTCCAATCTCTGTAGAAAGTTCAGTTTCACTTATAGTTCTTTCACCACCTGTTGACAGTTCAGTGGTCATTAGAGTCTCTGTGCTCACATCTGTTGTTGTAGCAGCATCCATTGCCGGCATGGTGGTTGATACTGATGTTGTTGATGTAACATCCAAGCTTACTGTTGCTGAGCTAGAATGTGTCACATCAGAAAGTGTGATGCTGTCTGATGTCGCAACACTCACTGTAGTTTCTTTACTGGTTTCCTGCTGACTCCAATCTGTTGCAGTTGTCTGGTCTGGAGTTGATGTTCCTGATGAACAGCCTAAATATTTAGAAAATGCAAAGGAGTGTAAAAGAAAAATCACTTGACAGCATTCAGTATATCACTTTTGCATTATGACAGTCTCATATGCAAAGGAATGCTGTGCACAAATATAAAACATGTTTTAATATATGTAGACTTTTGACTCTGTGGAGGTCACCTGTGAGCAAAGCTTCCAGGCTGTCAAAACCTCATATCCTATACCATATATTTTGCCATCATTTCTTTTTAGGGTATGAAGTGCAGGTACAATAAAAATGATTCTATTTGGTAAATTACACTTTTGGAAAAATAAAATCGGAAAACATCAAATGATGATGAAAAATTGATCATGCATTCTCAAGAAGAAGATGGATCTTACATGAACTGACATTGAATCTACTGTCATCAATATACTTACTCATGGTATTAACTCTATCACTTCTGGTTCTCGAGAAGAAGATTTTTAAAGATTTCTAATGGGAGGGTGGTGTTTGGGCTCCCTGGGCCCCCCAAGGGAGCATGGTGCCCGTTTGAACAAATTGAGATCCTATACCCCTAGGTTTTTTCAAGAAGAAGAAGAAAATATGTGACCGTGCACCACAAAACAAACAAAAAGTTGCACCCCTTGAATTTATGTGAGGACTCAAAACAGGTGAAATGGGTCAACTATGTCAATCTTGAGTTCTTCATATTTTCTGAAAGAGCTATCTTTCTTCTACATATTCTTTAGTTTGGGGTCATAACATGTTTTCAGCAGTTTTTCTACAACCCCTTTTTTTGGGGAGAGTGTAGAATTATCAGGCATGTATTAGAGGCCCCTTTTCATTTCTTGAAATCCTTTGTACACTCTTTACTTTCAAGTCTGATAACTTTTGAAAGGATAATGCTACTGCTTTGTAAGTTGGCATTAATCATGGACAGAGTGAGTTAAATAGAACATGCTTAATTTCAGCTTAATCTGATAATTTCTTCATTATTGTTGCTCAAGTGGTTGACATCATGTGTCTTGTCCTTTTCATCGCACAGCTAGCACAGCTTGGTGAAAGATTAAGCGCTTGAATAGACCACGTACTCCAGAGCCTCTTTTCTCAGTTCACACTTTTCGAGAGTGTGTGCTTTCTTTCTGGGTATTTAGGTAGGTTCTGGGAGTCCATTTGAATTGAATCATATATCATTTTAAAACTTAGAGTCTGCTTTTTTCATAATCTGCCCTTAACTAAAAATCCATATCTGGCAACTTTTTGTTGGTTTTGTGATGCAGGGTCACATACAATCAATGCCCTGTTTGGACTCCCCAACCCCCCCCCCCCCCCCCCCCCTTCTCAGGCACCAAAAGGGGCATTCCTTTCTCTGTCATAAATACACAAACTGCAGTCATCCATGTACCAACTTATTAACTTTGCTCTACAACTTCTGGTTCTAGAGAAGAAGGTTTTAAACTATTCTTTAATTTTGATCATGTTGAGTTCCTATCTCCCTATGCATGCTACCTGCCAAGTTTGGTGAAAATCCATCAAGGGATTTTCAAGAAGAAGATAAAAATGTACAATTAAGGTCCCCATTTGGGCCTCCCCAATCCCTCCTCGAGGCCCCAAAAGGGGCGCCCCTGGATCTGCCATGAACAAACTTGAAACTACAGTCATCACTGTACTAGCTTACATCATATATCATAATAACTTAGCTCTATCACTTCTGGTTTTAGAGAAGATGATTTTTTTAAAGATTCCATAATTGGGGGGGGGGGGGGGGGGGTTGACCCCCTGGGGGCCCCAAGGAGGGGCATGATGCCCATTTGAAACAAGAGACCCGCGGGTCCAGCGCTCACCTGAGTATCGCAAGTTCACCTTTCACGCAGTCACTAATCTAAATTATTCACAGCTCTACTAAAATTTGACCAGGCATTCTCAAGTAGAAGATGAAAATGCACATTAAGGGCCCAAATTTTTTAAGATTCCTTAATTTGGGGGGATTGGGGCCCCCTGGGGCCCTCTGGGTGGGGCATGGTGCCCATTTTGATAAATTGAGATCCTGACCCCCTAGGGATGCTACCTGCCAAGTTTGACAAAAATCCATCATGAGGTTTTCAGGAAGAAGATGAAAATGTACAATTCAGGCCCCCATTTGGACCTTCCCAACCCCCCCCCCCCCTGCCCCCAAGAGGGGCACCCCTGGATCTGCTATGAACAAACTTGAAACTACAGTCATTAATGTACTCACTCATAGTATTATCTTAGCTCTATTACTTTTGATTCTAGAGAAGATTTTTAAAGATTCCTTCATTTTGGGGGGTTTGGGCCCCCCTGGGGCCCCTGGGTGGGGCATGGTGCCCATTTTAACAAATTGAGATCCTAACCCCCTAGGGATGCTACCTGCCAAGTTTGGTGAAAACTGGTCATGGGGTTCTCAAGAAGAAGATGAAAATGTACAATTTAGGCCCCATTAGGACCCCTCCCCACCCCCTCCCCTGGGTCCCAAGGGGGGCACCCCTGATTCTGCCATGAACAAACTTGAAACTACAGTCATCAATGTACTAACTCATTGTATTAACTTAGCTCTATCACTTCTGGTTCTAGAGAAGAAGATTTTTACAGATTCCTTAATTTTGGGGGGTTTGGGCCCCCCTGGGGGCCCCCTGGGTGGGGCATGGTGCCCATTTTAACAAGTTGAGTTCCTAACCCCCTAGGGATGCTACCTGCCAAGTTTGATGAAAATCGGTCTTGGGGTTTTTAAGAAGAAGATGAAAATGTAAAAAGTTTATGCACGACGGACGACGCACGACGCACGCCGGACGAAGGGCGATCGCAATAGCTCACTTGAGCCTTTGGCTCAGGTGAGCTAAAAAAATGAGATTCTAATCTCCTCGGGATGCTACCTGCCAAGTTTGGTGAAAATCCATCAAGGGGTTTTCAAGAAGAAGATGAAAATTTAGGTCCCCATTTGGGCTTCGCCATCCCCCTCCCCAGGGCCCCAAAGGGGGTACCCTGGATCTGCCATGAACAATCTTGAAACTGCAGTCATCAATGTACAGTTTGACCTTGATTATCCGGCCATGTCGAGACCGGCGCTCATCCGAATTAAAGCGAATTGGCCGGATATGGGAGACACAATATAGCTGCCGTCCAAGCTGCCGTCCCAGTGCACTGGCAGCTAGGCAGGTAGCGTACCCCGCAAAGGTGGTGTAATCTATGCTAGCCTGCGCAAAATTGTAGTCCCTTCTTCACAAAAATAAAGTATATGTGAAAATCATACATGTTTTACCTCATTAGATATTGAGAAACCTATCATGCACATCATATGAAATTAGTGAAATACATGTAGATCCATGAAAGTCACTGTTTTTTCTCAATTTTTGGATGAAAAAAAAAGTCTTTAACTGCGTGAACGCGTCCGGATAATAGAGATTTCCGGATAAAAGGAGGCCGGATAATCGAGGTCGAACTGTACTAGCTCATCGTAATAACTTGGCTCTATCACTTCTGGTTTTAGAGAAGAAGGTTTTTAAAAGAGTCCTTAATTTGGGGGGTACATATGCAAGGCTGTGTACATGACAAGGAAAACTTTGAAGATACTATCTGAATTATCACTAATTTTCATTCAGTTTCTTTGTTTTCAAATATTGAAAATTGATAAAAATGGATATAATTATCTCTTTATTTTTCATAGACTATAAACTCTTATATCATGTATTTAAGGTCATACCGGTACTATACAATATTGTTAAAGACATGTTCATGTAAGTTGAAGACAACAGTTATTAGCAACTTACCAGTGAAGACTATGATATTTCCTGTGATTTGTTCATTGCTGCTATCTACATATGTGACCGTAACATCGTAAAACACATCTGCTTCTGGCAACGTCGAAGCAGTTAAACCGCTGAAAGCGGCAGATCCTGAAGTCTGGGTTGTTATAACTGTCCCATCGTTTACTGTAGTGATTGTGAAATCCACTATCGTTGGCTGCTGAGAGTTCCATCCTAACTGTATCTCTAGAGTAGAAGAGCTTGATGAGTATATGGACAAGACGAGACCACCTGTACAATTGACAAAAAAAAAAAGGATATAAAAATGCAATACTGTCAATCACATTTCATCAAAACAGCACTTTGGGGTTGATGCTTTCATCATCAAATGTGCTGATTACCATACATGTACATCAAGAGCCTGTCCTGACAAAGTGTACTATGCATTTTTATAAGATATATTTACTTGATGCTCAATATTTCTACCTTCAGAATTTTTTTGTCTCTTTTTTCTTTTTTTTTTGGCAAATCAAATCCTGCAAGATCTTTAACTAGCTTCTACAATAGTTACTTTAATTCCCAATAAATGCATGCCTCAACTTGAAAATCGACACACGAGACCACTTCTTGTGAAATATGCAAGAACATGTAATTCTATGACGAATTCACAACGTTTATTTGATGAAAATTGGTTTTGAAATGGCCGAGATACCCAAAACAGAGCGGTTCTAATAAAGTGTGAGACCCACACTTTATCACGATCGCTTTGTTTTACTTTATTTTTGAATGTCTCAGCCATTCCAAACCCGATTTTCATCAAATAAACTTTGAATTCCTCCTAAAATGGTATGTTCTGTACTATTTCATAAATGTTTTCTTGGTATCTCGCAAAAAGTTAAAAGTCCAATTCTCATCTCTACCAATACTGTATTATCCCTCCTTTAAGAGCTTTGATGGCCTTGATTAAGAATGATGAATTGGAGAGCTACAATGTAGGATGGTATAATTTACAATTTTAAACACTTCAACAGTTGCATGTACCCTGGTAACAGTTATACCAGATGTTTGTGTTACTAGATCCATTTATGAAGAGTTACTGTACGGTATGTTGGTATGTGATCAATTAATGGTCCCTGGAAACTTGTGCAGTAAGAACAATAGAATCGATTTGCATATCATGTGGTTGAACATTAAAGGTGAATTCAAGTGCTGTTGAAAGTTTAGTCTGAAGATGGAGTGAAATTTTCTTAGCACTTGTAATGAAAATTTGAATAAAATATTGGATGAAAATTAAAAAGAATTATGACATTCTAAAGTTTCACCGATTTTTCAGGAAACAGTTTTTTAACATACCAGTCACCATGCAAATTACAGAAGTGACAATGTTAGATCCCCTTACAACTTGCCATAGACTATAGTTTGTACATAAAATTTTGAAATCTCCAGTTTTTCACTCAAATGCAATAAGGTGGTCTGAAGCCCCAGTCTCAAAATCCGGGAGATGTCATATTTAGGGCCTAACTGATCATTAGGCCTATTCGGAAGTTATTTTATGTTTTCTGACTTTTACACTTGAATAGAATGAAGAGAAACATTGAATTTCTTTAGCTATTTTTTTTTTTTTTTTTGCACATGATCAATGGAAACGTGAGATGACATCAGTTCACTCATTTGCATATTCATATCGCACAAGAACTGTTCTGAAGAAATTTGTGAAAACAATTCCATAACTTAAAGGGACTGTCCAGTACTGGTTGAGGTGGGGATTCATGTTTTTTACATTCCTAAGTGAGATAATGAGAAACCTCTTATGAAATATGAAAGAGCATGTAATTTTCAGAAGGATTCAACGTTTATTTGATGAAAATTGGTTTTCAAATGGCTGAGATATCCAAAAAAGTGATAATAATAAAAGACTACAGGCCACGCCTTTTATTAGGATCTCCTTGTTTCATCTTGTTTTTGGATATCTCGGCCATTTCGAAACCAATTTTCATCAAATAAACTTTTAGTGGAAAAGTGAGCAAAGAAAATGGGATTCCATCGGGATTCGAACCCGAGACCTCCGGATTGCTAGACCGGTGCTCTACCGACTGAGCTATAGAAAGCCCTAGTGCAGTGTTCGTCCCAGAAACCCTTAATTCTCAATGCTCGGGTGGTCAGAAGCTATAGCAGTGTGTTTGTGTGTAACACACACGCACACACTTGAACCTGGCATAAACCCGAAGGATAATTCAACTTGGGGATAAATGCGAGGGATCACCGAAGTGATGCAGCTTTTTGAGTTTGTAACAAATAAAGACAGAATAAACTGACCAGAAAGAATATAAATTATTAGTGGAAAAGTGAGCAAAGAAAATGGGATTCCATCGGGATTCGAACCCGAGACCTCCGGATTGCTAGACCGGTGCTCTACCGACTGAGCTATAGAAAGCCCTAGTGCAGTGTTCGTCCCAGAAACCCTTAATTCTCAATGCTCGGGTGGTCAGAAGCTATAGCAGTGTGTTTGTGTGTAACACACACGCACACACTTGAACCTGGCATAAACCCGAAGGATAATTCAACTTGGGGATAAATGCGAGGGATCACCGAAGTGATGCAGCTTTTTGAGTTTGTAACAAATAAAGACAGAATAAACTGACCAGAAAGAATATAAATTATTAGTGGAAAAGTGAGCAAAGAAAATGGGATTCCATCGGGATTCGAACCCGAGACCTCCGGATTGCTAGACCGGTGCTCTACCGACTGAGCTATAGAAAGCCCTAGTGCAGTGTTCGTCCCAGAAACCCTTAATTCTCAATGCTCGGGTGGTCAGAAGCTATAGCAGTGTGTTTGTGTGTAACACACACGCACACACTTGAACCTGGCATAAACCCGAAGGATAATTCAACTTGGGGATAAATGCGAGGGATCACCGAAGTGATGCAGCTTTTTGAGTTTGTAACAAATAAAGACAGAATAAACTGACCAGAAAGAATATAAATTATTAGTGGAAAAGTGAGCAAAGAAAATGGGATTCCATCGGGATTCGAACCCGAGACCTCCGGATTGCTAGACCGGTGCTCTACCGACTGAGCTATAGAAAGCCCTAGTGCAGTGTTCGTCCCAGAAACCCTTAATTCTCAATGCTCGGGTGGTCAGAAGCTATAGCAGTGTGTTTGTGTGTAACACACACGCACACACTTGAACCTGGCATAAACCCGAAGGATAATTCAACTTGGGGATAAATGCGAGGGATCACCGAAGTGATGCAGCTTTTTGAGTTTGTAACAAATAAAGACAGAATAAACTGACCAGAAAGAATATAAATTATTAGTGGAAAAGTGAGCAAAGAAAATGGGATTCCATCGGGATTCGAACCCGAGACCTCCGGATTGCTAGACCGGTGCTCTACCGACTGAGCTATAGAAAGCCCTAGTGCAGTGTTTCTGACCACCCGAGCATTGAGAATTAAGGGTTTCTGGGTTTCAAAAAGCTGCATCACTTCGGTGATCCCTCGCATTTATCCCCAAGTTGAATTATCCTTCGGGTTTATGCCAGGTTCAAGTGTGTGCGTGTGTGTTACACACAAACACACTGCTATAGCTTCTGACCACCCGAGCATTGAGAATTAAGGGTTTCTGGGACGAACACTGCACTAGGGCTTTCTATAGCTCAGTCGGTAGAGCACCGGTCTAGCAATCCGGAGGTCTCGGGTTCGAATCCCGATGGAATCCCATTTTCTTTGCTCACTTTTCCACTAATAATTTATATTCTTTCTGGTCAGTTTATTCTGTCTTTATTTGTTACAAACTCAAAAAGCTGCATCACTTCGGTGATCCCTCGCATTTATCCCCAAGTTGAATTATCCTTCGGGTTTATGCCAGGTTCAAGTGTGTGCGTGTGTGTTACACACAAACACACTGCTATAGCTTCTGACCACCCGAGCATTGAGAATTAAGGGTTTCTGGGACGAACACTGCACTAGGGCTTTCTATAGCTCAGTCGGTAGAGCACCGGTCTAGCAATCCGGAGGTCTCGGGTTCGAATCCCGATGGAATCCCATTTTCTTTGCTCACTTTTCCACTAATAATTTATATTCTTTCTGGTCAGTTTATTCTGTCTTTATTTGTTACAAACTCAAATAAACTTTTGATACCCCTTAGAATTGCACGCTCGTTGACATATATCTTATAGAGTGGTTTCTGAAAAGCTAAATCCGCACCTTGACCATGAACTGTACACGCCCTTTAATTGTTAGACTTCACTCTTTTAATTTCAAATATCAGACAAACTTATATTAAAATATCTGGACTAGAAATTCCTCTTCGTTCTTTGGAGGGTGTGAGCCTAACTTGGTAATTAATATAACTAGCCTGCTTGCATTAGTTGCAATCCTGCACGAGCATGTACCAACTTGCAAGCAAAGGGCTACCTAGGTAGGCCCTATGTGTGACAATACTGTCTTTGAATTTAAGTTACTAGTACACTGTATTATAAGATAGTGACGATCAGACCGCTTTTTAATACTAGTATACTGCAGCAATAATTGTTAAGAGAGGAGTAAACCATGAAAATAACACCGCCACTGACAGGAGACATATTCAGATCGATCCCAACCAGTTCTCACTTGAAATTTAATAGATTGCATTGTCAGCCCATCGTACGAAATACTAACAGAGCTTCTCAATATTTCATGTAGATGCGTCTAGTCGAGGGTCTACGCAAGGTCGAGGGAGAGTTCTGAGAGTTCCTCCGTTTTGCAGCAAGAGAAGTGAACTGCTGCCGTAGAGATACACCGAGTCATATACTGAGTCTGTAGTCATTTGCTACGTGTAAGTATCATTACTATTATGAGTAGTAGTGCTTAACATCTCATATGGCTGCTGCCCATTGAAAAATGTGGGGAACCTGGGAATTGAATGCCAGCTCCACCCTTCTTTTGTATGTCTACGGATTCCCTCGGCTGGATCGTCGCTCGGATAAACACTCGCTTGAACACGAGTTTACTTACCGTCGAGTGTTGAACAAATCTACACAGTCTATTCTTCTAATTTCTTTTAGCGTACCGTCGGGCCCGGCAGCGGACAACGTACCACACTTTCTTTTTCTAAATTAATGTGCTACTATCTCGCGGCGACTTTTTAGCTTTGCTTGCGTGCGCTGTAGCTCTACAGCTTTGATGTTTGCAGCAGCCTAACGTGGGTCCTAGGCCGTGTGGAAGTACGGTAAAGACGCAACCAGCTGGTGCAGGTGGAGCTGCCACCACAGGCTGTGCCATGCCGCAAATAGGAGGGGGATCAGGATGAGGAGGGGCGGTATTGAATCTTTAACTATAGAAAAAAAAAAGAGAAAAAAAAAAGATGGGGTAGGGCCTATTAGTGGTGGGTCAATCCCATACATCGGCTCTTAAAATGCGTTATTTTCGTATCCAGAGATACAGTACAATTGTACCAAGTTTTTCAACTGGCTGTGTCAAATGTATGGGAGTGAGAAACTGCGATTTAGGGAATGAGCAATCCCTATGAGGAGCGGGGGGGGGGGGGGGGGAGGAAATGGGTGCTTTCCGGACCCCCCCCCCCCCCCCCCCCCATGAGCGTCTTGACTTTGGAATTAGAAATTGTGATATTTTGCGCAAAGTTATGATACAATTTTACCAGCATAATCTTATCACCGCCGGCGGAACGTTTTCAAAAGTGGGGGGGGGGGGGGGGCACTTCCGGGTTTCATGAGGTTCTGGTGCCACTTCCGGGTTTCTTCAGCTGATAAGCAAAACAAACAAACAAACAAACAAATCTGCGCAAAAACAGAGCCTTACACTTCAAGGTTTCTATCTATTTCTTTCTAGTGCCACTTCCGCACTTCCGCTGTAAAAAAAAAAAAAAAAAAAAAGTGTCTGTGTGTGTGTGTGGGGGGGGGGGGGTAGGGGGCGGGGAAGGGGCAAAGTGGTGACACCTTATTCTTTTGTATCTGGTGCACAAGAAGTGCACCAATTTTCATTTAGAAAGGAGAATCGCTGTAAGAATAAAACAGCCATGTAGGAATCCTCTACCTCAAGATATTTATGAAGATGATAACTATTATCACGCCCAATATTGAATGCCAGCGTTGATTTGTTTGTTTGTTTGTCTGTTTTTGTTTTTCCGTTTTGATTGTCTGTCTCTTTGAATAACTCAAAGAGTTCTGAACGGATTTGGGTGCAAATTCCATGAAAGAAAATTGATAATGACACAAGAATTAGATTATAAAATTTAATAGTGCTCCATTCATCGTCTGGATCCAGGAATTCCGTTTGCAGATGAAACAGAAACCCAGGTCTAATAAGTACTTCAAAATAGTTCTAAAATATGAGTTAGGGATAGAAACAACCAATTATGTAAACATTTGAATTGTATAATTGATGTTAAGACCGTATCTAGGCCTATTTGAACAATAGGTACATAATGCTGTATTTTGTTTTTACGTTATATATATTATTTTTCCCCGATTTGATGCGCTTAGAAACATCAGTATTAAGCGCTATATAAATGTTATTCATTATCATTATCATTAATAGGTATAATAAAAACATTTTCAGAATATAGTGTATACAGTTATATGGTTTATTGAGAAAAATAGTGATATCTCTTATATAGGCTTTATTGCAAAATTTTTACATCATGGAAGTTTTGTGATACAACTGACCTACACATGCGTCAAAATGTGATATCGCGATTTAAGAATGGGCTATTCATGAAACAAGGACATCAATGTGATTCCAGATGCTAACGGTATTTTTTGTTGGTCGAGGAATATACCAAATTAATGCAGATGATAGCATGGGAATCAGAAGATGACTGGAAATGAGCTGATTGGAGCTAGGAGGTTGGTGCTCACCGAGCTCCCTTCAGTTCAATCTGTTTTTAAACGGTAATGTTATGTTTCATTTGAACATTCCAGATATTCTCTAATATGTTTTTGATATTCATTAACATGCATGGAATATTTCAGGATTAAGAATCTAGGGGCAGTACACTGCACACCTGAGAAGTATAAATCATTTCTTACTTTAATTAAGTATAACAGTTTTAACCCCGGAAAGTTTCACAAAATGAATGTTTATTTTATTTATTTATTCATTTATTTATTTATTTATTAAGTCTTCTTTAAAAGCAGGGTAGTCCCATTCAGTGCCACAAAGGCCTGCTTTACAAGGGAGCCCTGCGTTGATATACATTACATTGCATGTGCACACAATAAAAAAAAACCAAGAACAACACAAACATAGATATGATACAGCTAAAGAACAATCGGTTCGAAAGAACATAAAACACATAAGAAAGAACATAAAACGAGCAGAGAAAATAAATATCTGAATAATTCGTAGCTAGTGTAAAGGGTTTATATCAAATGAGAGACTGATGTTGGCGTACACGATTCTTAAATGTTTGCAATGAGGAGGCTGTTTGAATAAAAATGGGTAACTCATTAAACAATTTGCTTGCAGCATATGTGAAGGAGCATTTCTTATATTCAGTTCTAGGTTTGGGTATATGTAATTGGCAAGAAAGGGCATAACGAGTGGTAAAAGTAGTAGGGCGTTTGGTCACAAGTTTGGCTATGTACGTTGGGGCTAAATTGTGTAATAATTTGTACACCAGGACACAGTAATGATATTGAATTCTTTGTTCAACTGACTGCCATTTGAGAGCATGAGTAAGAGCTTGCGCTGACATGTAATAACCTCCATTCAATACTACACGAGCATACTTGTTTTGACAGCGTTGCAATCTATTTAAATTTGTCTTTGTTAATGACCCCCATACAGCACAACAGTAATCAATATGTGGAAGTATGAAAGAAAAATACAACTGATTCATGATTTTACGTGTCAAACACGATTTGATTCTTCGTATACATACAATAGAACGAGACATTTTCGTGACTACTTCATCGATGTGGGGAGACCAGTCAAGAGTTTGTTCAAAGATTACCCCAAGGTGTTTGATTCTCGCGACAGTTTCCAAAGGCCTGTCATTCATACAAATTTGAAGAGAATGTCTCTGTTTTCCTCGGCGAGGTCTGAATAACATAGCTTTCGTTTTGTCTAAATTAACAATCATACCATTGTCTAAAAACCATTTACTGAGGAGTATAGTGTCTGCTTGGAGTTGTTCCTGTACTTTATAAGCATCACGTCCTGGGTGAAATATTGCCGTGTCGTCTGCATAGAGAGATACTTTAGTCGAAGTACTAAAGTTTAAGTTAGGAACATCATTGATGAACATACAAAAGAGCAATGGCCCTAGTATTGAACCCTGTGGAACTCCTGTTTGAACGGGGAGAAATTCGGATCTCTTGCCTTTAAAAGAAACGCATTGCTCTCTCCCTATTACGTAAGAATTAAACCACTTTAGTTCAGTTTTGTCTATGCCGAAGTAGGACAATTTCAGTAAAAGCAGGTCATGGGGTATGACATCGAAGGCCTTTTTTAGGTCTAAAAAGACTGCCCCAACCACATTGCCTTTGTCAAGGTTATCAGACAAAAAATCACTAATCTCTGTTAAACATGTTGTGGTTTAAAGGCATAATAATCCTTCTTAATTACGCAAAAAAAAACCCAGAATAATGATCGGATTAACGAATTACCCAAGTTCATTTTCGAGCTCGAACAAACATCAACGTACACGGAATCTGTGTGTCTTGGAATAACGAAGTTTCGGAATAACGAACATCATCCGCATTACCGAAGTGGGGGCAAACGGTACTCTCACTAAAACACACATTACCAACAAAATAACTGAAGAATTTCTTCATTTAGTAGACAGATACACATGATTAAATTGTTAAAAGTATTAACACGCATCATTCCATCTTCCTTCAGTGAAGTCTAAATAAATTATCCGTTGAAACTTTTATCAAAACCGTTACAGTTTAATGGTGTTTCATTCACATGTTTTCAAAGCTTATTTTTTGTGTTTAATCTAACCTTCTGTACTATTGAATAGTGCACACTGTTCGCTAAAAAAAACTTTGATAGCTGTCTAATCGATTAAATTGATTAATTGAATTGTCACAGCAAATGTGAAAGATTCATGGATGCTGCTCTTTGAAAGTGAGTGGTATCAGTATATTTACGTATGTTTCAAGTGAGAATCTTTAGTTTGTTAATCAATGTTCTACCGACGTGGATAGGCCTTATACAGATCGATTTATTTTAGTAAAGTACTCCGGAAGCTCATAGCTTCATTTTGAAAAGTAACGTGAAATCCAAGTATTGTGGCTGTTTCATTTGAGCCGATGAACTTGCATTGGCCCTGTAGTATACGCCTAATTATAACTCTCAAGTCAGTCCCATTTGCATGGATTTGCTCCTAGTTACGCATTTCCGAATTGAATTTCCAGGCTGAAGAAGAAGAAAAAACAGAGAGAAAGTGGATCCATTATGCAGTAACAATATTCCTTCTGGCACAATCTCGAATCGCTGTTCCCATTGTGCAGAAACTGAGGATATTGCCGATGAATGACAGGATATCGCAAAACATGTATAGATACAATGACAATTCAATGACAATGATACAAAAGAAACCAAATCTTCAATTGAAGAGCAACTAATTTTTCATGAGGAAATAGCCGAAGTCGCAAGTGGACATAAAAAACAAAACAAAACAAAACAAAACAAAACGGCTCCCAGCGTATCTCTGCGAATCCCTTTGAATAGGTAGTAAATAAAGAACGTCAAACAGTACGAACTATCGCAGTATTTTGATCTATATAGCCATTGATGAGTTGGTCTCTTTAAATTTTCGAATTCGTCGGGCATTCGTTGGCTCGATAGGCCTACGCTGTTAGTGTAAGGATACCAATCGGCTCGCTTGGGCGACCAAGTATGTCCTCAACGTGTAGATACAAATGTACAATGAGTGTGGTGAGCGCATCTTCCATTGCTCAGTTGCCGTGCTATTTCATCAATGATTCTGTTCCGCAATGGTTTTCTTGACATTTTTACAGAAGTTGTAGATGCTTGTACGAAGTTCTATACAAATTCCAGCACAACTATTTATACTTCTGTTTTCTGTCAGGCTGCTTTGAGCAAGACTGAATTATTATTTTTTTTTATCTGTTATACCTTTGATTTGCGCTTATCATCACTAGGCTGTCTGTCCTACCCCAAGTTACCCCTCCATTATCGATTGCATAATATCATGTAAACCTGCCATAAATTAATGTGCTCATTATGTAAGACCGTATGGTGTAATAGACATAATATTCCAGTTTAAAAAAACCCACAAAACAAATGAACAGAAATCGAGAAAAAAGAAGAGTGTAAAAGAACAAATGCATAAAGATTAAAACAACAAAACCAACCTCAAATTTCTTTGATTATTTAACCTGATTTTCCTGCCTGCAACTGTTAATGCAGGAGCAGGTCAAGACCAAGACTCGACCACACCTTACTTCAAAATGCAGTACCGCTGAGTGGCAACCAGCTGGTCCCATTCGAAACTTAAATTCTTTTGCACAAACATGTTCAATCCATGGCCATGTTATGATTAAGGCTCTATACACTCTTGAGGCTGGTCAGACGAGCTAAGGTTCTCAATGCAGATGGGAGAAACAAGTGAAAGAAAGAAATTAATAAACTGATTGTCTTCGTCCCGACCCCAAAGACATCATAAGCACGACAATGATTACGATAATGATAATAATGACAATAATAGTGATACCGATAATTTTTGTAAGCGGGCACACTACTGAAATGATAGTAAATATCAACAAAAGGATAAAGATATAAAGATGCTAAAAGCATTAATGATAAAGTCGGACATCGTAGCTCGCTGTTTGACTCCTTTCTCTGACATCACACAAAAAAAAAATATCTACGCTGCATTATCGCCACAATTTTGGAGATTCTGAACAGACTGTCATCACCTTTCATGGATCGTGTCTTTAGGTATTTTTTTTTTTATAAGGATCCTTGTCAATTAGTCTTCATGCCAAGAAATGGCCACACACACACAAAAAAAAAAACACACACACACACACACACTTACTGTGAAGCATTAATGTAACGTAAAGAAGATGGAGGAAAAAAAGGTTATCAAGGATAATTTAAAGAAGAGCATACTTATGCATCGGCATTGACCACAAAGACAAAAACGAAGAAAAGGAGAAATAAATTTCAAGAAGTTCAAGAAGGGAACAGAAGAGAAAGAAGAAAAAAAGTGAGGCAGACGAATCTTCTCACTGTAGATGCAAATACACCCTATCTTATATCATGACACAACAAATGGATCTAGTCCATAATTATAATTCTAGAGTTCCATGAGAGAGCCATTAGACACGGCGCTTTGAATGAACGCTCTTCTCAATAATGTCCCATTCCCCCTGTCTTTCTTTCTCCTCTTTTCTTACTCTGTCGTAGTGCATCTCGGTTGATACATGAGTCTTTCCAACACTTAACTGGACTTGGACTATAAATCCATGGATGCCCATGCTTTAACCACAAGACTACACAACACCTCGCATAAAAATGTTCTCAACTTTCCCAAGTCCCCCCCCCCCCTCCTTGCTCTCTCTCTCTCTCTCTCTCTCTCTCTCTCCTTCCTTATACCCCGAAAACTTCTTGATCAACATGATCAAAATGAAGTTTTATCATATCACTTGGACTTTTAGTGCAAACCCTCTCAATGTACTCAATGTACTCTCATGGGGCAGCATAATGGCCAATATTTCACTCCCCTTCTAAAGTAGGGGATACCCGGTTTAGTTTTTACTCGGGTAAGTTGTTACATGGTTATTAATTTTCTCAGTCAATAGAGGAGACGGCGTTATAAGCTATATCACATCCAAACATTATACACTGTAATATCCAACGATCTCTGTGTGTAAGATATACCATCCATGAACACCCTACGAAGAAGTTGGCTATAAAGTAAAAGGTACCTTTTCAGCTCAGTGAGTAAAATTATGAAATATTCGATATTGTTTTCTTTCATCGAAACCATTCATCTCCACTAAAAATGATGGGTACGCGCGTGAAAAAGGCGTTGACGATGTCATTTGGGTTTGGAAGTACCGTCTGATGTTTGGGTGTGTATTTAGCACACACGTATGAGTGAACGCACACTCACAGACCGACAGACATACACACGTAATTACATACGAATGTATAGACGAACATGCATATACACAGGCAGGTGCACAATAACAATATTAATTACCAGATTGCTTTCACCTGATTTACGCATAATTTCTAAATTGTAACGAAGTACCCCGTGTGCTGTCACGACTTACTCCAACAGCCTAGGATGTTAATTAATTCCGTAGTATGCTGTTCATGCTTGCTTGACTGGCATTTTTTTTTTACTATTTCCATGATTGATAGAAGGTTTAAGATATTCTCACAGAAAAGAAAAGGGAAATTAATTTCTCTGTTTGTTTTCTTAATAGACCATAAAATTTAACATATCAGACCCAGTCTCCCCTATGTGATTATTTCTATTTTAAAATACAATTCAACACAATTTTACAGTATAGCATTGACGTAATTTGTTGGATTTGAAATCATTTTCTTCTCAAAATTTATAACTATAATCATAATAGCGACCACATGGTTATGCATCGAAGCGTGGCAACTTGCTGTTGCCAATGAAACGACATGTCACAACAACGGGGATTCATTGGGCACATAATGAAAAGAAATGTCTATGTTGAGTAATTTTAAAAGACAATTTAGGAATAGACTTTTACAGAGATATTCCGTTTAAAATCATCAATCCTCCTGCTTGATATCCTCTCCTCTCAACTTATCTCATCTCTTCCCTCTATTTCATCTCTCTCTCTCTCTCTCTCTCTCTGTCTCTCTTAATGCGAATTTTCAGTTTTTGTTATTGTTGTGGTTCTTTATGCCATTCCGGTATAATTCTGTCTATTCTTTTATGTGTCTCATAATGATAACATTTGTTTTGTGTTTTTGTTTTTGTTTGTTTGTTTGTTTGTTTTGTTTATTTGGTTGGTTGTTTTTTGTTTGTTTGTTTGTTTGTTTGTTTGTTTGTTTTGTTGGGTTTTTTTTTTTTTTTTTTGGGGGGGGGGGGGCTAAGTAATACAAAGCTTTATGCTTTTGGTTTAGTCTCCCCACCTTGGTTTTCATGACTCCAAGTGTTGTAACTATATTATTAGTATACATGTAGGCCTATGTATTATTGTTCCGATTATTTTTTTGTATCTAAAAGTGGACAAAATATTACTGTATAGTAATAATTGTAATAATCATTGCAACTGAGCTATGTTTGTTTCATACCTTTTTAACACAAAGTTGGAAATAAATTCAAATCAAATCAATCAACAGTGGGCAATTAAGTTATGCTATTGAACATTAGATTATCGCAAGTTGTACCTAAATGCTGTTTGAAAAGCTGCCGTGGATTTTGAAGTCTTACCGAAATTTGTGGTGAATGATGACGAAGTTCCGCATCCGGTGGATATATCTGAAATGAAAGTGTAAAGTGTTTTTCATACATATTAGGACTGTTTCTTCATATAAAAGGGAATATATATATATATATATATATATATATATAAATCTTTCTTTTTTTGGGGGGGGGGGGGAGTTAAAATTTCATTCTTTTTTTGTTGGGGGGATGTTAGCATTATAGTTATAAACTATGTTGTTCTATATTATGATGGACCCTAGGGTCCATGGTTGTATCTGTCATGTTACACTGACATCTGGTTTATAGTCAATTATGCAGATTATTCTGTAACAATATTTTCCAAACCCCAAAAAATCATATCATCTATTTTTTCTTATTTATCTAAATCCATCTTCACAGATGGAAAATGAACAACAACAACAACAACAACAACTTAGGAATACAATGTTCAAATGCTTTGATTTCAGAAGAGCTTAAGTTCTCTTTATCTGGATAAAGTATATATATATATATATATATATATATATATACATATATATACATATAACTCACTGATTCACTTATTCATTCATTTATTTATTCATCTATCTGTCTATTTGTCTTTCTATGGTATTCAACATCGGATATGTGCTAAACACTGTGTCCTTACATTTACCATCCTCACGGCACTGAGTTTGATAACACTGTTTAGCATTATTACTATCATATAGGCCTAGATTTGTTTTATCATCTTCATGCAGAATACCAATCTCAATTTAGTTAAGAAACAACAGCAGCTCTATTCATATAACATAAAAACACTGAATTATACCTTTAACCTTTATAGTAGTTTTTACAGTGTAAAAGCAATAGAATATATTTTTTTTTGACGAGTATAGAAATTATAAGCTGGCTATACATAAATAATGAATTTTATGTTTCCACAACGACTTTGACTATAAATTTGGAGCTTGTTCGTTATCACATAAGCTACACAGCTGTGTCAATTCTGCTTTCTACCTTTTCCGATTTTTTGTTCTTAAAAAAAATAGAATACAGTGTTCTGTGATATAAACAAAAAGATATTGCAGTGTATACTGTCTTCAAAGAGTGTCAAAGATAAGACGAACCCATTCAATCTCATATAGTTGTCGAAGTTAGCGGAATAGAATTAATGGTGTTAACTGCTTTGCAGCATCATGATAATCATGTAGGTGAATAAGATTATCCTCCATGTTGTCATCGTGATCACTACTGAATTGATGATTTGTTTATGATAATGAAAACATTTACTCTGACAAAGCCATGGGGGATATGGCTCAATGACTCATTTGCCTTTACAAAGAATAAAATGTGCGGCAATATCGAAATGCTCGCAGACCATTATGAGGGTGTGGCACCGTCTTCGCAAATCGATACTCACCCGGTACCGTTCCGACACCTTGACCGAGGCAAGTCGCCAGGGTGAGGAAGATTACGACGTTAGCGATCATTGCTTCTGACCGACGACATACCGCTCTGGAATCTCGCCTAAAGATGACATATATCATCCGTGCTTTTAAGGAAGGTATTTGAAACAAGCGGGCACATTTCCGTCCGACAAACTTCCTTTTTGGATGTGACAGAAATCTGTCCAAACAGAGCAAAGCTTGCTCGCGCCTCTTGAGTAACGGACGAGTGTAGATCTATTCCAATCCGTAGTGTCCGGGCGGCATGATAAAAGAAAAATGATGAACTCAACTCAAGTCAACAGAAAAATTGACGTCAAAGACAAAAGTATATCCATAGGCAGGTAAAGAATATCAATTCTTCCAGACGATCTGTTGTGTGATGGAAGGAAGACTAAATCCAAAGTAACACGGAAACACTGGAGGATACAAATACACGTTAGATGGCAATCTCCAAACGCCGGCAGGTGAAGCTCTTTAACTTACAAAACTCGAGAAAAGGGGATAAAGAGGTGGGGCTTGACATGTTTTGTCTTCTCGAACTAAAGTTTTCTGCACTTTTCGTTATCCTCGACCAGTGTGGTGTATCCTCTCCAAAAGAGAAACCTCGGACCAGGGAGGTGTCTTGGACTGTGGTTCCTCCACTCGCATAGTCTGTGACTGACTAGACGGAGCAAGAATATCCCCCTTGTTGGAGGAGGGGAGGAGGGGGGGGGGGGTCTGTCTGATAGGTCTTTCAGATCGTTGAAGGGGAACGGACTCGCAGGTTGGGCGTAGTCTCCGAATGTATACCTCCTGAGCTTACCACACGGTTTCCAGCATCAATCTTTATTCACGTAACACTTAGGATTACATGAGCATACCTTACTTTTACACTCATAAATTTTTGTATATTACTTTACTTTAAAAAAGCAACTTGCGTCAGTTTTGGAGGAAAATATAGGTGTCCGAAAACACTTACGTTGCACCAAGTAACAGACTATGGGCACCCTTCTTTTCATGTCTATGCAAACATTTTCTATTGATCAACTCACTCCCCTTTCATACACGATGCCTTTTGTGTAAACCTCTTGTTAGAATATGTTTGATACTTTTCGAAAACTGAAGCTAAGCTCGTGCTAAGGTTCTTTCATAATCATGATCATTATCAGTTGCCGCATAATGATCATGAATAACTTTCTCCCTGTTCTACCCAAGGGTTCACCTTTCCGTAGTCATTCACGTATTCGCGAGATAACGGAAAGGGCGGGTGACAAAAGAAGCGATTATTTCTGCCACAGGTATGTTTGCTTTCATTGTGCGATGAAGTTGAACAGACGTTTGTCCGTTAGGACGCAACGTAACGGACAATACCGTTTAGATGCGGGAGGGGTGCAGTGGGTAGATAATAGAACTGTAAACATGAATTTCTCTTGTACGCGCATATGGGTGTGGCTCACCTAGCGAAGAATAGCAGCTACCGCATGCATTGTTGGAGCGAACTGTCTTTTAGATATGATCATTGCTGAAAGGATGTCCACCGCTCCAGCAGTGAATTGACCTCGAAGTGATTGTCATTTAAAAGCTCATGTGAAGTGTGAACATTAAGGGATTAGCAGATTCTGTCATGCGCAGTGTCTAAAAAAAGCGGCCTGTTTGATAAAGAGTTTTTATACACTCTCAATACTGTCTCGGGGTATGGAATAACTCTCCCGACAGCTAACATAGTAAATACATTTGCATATACATGTATATAATTATGTGTATATATAACAATACATAAAAGAAGAGACAGAGAGAAAGAGATACAATTATGAAAACCATTCGATATGTTTCTGTAATAAAGGCCTATTATACTGTACAGTCATTTGAACCGTGTATAACAAATAACGAAATGCGAAACAAAGGATTTTAATATATCTATCCTGATATATAAAGTGAAATACAATTAAAAGGAAAAGTAATGTGAACACTTTCAAATGTCAACAGAAAGATGACTGTCTCTAAAAACATACAGAAAAAACGATAGATATTATGGTCCTTGTATATCGTGACTATTATTTAAAACTTTTGTGAAGTTTGATCAACCAGGAGGAACATGTTAAAACTGTCACTTCGTTTACTTCTGAAACTTTTTGCTAACAAATATGCAACATACATCTATAATTATATGCATATGTTTCGTGCAAACTGTATTATCCGTACGTTTGATCATTTTATCGATGTCATAGCCAATTCTATATTCATTATTGTTTGCCAGCTTCCTTGTCACATTACCAGTGCAGTGTACAAACAGATTACTGTGGTATGTGTTATGTATGTACATAACTGTAGGTGTGTATATGAATGGAGTTCTGTTTGTCTTGTGTTAAGTTATATATAAATTGTGACAGCCATGTACCAATAATAGAATCAATCATATTTGTTGGAAACCGCAAAGCGTCTAAGAAATTGATCTTGAAGCCTAAAGGGCCGCTTCGGAACGTTTCCTTCAATCAGGAATATTCTGCATATTTCAACTGTTTGCGCCCAACCCTTGTCACCGTTCAGTATTTGGCATACAGATTATTGAGGACACAAAAACAGAACCCCTTCAGACGATCGTAGAAGACAAAAACTAAAGAACCTCATGCGTGTTTGCGCTGGACTCGGGCTCGTTTGCTAGAAGAGAGGATTTAAGGGATGGATAGCTTAGATCAGTTGAACTCTTCTTTTTAAGGAGTATGGGGGAAGACAGGAAAGAGAGAATATGAGGGGAGGGGGTGCTTGAGAGAAAGACTGAAAGGGGGAGGGGGAAACGGACAGATAATGAACGGTAGCACTACTATCCTAATACCCATGCGGCATTTTCGGAATAACTTCTAGGTCCCGGTGAAATCTTCGTGAAGGGTGGATTCATGCTGTAATCTGATGCTAACCTTCTCGAGGTGCAAAACACACTATTTTAGACTCGAAGAGCGTGTCAAATCAGTCAATAAAAACATTTCATGGTTTTACAGTGTTTTAAGGATTTTCATTGTCTGGGTTTTGTTGTTGTTTCTAGAGCATTTATTTTTCTTTTGTTGTTGTTGTTGTTGTTGGAATTTTATTTCATGCATTTCCCTTTTACACAAATAGTTGCCAACGCCCTAAAGATTTGTCAGCTTCTTTCTAGTTAGCATGACAGATGGCTCAGAGATTTTGTCCCCCATAAAAGGAAGATTTTTAAGTCGTTTCCGAATGGGATGAGGGTATAGTGTTTCGCTATTTTCGCATGCTAATGATATGATAATCGTTGCTCTTTTGAACGAAAGTTGGATGAGGTAAAAGGGTGTGTCGTCCCAGCAGTATTGTGCTTTTTTTTTTCTTTCTTCATTGGGCCATGCATGTGGACAAACAAGGTGCTGGTGATTCACCTGGCTGTAACTCGTTGATTTTACTTCACGGAACGGGACCCTGAGAACACAGGATCCAGCGAAAAGGCTTACCAAACTTGACACCAATCACTTTTAACGAAAAAGTGTTCAAGGGAAAAGACCCATTGCAGGAAAGCTAAATTTTGTACCACGACGTAGCAGCTGCCATTTGACATGCGAAATGTTCAATTCTACGTCGTGCCTAAATGGAAAGAAAGTCAGAAGGACGAAATCGACGGTAGAAGTCTCATTAAACGTGGAATTTTAGATTTCATACGCTTTTAAAATGAAAGACATAGCTGGACCATAGAAGTGAATTGAGTTAATATGATGTCATGTCATAACAAGTGCTCGGGGACAACTCACAAACTGTCCCTGATTAATTCTGTCTTTTTTGACGCAAAATAAATGAGAAAAACTTCCATTCTTCAACTCAGATTGGTAATAATGACCTTTTGAAGCATCGGAGGATGGTTGCAAATCTTAAATCATCAACGTATTCTACGATATTTACGTGATAAATGAGAATTATTAGTTGATTTTACAATATCACTTTGGCGAATTTTCGGAATGTTGTCTCAACGATGTATACATAGCACGAATATTTGAATGAAAACGTAAAAAAAAAACTTTACAACTCTATATCTCTCCTTTTTTCAGGTCCGATTTTGATTTTGAAAGAACTTCAGCCTATATCATTTTGCTCGCTTATTTTGAATTGCCTGTACATCAAAGCCAACATGTATAATTTTGAGGAACCATTTCGGCCGAAAATGTACATAATTGAGATGGCAGTGTATCTATCATTGTATTCAATTTTGTTCTTTTGTGTGTGTGTGTGTGTCTTTTTTTTTTTTTTTTTTTGGTTGCAACTTTGTCTTCCAGCTGTTGGATTCACTTCATCTTTCTACAGTATCATCACTATTGTTATCACTATTTCTAGTAAGTACTCAATTCTGAGGGCTGTACCTCCCTATTTTACTCAAGTTTTTGAGTGCATCCAACTATGTTTGATGTGCTTTCTTTGAGAAGTCTTGACAACAGAAAAACAGTTAACTGAGATTATCTGTGGAAATAACTATGTTCATATTGCACCGCTAAGACTTCATCGCCACGATGACGTAATCCTAATGAGAATTCATTGCAACGGAACGTGCTGTCAATTTTATATCAAGGCAAGTGCATCAAATGTAATATATTATCTTTGGCAATGCCAAAAAACTGGACAGTGAGACTATGTTGTAGAGGTACTTCTAGTGATGTGCCCCCAACTTTTTCATATTTATCGCGTGCTACTTTTACTTATAAAGCTGGAAATGAATGTCATTGAACCTGAACCTGAACCAGAAAAAATATTCCCAAAGTAGATTAATTTTCTAAAAAGCGGAGGCAATTCAAATCTTCTAAAATCATATGTGTCAATGTTCTCTCTTTTTTTGGGGGGGGGGGGGGTGGGGGTATAAGGGTGTCATTAAATTTCTGAAGTAAACATGACATAAATGCGACTTGGGAAAATGAAAAAGGTAGAGTCACGATTGGAATCAAATGCAATGTATGTTAGCATTTAAACTTATATCTGCATCATAAAACTTATCTTTTTAAGGCTATAGTGTGAAAACTATGTTACCAGAATATCAAGTCTATACACCGTATACATGTTCAGGGCCCTGTTTCATAAAGCTGTTCGTAAAGTTACGAACAACTTACGAGCGACTGGTGATCAGTTCTGATGTGCTATACTTATCATAATGTCCATAATTCAGCACAAGAACTGATCACCAGTCGCTCGTAAGTTGTTCGTAACTTTACGAACAGCTTTATGAAACACCCCCTGGTCTCTTTCTCCATTCTGCTTAACAAAATGGTTACTGCTTCTACCCAGCCCCTCCCCCCCCCCCCCTTACGACATGTACGAGCTTTTGTTGGCATCTACGTGTTCAACAATCGTTTACAGTGGCAGTCCCTCTTCTGCACGATTTCTTAACTTTATTTGCAAATTTGGTACTTTGATATAAATTTTGTTCACGGAATTAATGTATATATTCATTTTCTTCCTTCGAATCATGTACATTGTGATATCAATATTTTCTGTGATATTAATGAAAAGAAAGTTTATTTATGTATGGAATTACAATTTTGTATGTTGAAGAAAATAAAATCAAACAAACAAGACATAAATGCTGATATAATGGCACATTAGTTCTAAAGATTCAGTTTTAAAAAGTTGTCGCTAATTCCGTGAATTTTCTACTACATTAAATCTTAAAGGTGAATGTTCCCTTCTTGTGTGTGTGTGTGTGAGTGTGTGTGTGAGTGTGTGTACGTGTGTGTGTGTGTGTGTGTTCAAAAGCAATTTAGTATGTGATTGGTTGATATTAGCTTTTTTTGTCCAAGTTTTTCTCGTCCAAACGTGTTAACTCAAACTCTACACAGTCAACAAAAGCACACATTATACACATACATACACACAAGCAACGAGGGGGGGGGGGGGGTGCTACAGCCCCACACTCTGGGCTCATCAAACAGAAAAGCACACGAAAAGAAATCTCCGGAGAAATTTTCAACAGTATCCTCCAATAGCTTGATGATTTGTCCTATATGAATGACAAAGATCAAAGTAAAAATAAATGTCATTTGATATTCAATTGACATTCTGAAAATGATGCATTTGGAAGAAGCTACATATTAGCTATTTTCGGATCTTTCTTCTAGGTGCTCTCTGCTTGTAAATGACGCGCAACTCATCAAATCGGATATTTACAATCCAACGAAATAAATGTTTGGGCGGGGGGGGGGGTGGTCGTTTCGTTTCGTTTACTCATTCCAATAAAAGAACAGTGGTCACAAAAAAAAAATCAGTCAAAATGAAATCAATCACATAATTCAAGCAAACAAATCAGAGTTAACATACTTGCCCTATCAAGCAGTATACGGAAAAAAAGAAAACTATAAAGAAAAAGCCTTCGGGCCTTGTATGAAGTAACTCTCTAAGATATGTACAAGTGCTTATAGAGGCACATCGAGTGTTTTACAATTTCAAACATCAACGACAATGACAACAAATCATTGAATTGTAACAATCGTATAAAAATGTGCAGACAAAAGCAATAATGTTCAGTTTTCAACAAGAAAATACTTTTAAGTGACTTTGAACATTTTCAAACATTTATAAGACTGTAGGACTATATCATAAGATAAGGAATTCCATACAACAGGGCTTTTTTTTTAAAGCAAAAGTTGCGTTAACTGTGAATATATGAAATAAATAATACTGTTACGAATACAATTATTTTTGGATGCTGTTATTTACGAAAATGACAATTGAGAAATGTTGAGAGGTAACAGATTCTGGAAACAAAGAGAAACAAATTATTGCTGTATGATATAAAAAAAAGAAATCATGAAAATTCAAAATATTCAACTTTTTAGATAAAGGGCTTGAATGAGCAAAATATCACTACCAGTGCAAATATGTGCTGCTTTACGTACATGCTTGTTCATACATGATTGTATGAATTCTACATTTGAGAAAAGAGACGTTGAGATTCTATTGCTATTCAATCCCTAAAGTCACCCTTTACTGTGTGGGGAAGGGGAGGGGGATTCAAATTCCACTGCATTCAGTGTGAAGGAACGACATCTTATTCAATGACAGTTTTTGAAAAGTTGTCTGTACAATGTATTTTGTGAGATCGCAACTGCTAATCTCCATATTTTCTGTATAGATGTCTTTTGGGATTCAGCGTGACGAAGCAAATCGTCATTCAAAAGTTCGATGGTTAATCCAGTAAGCCATTAGCTGTGTACAAAAACTGAATGGTTGTATTCATTGACTGGCGATTTCACTGAATAAAGAAATCTTCAGCAACAAGTTAGGATTAAGCTATAAGCAGGGATCTTAGAAGAGAATAAAAGTTGTAGACAAGTGATTGGACGCATCGCCAGATTAATCCTTGGTATCTGTGCTTCCGCATTTAGAATATCACATTAAGCATGTTAAGTGTATGTGCTTGAGTTAATAGTCTAAACTGTCGGTAGATTAAGTTCTTTTATTCTTGGTATCTGTTCTTCTGCATTATATAAGAATGTATATATTGTGAATGAGCTAGTCGTAGCTGATGGCACACAATAGTTCTTTTGTGTACATTCCGCATTTTAGGCAGGGGGTGGTGGGAAAAGAGACATGTGACTCTCTTACATCAAAGTAGATCGGACTAGTATTTCTGTGTTATGCGTTTATTACGTTTTATTCAGACTATAGCTTACTGATAGTAATATGTGAATTACCTTACGATGAATCTCATATTTCAAATTATTATCAAAGGTACAAAGCGTATCATTTATCTCGTCAGGATAATTGATCATGCAAATATGATGGTTTTATGCAAGGAATATATCTCAGGAACCAAAATTATCAGATTCACCATACTTATTATTAATATTACTTTTTAAAGAAGATGTGTTCACATCTTTCCTATATGTACCACCATATAAAATCGTTGTTTATAGTATACCTAGTTTCCCTAAATAGTGAAAATGGTCTCAGTCCAAAAGCAAATTAGATGAGGAGGATGGTGGTTTCGTGCCATCACAAATTCGATTTGATTTGATTTGATTTGATTTGATTTGATTTGTTTTGATTTGATTTGATTGGACTGGATTTGATTTAGTCTCTGTATGGTATTGCTTTACAATTATACCAATTTTCAGCAATAAAATCAAAACGATGTATATGAAAATGTGGCATTTAACAGAAGGACCTATGGTTATGTTGTACAATTTCAGGCATTTTCGTTACAATAGCACATCCACAATTTAATCACATTCGTTACATCTTAATTTCTGATATGAAGAACGATTGACAAGAATAAGCCCAAATAAGCTTTATTGATAGCTAAACTTTAGTATATCTCCTTTTGGGTGATGTTCGTTACTTCGAAGGTTCGTTGTTCGGAAAATGAAATATAGGATTCAGGAATCCAAACATTTCTGGCAGATTTCCGAAAGTTCGTCATCAATGAAATAAGGTTCGATGATCCGAAAATGGAAACAAGGTGCGTACTAAAGAATATCGGAACTGCAAACCTTATTTCGCTTTCAGATTAACGAACCTTCGAAACATAAACGAACCTCTTTTCATTTCCGAATTAACTAACCTGTGGACCTTCATTCCTTTTCGGATTAACAAATATTCGAAAAAAAAAACGAAACTGATTTAATTTTCGGATAAACTATCCTTCAAATCAACGAACCTTCTTTTGTATTTAGACTAATGAACCTTGAGAATAACGAAACTTTGGGATAACGTACCTTCGTGATAATGAATATCACCCGCTTTATAAAATCCAGTGTGATGATTTTGCGTATGGTTATTATAATGAGCACAATAAAATGATTTTGTAATATCTCAGTTACAAAGGAATGAGATATGCTAAGCGATGTTTGCATATGGGCATGCGGCTAATATCATAATGTATTAACTATCTTACCTGTTTACAAATTTCAAGGAATAATTGTATCATATTTGTTTTATTGTAAACTGTATATTCTCTTTTTTAAATGTTCACTTAAAAATTCAAATTGTAGCTTGACCACTTTGTTTGATTCTTCTATAAAATAAGAATGGAACTTGAGCGGTTTACTGTTGCCATTGCCTTTAAGTACTCGTATATTATTTCCTCATGATTTACCCAAAGGGGGAAAAAGGAGATAGAAGTGAAATTCCTGAACATGAAAAACTGTACTATGCAATAATTATCACATTATCCACTAAAACCGATAAAGCCTGTTACATCTCTATTCAAGATGGGAATTTGATAAACTTTGATATTTTAATTGATAAACTTTCATTACTTAATTACTGTCCCCAAACTTAACCTGCTGTATTTGCTTGATGATTTTTTTTCTACTCTCTTTTTTTAACCAAATGTTAAGATGAATGCAACATCGTTTTGATAGATAGATAAAAAAAAAACATTTCCAGATATATACTTGTGTAAAGACAAACACATCATCTTAGCTGTTTTTATCTCGCCGGAATGAATAGCATTGTGGGTTAATTGACATCGAAACCGAAGTTACCATCCTCCTCTGTTCTTCGTCAACAGAGGTGTGAGATGTATACGAGTACTTAGTTTTCTTCCCCGGAGGGATATATCCACTTTCTATTCTTCTCATTGTATCTAACTCGATATAAGGAAGGCATCCTATTATTCGGGATGTGAATGCGTACCCTGGCGGTGTGTAGTCAGTCGTGGCAAACAGTGATTGTTTGCGGCGAAGGTCGAACAGCTCTCAAAGGAATAGTCCTTTTGGTCTGTGAAAGGAAACTATTTTGGGTGTGGTTCTAGTTTCTGTGTGTGCGTGTGCGGCATGTGCATGCGCTTGCAACATGAGTGTGCGTATGAGGGCGCATCGATCAGCCTTAAGTCGATTAATTGTGTCTCCACAAAATATCGCTCGAGAAGTAATCTACATGTGATAACTCTTGAGCTACAGTTACGTAAGTGTTCCTGATAAGTAATCCTCAAAATATCTGTGCCCTACTGTAAAGACGAATGACCCCAAAGATATACATGCGAATTTCGATCAACAATGAACTTTTGCTTAACCTAAAAATGGACTAGTATGAAAGGCCTACATTTCGTATGAATATCAATCAATAACAGGTTAACCATCCGAAGAAAATATCGGGTCGTATCAATTCCCTATCGAATGGCTGCGTGTTGCCATTTGTTGTTGTTGTTGTTGTCGTTGTTGCTGTTGTTGTTGTTGTCGTTGTTATATGGTGATGTAACAACAGTTAATAATAGATTGGACTCATTCACAGACACCCTTTGCACTGCCCTCCCAGAACGGCCACGCCTTCATAAGAATCCCATCACTGCCATGTGCCCATTACATAAACACGTATACAGAGTGGATAACGGCACCGAGGACTGCCAGTTCATTTTGTATTCAAGAAGCAAAAAATCAACACAAATAATTGTTTTCTACATAATTTTCTAGAACAACGCGGAATTGCATGATTAAATCGTTCTCTCTCTCTCTCGCTCTCTCTCTCTCTCTCTCTCTCTCTCTATATATATATATATATATATATATTTATATATATACATGTATACCAATCTGCTTTAATAGCTTTAATTGTAAGCTTTAAAAAGTGTTTATTAATTAGTATTAATAATTGATTTCATGGTACCTAAATGTCTGTATATTTCAACTGATGTTTTTTAGAAGTATTTTCATTTCGTGTACTCGGATGGTTATTTTCTATTTCATTCTTATTCTAATGTCACATAAATGCACTCGGTAAACATTTTTTTTAAACATAAACCTGTACTATACGTAACATTACATGGAGCTATATCCATACCAGAGTTCATAATTGAGCCCTTTTACATAAATAGTGTTTTTGTTATAACACTTTGCTTTTTCTTTGATATTGTATTTGTCTGTGTTCCGTATGGGGTTTACATTTTACAAGCAGTGCTTCCTACTAGTCCCCTATATATATAAATAATTTCATGTCATTTCATTGATGTCAAACATGATGTACATTGTTCTAAACATTTATCATGTATAAAGGAATTTTCTTTGTTCAAGATCACAGCCACGTGATCATGTCTAAAATGTTCATTCTATGTTTACTTCTTTACATCTAAATGGTCGTCGTCATCCGACAGCAAACCACTATGGGCTACATGATTGAATTGTCATTAACGAATACAACAAAACATTGTTGTTGTTGTTGTTTTTTATTTCCGTATTCAAATAACACTATTTAACCACCCCCCCCCCCCCCCATGAAACATTTCACCGATGTCTTGATGTGGGCTGACTTATTTCTTTGATATTCAGACGGGATGAATAATTGAGAAGTCTGTGAGAAAAAAAAAAAAACATTGTTGAATAACTCCTATCGCGTTTAGCATGTTTAGACATGGGAATACTGTTAGATTGTAGGAATTTAATACCACACAGGTCATGTGTACAGTAACTGTATGATGTGATCTGGTAATTGAATCAAGTGAAGGAAAATTATCTTTATCTATGATTTTATCATGTCACAGCGCAATTGATTGCTTTAGAACATACAGAATGAAATGAACATCTTTTTGACACCAAACATCGCTGTGTTAGGCGATGCCGTAGCTTCATCACATCATTTCTTCTGCTGGTGTCAACCGAGATAATGTCCGGAACATGATTTCCTAAATTGGCTCTAGCGGGTGAGGTATCAAACTGTCACATCATTGTACTCTGAATATTGATATCTCTGGTATACGAACTGCCTATAAACCATAAAAAAAATAAAAAGAGTCGCAGGTCAAAGTTTGCTGAGAACAACATGTTGACCTCGTCGGTGTTTCAGCGGGTGCAGTTCCTTCCGATATTTAACTATTCGGCCAGTGATGGGGAAATCCCTACTCAATGCACGATCAATGAAAAGAGAAAGGAGTTCAATCGCAGCCGTCATCTAAGCACTTGGTAACGGCAGGCAGATTAAATGGGAGCTAGCTGCTCCTTCGTTTCCACAGTGACTGAAACCATGCAAGGCCTTGGTGCGAAGCCCTGTAGCTGGTTCTCATGGCGGTTAGTCTTTGAAAGTTCGAGTATCGGCAATGGAAATATGAGCGAGTGAGGGTTGACAATGCTAAATGAGGAAGTGCTGAGAGAAAAAGGGAAAAAAGATCCCGCCCTTTTCTCTTGTATCACTGGATCTAGCAAGAAATCTTCCTTGCGTAAGATCAGACAAGCAATATGACTCACAAAGAGAAGTGTTTTTGTCCCCGGTTCTTATCCCTTGTTAGCGCCTATTGGCAGACACTTTTTTATCAGCATGCAGTCCTTTCCATAGTGGACTTGTACAGGAATTTTGGTTTAACAATTGCTTATTTAGAAAGCATAAATTTTCTTCCTCATATTCCGGGTAAATTAAGATTTTGCTGACTTGGAGTTACGACGAAAAATCTATCACACATCGTAGTATTAGGAATCACATTTTGACGCCATGGCGGCAAAAAAAAAAAGGAAAAGAAAGGAAAAGAAGGGTAACAGGAATGTGTCTTTTCATTTGCGTAGAGGCAATGAGGAAATACGGGTATATGTCAGCTGGGGTTTGGTGTGAGGAGTATTTCAATTTTCTTTTGGGCATATATATTGGGTATTTATTACATGCACAATGCATCATGTCCCATAAATTTATTTGATAATCCGCCCTACTGTCACCCGTCCGTAGATCAATTAAGAGATTAGGGAATAACCCCCTCCCCCCCCCCCCCCCCCCCCCCCCCCGTCAACACGTCAGCACGTTATGGTCTGCGCCTTTCTACGTAATTCATTTTTTCTTTAATTTTTAGTTTTAGTTTTAGTTTATAGAATAATGACCAGAAAAAAAAACCACCTTGACTTCATTCCATCGGAAAGCGGGAGAAATCATATTATTAGCCTTGAATGGTACATTGTATACTCATGAAAACTCGAGGAAATGTAAATATTTCATGACATCTTTTTTTTAATACTGTTAGCAATTCCTTTGTATCATTCCACTATTGTGTAATATGAAAATTACAATTTTTTTTTAATCCAATGAACAGATTGTCCGTGTTTCGTCAACGTTCAGTGATGTGTTATGTTATTTTTGCATTCACCGAGTGCACATAACGTTTGAGATAAATCAACCTTTATAACTTTTTGTGGTGATATCATTTCATCGCAAAGCATCGACTGAGACCACAAATACCTTTGACTACCCATATCTGTAATGTGCAAGCCATGAAGGGGGGGGGGGGGATTCGAAGGTTGCCACCCCCCCCCCCCCCCCCCCCCCCCCCGAGCAGGGTCCACTCGAAAAAAAAATGAACTTGACAACTACCTCTCAGAGATATAAATGCAACAGAAAAGTGATTTTCTAGATTTCAAAGGGAAGAAAAGTCCGAACAAATGTGAGATCAATGACCCTTCACCACCCCCTCCCCTCTTTTACACACTGAAGAACTATTTCGCAATTCTCATTTACCCTGGAAATCTATATATTTTTTCTTACTTTTCTATTTGAAGATTTCCAAAATATTCCATCTAATGTGTGCACCTTATCGCTGAATCTCAATTTTACATAATAATAGATTATGCAAAAGCTCTCCCGTGTGGGAGGAGTTTGCCCCATTACCACCACCACCACCATCCGCCGGCTAGATAATCTCTTCGCATAGGTAGCTTTGATTCGGGCTTTGTTTGTTTGTTTATTTTTTCTCTCTCTTTTGATGCAACTGAAGTAAATGACTAAAGCATCGTCTTCCTTTAGTAGACACACAGACAAAAAAAAATCCGAAAGGTGTGCCCTAGCTCGATGAATTTCAATAGTAAAAATGCAAGAGCTCCCTCTTGTGGGAGAGGGGTATCCTCCCACAATCCGTGCCGCCCCCTCCCCCACCCACACACATACACACATATACACACACACACACACACACACACACACACACACACACACACACATACACACACACACACACACGCACACACACACACACACACACTGCACTTAGATAATGGATTTTAAGTAATTTGATCAGTAAATTAAAACAAAAATCATCGGTTTATATCTTGGATTGAAAATTTCCATGAGAATTCCACCAACAGTGTGCACTAGAGCATTGAATATCAATTCTAAAATGGGCGTAACTTCCCCTTGTGGATCCCGTCCCCGTCCCACTCCCTCGCCTGCTTGTTCTCCAAAAATATTGGACAAATTTATTCTTGCACCCACACCATGAAAACATTACAACACTGCAAAAAGTCCGGTGTTGAATAGTGAACACCGAGCTGGTGTTAAATTTTCGGTGCTCATTTATGGTGTTAAATCAACACCTACGGGTGTCATTTCCAAATTTTAAACTGTTTTTTGAAGAGTTTTTTAGTAACTGCACTTCTTGTTGATTTTTTATTCAAACAAGACGATCAAGAATTTTACATTAAGATACTAGATTTTTGAAAAAATGTGAAAATAAATCTACACCAAAGTAACACCAGCTGGTGTGGTCCCTTATTGAAGCTGGACGGGTGTTAAACCATTGATATTAACACCAGCAAATATCAAATCAACACCATGTGGTGTCATTTTTGAATTAACACCAGTACAGTGTCAAAATAACACCAGGTACAGTGTCAAATTAACACCACGAAGTGTCAGGTGAACACTTTTCAACACCATCACAGTGCATTTTTAACACCTGTGGGTGTGGTCCTTTATTGAAGTTTGATCGGTGTTAGATTTAACACCCGTGGTGTTAAATCTAACACCGATGTTTTACAGTGAATTCTCTACATTCCTTTCAAGAAAGTATACGTATAAGCAATCTGAAAGATAGATGAAAGATTAGAGCAATTCATTATAGCCATGAAAGACATCAGAGGCATTTCTTCAACTATTAAAGGTAGATTATTACTTGAATTTCACTTTTAAAACTATACCCTCTTAGCATACCCTCAGAAAGGGCCACTATTTCTAATTTTAAAAAAATCGTACAGTTACGGGCATGATGTGGCATCAGAGAATAACCCCTCTTATAGGTCACGAGCTATTGAAGTCAAAGCAAAACATTAGTAGCCAGGCTCCTTCAATTCACTTGTAGATAAAAACCTTGCAGAAAAACATCCGGTACCGGAGTTTTGACAAAGGTATGCGCCCTGATGTGAGCGACAGATGGTCTCACCCTGCAGACTGACTGACCTCTTCACACGAATCTCGAGTGTTATTTACGGATGTGCCAAAAGATGCTGTCCTGGTAGGTTATTGGTCTCCAGCACAGATGAAGGGAATTACGATGTGCAATTTCAGTTTTGATACATAGAAAAAAAATTGATTTGTTGAGTCTCCTGGTGTCGTTAACAAACGAGGTACCCCCTACTTAAATCAAATCTTTTGAAAATCTGCTACTGGCACTTGTCTTGGAAAACAAACCAACCAACAAACAAACAAGTTTCGTCCTGTGTCCAACGTATGCGACGACATCCTCCAATCACGAGGTTGTTGCAATGGTTCCGGTAACGTTCCCATGTTATTCTTTCTTTCTTTTTTTCATTGCGTAGAAATCGATGTTTTCACAGGCGATGAAATACACAAACGCATCGATGTGCTTGGACGAACAAGACTGTTAGCTACCTATGCTGCGAGTTTTACCAACAGGTAAGTTCTATATCATTCAACTATGTCACTCAAACTCGTGGATGGATGGAGAAATAACTTACCAACGAAGTGGTGACGATAAGCTCAGCTTTCCATCATGCCCAGAGAAACAGAGTTCTATGTCGTAGCAATGTTCCAGTCAGGGCCGGATCCAGGAATTCCGTAATTCCGGGCACCCCCACCCCCTTTTTCTTTTTATTTCTTTTGTCTTAACAAAAAATAGATAAAGGGGTGCGCCCCCGCCTGAATCCGCCACTGCCAGTAATGAACTTGTTCTGCGTTTGGTGTCTGTATTGTGGGAGTTGTGTGAAAACTAATTACGATCATGGCAAAAGCTGTGATGGGTATACGGTGTAAGGATGCAGGCCTAAAAATGATGTTCATCTTTGTTGTTAAGCAGCTATACTACGTCATCTTTTTCGAACCACTTTGCAAAGTGTTGATACCCCCCGTTTGACTTGAAATTAAAGAGAACAACGCAAAAAATCAAAACAAACAGATTGCTCTTAACCAAGTAGACTTCAGCCAGCTCACCCCTGTTTTTTATGTGTTTGCGACATATTGCGCCCCTCCTGGATCCGCCACTGCTATTAGTATGTTTGGTACTGATATGTTGCCTTGGCGTATTCATATCAATCGTTTTGCTTGGTCGTGGAAATCTATCAGAATTTTCTTACATTTTTATCAGTGATGATATAATGATTTGAAATGTTTACATCGATCATCGATTTCTTTGAAACGACATTGTTACAAAAATGAAAACTGAAGGGAGGAATTTAATTGGCAAGACTTGTAAAAGAATCACTTGGAATTAATCACGAACGGGATATCAGTCAGTATGACACAGATGCAATTGGTAGGTTCTTGAATTCATGGGAGAGAAGTAACTTTCTGCCTGCAGGAGATTATGAACAGTTTGCTCGCTATATGAGTTAACTCCGTTTTTGTCAATTTGCGATATTTGAGAGAAAACCTGCTAAAAACACGATAAGACAACTTTGAGAATATTCTCTTATTATACAAGTGAGGTATCACTGGAAAAATTTTAGTTTGCTCGGTCCGATGATAGACTTACTTACAGAAGTTGAAAAATGACGCTTATTCAGTTTGCTATAAAACTCTTTATGTAGTAATATGATAAGATTTAGTGAGGTAATTCTTCAACCTAGATGTTGTCACCGTATCGTATAGTATTCTTTTATTATGAACTCTTTTTAGAGACATTATTATTATTATTATTGGTACTGTCAATAATATCACTCTAATCATTAACATTTGTATAAGCTCCTTTGTGGAGTTAATTTGAATGAGCTCCACTGCTGACGGCTGAGACTTTCAATATGAACACTTTCGTGGAGACATCATTATGGTATCTCTTTATTCTTGTTTGATACTTTTCAGATTTGTTATGTTTGATTTATGTCAGTTTTATCTGGGGCAAATTATTTGTTGTATAGGGACCCATTTTCTCTCTTTCTTCTTTCTTTAAAGCACAACAACAGTATGATAATGTGTTATGAATCACTGAAAAAAGTAAGCAAACAAAAATATCTTATTATGGCTTTTTAGTATGAGTTTAAACTTCAGTAAGACAAGTAATTGTTACGGTATACATGATCTCCATAAGTATGATGCAAAATCTGATAGATTGATGATGTTATGAGTTGCCACGCAATGGTTGTGACTTCAACTGTTGACAGATTTTAAACGAGAAGCCCAGTGTCCTGCTCCTGCGACCATGCTGGTGCCGGTGATTGTAAGGACTTTCATCTTACTCGCGGCCACTTTACCTGCGACCACACCCACGCCTGTGCCGAACGGTATCCGCGGATGTGCCTGTGTGGAACAGCTCCTTAAAATGTCCTTTACAAACGTTTTCGTTTAAGGCAGGCAACTGAATGTCTGTCACATTTTAATCCCCTCCCCAACACCCGCAAATATTGTCCTTTTTTCGTTTTCCACGTGGATAACTGAAAATTATTGGGTTTTCCTGCTTTTGATAGCTGAACTCTTGAAAGGAAACACAAAGTTTGATTTGGGGTTTGGGGTTTATTTTCTGACTTCTCCTCCTATTTTCCCATCTAAATCTTAACCTTGGAAGCGTATAATGACTAAGTACAAGAAATGTTTAATCAATTTGCCATGTCTTTCAAATTCATGAAATTTTTCCGTTGAAGTGTTTTTATTGTAACTAATTGACAAATTGCCCTGAATCGACGTAAATAAGCACTAAATTAATCAGTGCTTTAGTAGTGGCCATGATAAAAATATTTAAAAAAAGTAATGGGCGTACGTACTCGAGCAGGAAGCGGTTCGAATGATAGGTGACCGCGTCCATGCCGTGGGCCATTCTCTCTTCTCCCAGACTTAAATTGTTACGTAGGGGACATCAGTCACTATTTCTCTCCCATGCTCGATCAGCTCTGCTGTTGCGGGTGCGCGTCACGAGACTGACACTCACGAGTCATACAGCCCACGAGTCATACAGCTCACAAGTCATACAGCCCACTAGTTATACATCCCACGAGTTTGGCACTTAGTAAATAAAGACCACGAGTTCGACATGAAAGTAAAATAAGCCCACGAGTTATAGGGAGCCGACAGCCCATGAGTTCGACAGTACCTACAAAAGTCTGACGAGACCGACAAAACGGAAACAAAGCTCACAAAACCGACACTTGGCAAAAAGGGCTCACGAGACCGACACTAGGCAGAGAAGGCTCACGAGACCGACACTTGACAAAAAGGGCTCACGAAACCGACACTAGGCAAAAAAGGCCCACCAGACCGACAGGATGAAAAGGGCCACCTATAGACCAATAAATTGTATAGGATGTCCAGATAATGGCATAAGGAAGACACGAGATGGAAAAGGAGTTGCAAGGGTATTAACCCGTTAGTTGCCCTCCCTCATCCCCTGAACTGTTGAAGATCTTTAATTGTGCTTGCATGTGTGCGTGTTTGTGAAAATATAAACAAAATTCAATGAAAGTGTGCATCAGATCTGTCCACATTAATTTTGGAAATACCAAAACGCCCTCGTTTCCATTTCAGCAAACCGCATACCGGTAAACACCTACTTAGAGAAAAAAAAATGATTTCGACATTCAGATCAACCAACTACAAATACCCAGGTATGAAATGAAGTTTACAAAAAAAAAAAATCACAAAATGGTCAATGCGGCAGTGCACATCTGCTTTTTATGATATGGAGGGGGAGTAGTCGTCTTCAAAGGTGTTGATTTAATATAAATTCACAGAAACAATGTAATCGTCTATGATATGATCAGGGTAGCGTTAAGGATTTAGAAAAAAGACGATGTATCCATGAAAACAAAATTTCATTAAAAAATGTACTGCTTTGAGGAGAATGATTTTACAAAGTAAAAATACAAGCCACAAATCGAGGTGGATAGCTGCGACATAAAACGTTTTCATCCGTTTAATGTCATACATTATGGTTACAGAAATAATCACAAATTGAACTCTAAGCAGGCGGGTATAAGCAGGCGGATAGATTATCGAATAAGGCCTAATTAACTAGTGAGGCGAGAATGAATAGGGTAAAAAAAAAACCGTCCAGCTAGAAATTGGGAAATCCTATAAATAGCACGATGGCATCTAAAATTAAACCATACCAAGGAGATTATTCTTGCCCTGTGTTATTTTTTTTTTCACACATTTTTTTTTTTTTTTTTTTTTGGGGGGGGGGGGGTCCCATAAAGAGGACATCTCGGGTTCGAATCCCGATGGAATCTCATTTTCTGTGCTCATTATACACTAATAAATCGTATTCATTTCTGGTCAGTTTTCTTCTGTTTGTGTTTGTTACATACTCAAAAAGCTGCATCTCTTCGGTGATCCCTCGCATTTATCCCCAAGATGAATCATCCTTCGGGTTTATGCCAAGTTCAAGTGTGTGCGTGTGTGTCACACACAAACACACTGCTATAGCTTCTGACCATTCTAGCATTGAGAATTAAGGGTTTCTGAGACAAACACTAGACCAGGGCTTTCTTTAGCTCAGTCGGTAGAGCACCGGGCTAGCGATCCGGAGGTCTCGGGCTCGAATTCAGATGGAATCCCATTTTCTTTGCTCTTTTTCCACTTAAAAATGGGAAAATTGTCGCTCTCCGTTGCGTGACAGAACTGCCCCCTTAAAGCCACACGTGTAGAAATACATGCACAATGTCGTTAATATGTAAATGGTGCTGTTCAATCAGTTACATTCTCTCTGTCGATAGTGTGACAAAATTCACCCGCCAGTATGTAATTTTCCCCTTCATGGAATACCTGTACAGGTAGATATTTGTAATTGACATGTAGATGGCGCTGTTCATCCTGTCGGTCCAGTGCCGTATATTAAAGGTGCATGGTCCCGGTGGCGTTTTTTTTTTTAAGACGGCACAGATTGGGGCATGGCGCGTGTTAAACCTATGGGAAAAACGTTGGGTTAGGGTTTTTGGTTATGGTTATGGTTAGGGTTAGGGTTAGGGTTGGGGTTAGGGTTAGGGTTAGGGTTAGGGTTAGGGTTAGGGTTTGATGGTTAGGGTTAGGATTAGGATTAGGGTTAGGTTTAGGGATAGGGTCCCCGATAGATTTTTAGTTTCCCCAATCTGTGCCGTCTAAAAAAAAACACGCGTCCCGGTGTTTTTCTAGTCAAATGCGTACGCAGGGGCACGGCGCAAGTTTCCTATAGAGACCTATGCTATCGACTTCTCTTGGGCGCTTACGCTTTGGCCCACTTTCCCGAGTCCGAAGAAGTCCGATCCACTGTGTCAGTGGTCTGATCACAGTTCGGCTCATGATTCGGCTCAGGGGGATGACAGCTTCAGCAAATTTCTTTTGTGATGTCATAATAAGAAGCACATATGCACGCACCCTGGCATTACTACAGACTGCGTGATGCGCAGAGAAGACAACGAAGGCAACGTTACTTAGCAACACCTACGCGCTTTACTCTTGATGACAGCTCAATTTCGGCAATCTTCGTATCAATGCTAACGGTGATCGGCAGTAGCATCAACAGCGCCATCTACACTACCGGGACTATGCCCCTTTAAGAGAGTCTGGCCAACTCGGTTTTTGGCTTACGTGTTTTGAAGCCTGTGATTGGTCAAAAGCTGGTCCCGTGATCTACAGGCGCCATGTCGTTACTGAAGTGCGCTCATACGCAATGCCCATTGTTAACTGCCCCTTATTTGGCTTGGTTATTTTGTTACGTCTGAGCGTACACGCTAATCCTGTGACGCGTAATACGCGCGGTAACGACATGGCGTCCAAATTAGCAGTTGGCCAGACTCTCTTAATATACGGCACTGTGTCGGTCTCGTTAGCCTTCTTTGCATAGTGTAGGTCTCGTGAGCTTTCTTTGCCTTGTGTTGGTGTCGTGGGTATTCTTTGCCTTTTGTCGGTCTCGTGGGCTTTCTTTGCCTAGTGTCGGTCTCATGAGCCTCTTTTGCGTACTGTCGGTCTCGTGAGCCTTCACTGCGTAGTCACCGCGTCGGTCTCGTGAGCCTTTTGTGCGTAGTGTCGAACACATGGGTGTATGACTCATGAGCCTTATAACTCATGGACCGTATGACTCACAGAGCTATATTTTTGACGTCGGTCTCGATGACCGTATGACTCATGGGTGTTGGTCTCGTGGGATGACCCCGCTGAGGCATTGTCTACTGGCAGCCTTTCCAGTTTACAGCGATCATATTGCTGTCTCAACGGGTGCTCGTCACGAGATCGACACCCCGAGTCTTCCAGCTCGCAAGTCATACAGTCCATGACTTAAACAGCTCACAAGTCATGCAGCCCATTAGTTCGACACTAAGCTAACAATGCCCAGGAGACCGACACATCAAGCTCCGTATTGTATCTGTCGAACTCGTGGGCTGTTTTTACCTAGTGTCGAACCCATGGGCTTTAATTGTCTATGAGTGTCGAACACATGGGCTGTATGACTCGTGTTATGGGTGTCGGTCTAGTGGGATGACCCCGTCTCATGTTTTTCACACAGAAGTGATGGGGTTACCCACGAGACCAACACCCGCGAGTCATACGGTCCACGAGACAAACATAAAAAATAGGTCCATTAGTTATACAGCCCATGAGTTATACGGCTCATGACTCATACAGCTCATGAGTTCGACACTAGGCACAAAAGGCTCTCGAGACCGACACTAAGCAAAGAAAACCCACAAGACCGGCACTACACAATAAAGGCTCACGAGACAGACAGTACGCAAAAGTGGCTCACGAGACCGACACTAGGCAAAGGCCCACGACACCGATATTAAGCATAGAAGGCTCACGAGACCGACACTATTAAAGCATAGAAGGCTCACGAGACCTACAGGATAAACAGCGTCATTTACATGTCATGCATGTACCCGTACAGGGTGTTTCATGAAGGGGAAAATAGTTATTACATACTAGCGGGGGCAATTTTGTCACGCATCGGGGAGCGACATTGCTACCAATTTTTCATTTTTGATAAGATTGTCCTGTTCAGCATGGGACCCTCCCACAAAAAAAAAAAAAATCGATGCGTTTATAAGATTTTGCGGGCCTAGAATCACTGTTTTGAAACACTGTTTTGAAACACTGTTTCAAATCACACTTTCGTCAGGAGAGCGTTTATAAGATTTTTTTCTCCGAGCGTGTTGGGGCTCTCGCTCAGATTGTGCCATTGCGCAACTCACTCTGCGCAGTTTTTCCTCGGCAAAAGGTCAAACAGGGTGCGCGCAAGGCATTGTGACGTCACATAAACAGTGTTTTGAAACACTGATTCTACAGAAACACTGTTTTGAAACGCACTATTTTGTGCGATTTGAATCAGTGTTTCAAAACACTGTTTCAAATCACGGCGAGCGTTTATAAGAATTTTTTTCGAGCTAGAATCACTGTTTGGCCAGAAACAGTGTTTCAAAACACTGTTTCTGGCCGGAAGAAAAATCTTATAAACGCACCGAGCCATCGTGCTATTTTTAATAGGCTTTCCCACTTTCCAGCTAGACGGTGGACGGTGGTGCTTTTTTTTCTGGCTTCACTGGATAAGTAAAGTAGTCCTTATTAGATATCCTATCCGCCTGCTTATACCCACCTGCTCAGAGTTCAATTTGTAATTCAATCTTTAACTATAATGTATAACATTCAACGGATGACAACTTTTTCATATCGCAGCGATTCACCTCGATTTGTGGCTTGTGTTTGTAAAATTACTCTCCTCTATACGGTACATTTTTCAATTGAAATAGAACAGCTGTTTTTTATGGAAGCATCTTATATAGGTGGCGCTGTTCGTCCTGTCCGTCTCGTGAGCCTTCTTTGCCTAGTGTCGGTCTCTTGATCCTCTTTTGCCTAGTGTCGGTCTCGTGAGCATTGTTTGCGTAGTGTCTTTCTCGAGTGCCTTTTCAGCGTAGTGTCGGTCTCGTGGGCTTTGTTTGCTTACTGTCGGTCTCGTGAGAATTTAGTGCGTAGTGTTGAACTCATGGGCTGTATAACTCGTGGGCTTATTAGTTGATGTCGAACTCGTGGGCTGGATAACTAGTGGGCTGTATGACTTGTGAGCTGTATGATTCGTGGGCTGTATGACTCGTGGATGTCGGTCTCGTGACATGCACCCGAAATTGTTAGTCATCGTCAATTGACGATTCCTGGCAATGGGCCCCATTTCATAAAAGATGTTAGGACTGCTACTCTTGCTGGAATGGCAACTTCCAATAGCAACAGCCAATTAGGAAGCTGGATTCTTGTCGTTACTTTGACAATTGCCATTCCAGCGAGAGTTGCTATCACATCAACTTTTTATGAAATGGGACCCAAGGCATTTTGGGTCTCCCTGGATCTGGTGTGTGTAGAGGTCAGAGCAGTACTCTGTCCATCCGTCGATGATGTATTTATTTTCCGACAGGCTTTTTCCTTGTTTGTCCTGAATGGTAACCAATCATTGTCTGCCCTTGCATGGGTGAGATCTTTCAGAACTTGGTAAGCCCCCTTGCTTTTGTTCTTGCTGACACTGTCTTCTACTTGTGAGCACTGTTCTTGTATCCAGTCTTCTTTGACCTGCTTCTTCATGCCTTCCCCGATCTTCTTGCTGATGTCTCTAAAAGCAGATGCTCTGTCTATTGGAGACAATTTTTTAAGGTTTTTCTTGTATCACACATTTCTATTTTGTTCTAGGATGTCATTATTTCTTACAGCCAGGGTTGAATTTCGTCAGGTAATTTGCGGTCTATGTCATCATTCCGCCAAATTTGGTCGTAATTACCTCTGCATTAGCTAATGTAAAAAAATGAAATAGGCCCAGCATACTCCGATTTCCACCGTAAGGTAAGTTTTACTAAGGAAAGCTTGCATGTACACATTACAGAAACTAAAAAAACAACAACGATGTTTTGAGATCATCATGAATGAAATGTGCATAGTATGGAAACTATACGATACAAGCTGATGTTACTATCCCTTCATGGAGATTAATATGAATTTTCTACACAATTCTCACAGATGAGCTCGATACCAAAGGTCCTTTACTTAAAAGCAACTGCTGATGCCTACAGACTGGATTTTCTATCACATTTTTTTTTTTTGGTAGATGGCAATTATGAGGAGTTATTATGATTATCATCTCAGACCTATTCATCTCTCTCGTAGATCTTTTTTTAAAAAAAAGTATCTGTATGAGGTCAAAAGATACACTCAATGAATGAAACAATAAATTAACCATGCTTGTTTATACATCAATTGACCAATCAGTTGGTCAGTCATCCTGTCAATAATAACTTCTGAGATGCTAATTTGACCTTTTCGACCCGAGCGGCTCTATGTCCCGAGTATACTCTACTGGAGGATTACGGTAATGGCTTCTTCAAGCGTCGCATCAAACCAGGCATGTGGCGCTACAAGATTTCACAGACCTGCGACATGGATTCCGCCTATGACAATCTTATTACGGTCATGGACAACTTCTTCTTAGATAATCTGGGTAATTTTTTTTTTTTTGCTCTTGTTTGTGCTGCCCCATAAATGCACACAATCTCCGTTGACTTTATAGACTTATTATAGATGTTATTTTTTTTAACTATAATTATTTTCTTGTTTGCTTTTCAAATGTACTCTAATTCAATTTCACCAAAGACCATTATGAATCAAAATCAAAACGAAAATGATAGTCACACCCAAATTATTTGATTTGATTTGATTTATTAGTTTCTTCATTACAATTGTACATGCACAATAATTGTTGTCAGTATAAGATATACACGTGCTTGTATGCATCATGTACATACGTTGTTTACAATGTGTTATAACAAAGTGTGTACACGGTACAATAAATGATACAGAAGCCTTAGAAGGGCTTACAGTTTTGATAAGTGTAGCTTGATTTGCTTGCAGCACTTATAGGCCTACGTAATACATAATACATGGGGAATACAAAAGGGTGAATAATACCTGCAAATACATATAGATAAGTAATATCATATCACGGCGAAGGGGGAGGGGGCGCTGTGGCATAGTGGATAAAACTCCTGACTCCCAATCGGAGGACAAAATGTTTTTTACACACTATGTCCTTCTCGACCTAGGTATATAAATGGTAACCTGACAAAGCTGGGGTAATAATACAGGCAGGACCCTCTGGTAGAGCTTTGGCAACACTGAAGAGGCTACCCTGGATAAATAAGACCTTATTATTAGATAATGATAATGAAAATCATTTACAATGAGATTTTGGTATAAACTGTCCGTAATTACTTTACTTTTAATTTTTTTCTGCAATCATTATATACAGTACATATATTTATATGCAGAATTCATTGCACTTTTACAGTGTATGCAGGAGAAATCTATGTCCCAAAAAAGTTAGTCTGAAAAAAAAAGAGAGTAAATTTTACGAGTTCATCAGTAAAAATTTGTTCTAGATCAAATGAAGAGTAATAGGATGTTATTGCATTTTTAAGTTTGGCTAATTTCGCCAAAACAGTTCTTGTACAGTGGATATGAATATGCAAAATGAGTGAGCTGACCGTGCCATGACCTCTCAATTTTCCATTGAACGTGTACAAAAAAAAAAAAATGATGAAAAATAGAATTTTCTGTGATTGAAGTCCTAAACGTGATGTTATCTTATGGTTGAATAACTTAAGAATTTATCAGTTAGATATATCAAAATATGAGCCTCGGGCAAAATTGCGTTTGAATGAAAAACTTGTATTGTATGTACAAATTATAGGGCAAGTTGTGAGGAGATGGCATGCTAACTTCGCCATTTGCATATTCATATCGACTCTTCAAGAACTGTTTCCACAAAAATAAGCATAACTTCCTCATTTTCATCCGATTTCGATCAAACTTTTACCGTTGAACTCGCAATATTTACTCTTTCTTACCAGACTAAGTTATATTTGGACTGGATTTCCCCTTCAAGCATAAAACTGCAATAGTGGAATTTGTTCTAGCGGGAATACTTTCTCTCGCTCTGCCTGCTAGGACAGGTTCCTTAAGTTCTTTTAAAAAAAATTCATTTCATTCATTTCCACATAAAGAAGTGACTCTTTCATAATCTTAAACATGGGGAACCAATAGAAGCACATTGTGCCTGTCTGTAAAGGCCCCATACGGCATGAGACATAATTACATTTTTAATTCCGCGGAATGAAATAGTAATATATATTATGATATTACAAGCAAAAACGTTCTCTTTTTCATTTTCGCGTTATTTTCATGTCGTGTGACATGGGCAGAGATTTCAACTTGTACAGTGAAACGTGAGAGAACGATACATGTTAATACATGGATATGCATAACGTGTAAACATGTATTATAAATTCATATTATATTATAATAATTATAAATTTTTCATGCACACATGTATGCATTTATATTTTCCACACTGCTTATATATGCATGTCATTATCTTATTCTTGTGTGTGTATGTGTGTGTGTATTTGCGCGTGTGCCTGTAGCGAATGTTATCCCCAGACTCGCCCCTGCCGTCTTCACCGTGAACAAGAGACCGCGCTCTGTTTTCTGCCCGGAGGAGTCGGCTGACCCAACGTGCTGTCCACGGAGCTTTAGCATCCAGTACTACGTTCCCTCGAACATCGCACGGCACGTATTTCCAGAGATTGGAGAAAGTAGCTCTGATCCCACGGAGTTCTGGTCTTCAATTAGGTCTATATCCAGCGTCGTACCCTTACGTATGGCAAGCCTTTTTTACATTTTAAAGTTAATTTCTGATACCACAAATTTTGTGATATCAAAAAAAATCAAATGTTTTATATCAAGAATTCAATTTGTGATATCAACAATTAAATTTGTGATATCACAAATTCCCGTAAGTGTAGCACATGAACTTAATTTGTGATATCAAGAAATCGAATTTGTGATATCACAAAATCCATTCTTGATATCACAAATTCAATTTGAGATATCACTAAGTGAATTTGTGATATCAGAAATTCGAATTCTTGATATCAAAAATAGGTTTCACGTGAAAAACCAATGGTAATTCGTGATATCACAAAATGATTTTGTGATATCACAAATTCGAATTTGTGATATCACGAAATAAATTTGTGATATCACTAATTTGAATTTGTGATATCACGAATTGAATTATTGATATCACAAATTCGAATGTGTGATATCAGTAATTCACAGGGAATTCGAGCGTTAGTTCAGTGCAGTAAATCCCTGTGAATTCGAGCGTTAGTTGAGCGCAGAAATACACAGTGAATTCGAGCGTTAGTTTTGCGCTGAAATTCAACTGTGAATTCGAGCGTTAGTTGAGCACAGAAATACACAGGGATTTCGAGCGTTAGTTCAGTGCAGTAAATCCCTGTGAATTCGAGCGTTAGTTGAGCGCAGAAATACAAAGTGAATTCGAGCGTTAGTTTTGCGCTGAAATTCAACTGTGAATTCGAGCGTTAGTTGAGCACAGAAATACACAGGGATTTCGAGCGGTCGTTAAGTGCAGAAAAATCGCTGTGACTTCGAGCATTAGTTTAGCGCAGAAATACAAAGTGAATTCGAGCGTTAGTTTTGCGCTGGAATTCAACTGTGAATTCGAGCGGTTTTTTTTTAGCGCAGAAATACACAGGGAATTGGAACATTACTTTTGAGCTGATATTCAGATGGAATGTATACTACTGCTAACTTTTTTTAGAACGATGTTCAAAATACAAATAACTATATATGAGAGATTTACACGTCCATCATTCCCTAAATGATCATCAAGGTATATGCGATGAATTGATACAAATCAATTGTTTTGCAACATGTTATCATGAATTTAATGATACTATGTTCACTTAGGGCCTACATTTAATTCATAGTTTCGGTCCTCAAATTGTCATCTATTACTACATTATTGTTAATTATGATACATTTTTCATGTGGTAATCACCTTTACAGTAAGACTCTTCCACCAAATCGATGATAATTATGTGTGGTTGTATGTGTATGTGTGTTATAAAAGCATGCCATGTGTTTGTATCGCGGAGGACCGACCGAGGGCAATCACCCCTCTGGTCTGTGTATGTCAGCAGCGGAGAATAAGATAGAGAGACTGTGAGTCATGCAGGGTACGAGAGGGAGTAGTAAACTTGCCAAATGTCCACCATGTGTCCATGGTAACATAGCATGTTACCACCGTGTTGTCCTCCGCTGATTTATGAAAAGATGAAAGATGAAAAGATGGTAAGATTACTTATCAAATGTCCATGGTAACATACACCTATACCTATTTGGATTCTTTAATCACTTTAAAACACTTCAAGACAGAAACTACTTTTGTGTTGTCCTCCGCTGATTTATGAAAATATGAAAGATGAAAAGATGGTAAGATGAATTATCATTGCTACCCCTAATTGAAATCGATAAAAGGTATAAGACGTGCTAAGCGTTTTACCATACATATATAGCAATGTTTTGTTGTTTTTTTTTTCAGCCTGACTATTCCTGGGATTCTGTGAATGATGATGACGCCACTGGTAGAAGTCAGGATCCTACTGTCCAAGAGGTATACAGCACATGTGTTCTTGACATTTCTCACAATTTGGCAAAATAATCCCTAACAACAAGAAAACAACAACAACATTGCAGGTAATTCTTTAATGACGGAGAATGTGCAAGGTAAACCTCTCTCATACTACTGCAGCGGACGTAACCCATCGTATTAAGGCACTGTGTGATGCCCCAGTCACACAGTGCCTTATACGCTGGGTTACGTCCGCCGCGGATAGATACGGATGAATGGACGCAGGGGGACGCAGCGTGGATGCAGGCATCCGCAGGGTCGTATGTAGACGTAACTGTCCGTAACTAATCCGTAAAGAAACGCAAACTGACGGGGCCAAGCCTGCGAAATTTTGAAATGTTCAAAATTTCGCAGAGTTACTTCACGGATTCAGACTTACGCAAGTAACCGTAGTTATCCGTAACTTTCCGTAACTGAACGTAACGATCCGTAGCTTAGACGCAGACCATCCGCAACTAAGTTTACCCCCCGTCCATTTGCGGTTATTCCCGTCCACCGTAAGTATCCGAAATTAAACGCAAGTTAACGTATCACAACATTTACGACCGCTTACGGACATTTACGGACAGTTACAGATGCTGCGGACAATTGCGTCCTTTGGCATTTTCCATTTTCCTCTCCCATGGGAATAGAGACTCATGGCAAATTACTAGTACACCACCCGTGTTGTTAAGCTGCAGCGCATTGTATCTGAAGGGATAATGCAACTCAGTATATAGGAGCGGTATAGTGGCAGAACGCCTGCATGGTCAAGTTATGAAATTTCTCTCGCAAATGGTAATTTTAGGTGGCACCCATATACATATGACATTGTTGACCCTCGGTACTGAACTTGTTTTTCTTGCATTCTCTAAATGTATGTTATTCGAAAAAGGTCAATATTTTGGGTAGGGAATGGGGTTACATCATTACTTTTCTGGCCGGGATTGGATGTGGGGCAGTGATAAACTATATTAAATGAGAACGACTGTATTTCTATAAAGTCTCAAAGGGAATGGCTAGTAACTGATCAGTGGGAATCATTGGGAATGCAGGGGATGATTGTTCAAATCCTTGTGGGATTCATTTAAGAGTACATTAAATATCTATTGTTGTGTGAAAATTATTTGCTTCAGAATGGTCTCATATTCAAGTAATGTGCATGACTGCACATTGTTTGGGCGATAGTTAACGGGCCTTTAACGATCGCCCCGTCACTGTATACAGGCATGCTAACCTGGAAACATTGAACTGCGCATTACTTGAATATGAGGCCATTCTGAAGCAAATAATTTTCACACAACGAGAGATATATAATGTACTCTTAAATGAATCCCACAAGGATTGGAACAATAATCCCCCAGCATTCCCACTGATTCCCACTGATCAGGTACTATAGCCATCCCCTTTAACCACTTTAAACTCCATGGAATGCGTATTACATTCTTTATTTTATATTTTGAAAATGGAGGGGTGTTCTACAGTCCAGATGTTTATTTTTTTATATCTGGAAACTTATCAAGCATTACGGTAACTTTATCATATCAGTCTCCTTAACATAACGCATGATCATGACTATCGATGCACAATTACAGCTAAAGCAAAGCTTGTCTATTCCATAAGTGTAATTTATTTGTTCCTACTCTATTACTAGTATTTAACTTATCGATCTAAATTACATTTTATTTATGGTATAATTATGCTATATACTGGACATTGATGATGTGTATATTCATATTTAAGTTGCACAAAATCAATTCAAACTTACAGTTCAAAATTTCATTTTTCCTCTATTGCTGTAAAAGGAAGGCGAAAAGTCTTCACAAGTTGTACGTGACATAACTTCAGCTTTTCCCTAATGTACAATATAAGACAGTCCGATACGTGATAACCTTGTTGTCATAATATACGAACTGAGCAGGGATCGTCAGAGAAAACCACATTGTCCATAATTATTCATAACAATCTGTAACTATCCGTAACTCTCCGCAAGTATTCAGAAGTATTCGGAAGTTTACGCAAGTCGAAAAAACAAATAAGGTGTCAATTCGTAAGATTATGCCGCAAGTGGACGCAGGTGTCCGCATCTGATCGTATCTGTCCGTATCACCTGCATTTTTTCCGTATTTTTTTTGTTGTAAAAAATTCTTGTGACGGCAAGGGATCCGCGAGAGTCCGCAGGAAAAATGACTTTTTGGACGTAACTCCGGACGAAGAGCATTACGTGACTGGGGCCTGACTGGGGCATTACGATGGGTTACGTCCGCCACGGATAGATACGGATGAGTGGACGCAGGGGGACGCAGCGTGGACGCAGGCATCCGCTGGGTCGTATGTAGACGTAACTGTCCGTAACTAATCCGTAAAGAAACGCAAAATGATGGGGCCAAGCCTGCGAAATTTGGAAATGTTCAAAATTTCGCAGAGGCACTCCACGGATGCAGACTTACGCAAGTAACCGTAACTAAACGTAGTTATCCGTAACTGAACGTAACGATCCGTAGCTTGGACGCAGGCCATCCGCAACCAAGTTTACCTCCCGTCCATTTGCGTTTATTCCCGTCCACCGTAAGTATCCGAAATTAACCGCAAGTTAACGTATCACAACATTTACGACCGCTTACGGACATTTACGGACAGTTACAGATGCTGCGGACAATTGCGTCCTTTGGCATTTTCCATTTTCCTCTCCCATGGGAATAGAGACTCATGGCAAATTACTAGTACACCACCCGTGTTGTTAAGCTGCAGCGCATTGTATCTGAAGGGATAATGCAACTCAGTCGGAGCGGTGGAGTGGCAGAACGCCTGCATGGTCAGTTATGAAATTTCTCTCGCAAATGGTAATTTTAGGTGGCACCCATATATTATGACATTGTTGACCCTCGGTGCTGAACTTGTTTTTCTTGCATTCTCTAAATGTATGTTATTCGAAAAAGGTCAATATTTTGGGTAGGGAATGGGGTTACATCATTACTTTTCTGGCCGGGATTGGATGTGGGGCAACGATAAACTATATTAAATGAGAACGACTGTATTTCTATAAAGTCTCAAAGGGAATGGCTAGTAACTGATCAGTGGGAATCAGTGGGAATGCAGGGGTGATTGTTCAAATCCTTGTGGGATTCATTTAAGAGTACATTAAATATCTATTGTTGTGTGAAAATTATTTGCTTCAGAATGGTCTCATATTCAAGTAATGTGCGTGACTGCACATTGTTTGGGCGATAGTTAACGGGCCTTTAACGATCGCCCCGTCACTGTATACAGGCATGCTAACCTGGAAACATTGAACTGCACATTACTTGAATATGAGGCCATTCTGAAGCAAATAATTTTCACACAACGAGAGATATATAATGTACTCTTAAATGAATCCCACAAGGATTGGAACAATAATCCCCCAGCATTCCCACTGATTCCCACTGATCAGGTACTATAGCCATCCCCTTTAACCACTTTAAACTCCATGGAATGCGTATTACATTCTTTATTTTATATATTGAAAATGGAGGGGTGTTCTACAGTCCAGATGTTTATTTCTTTATATCTGGAAACTTATCAAGCATTACGGTAACTTTATCATATCAGTCTCCTTAATATAACGCATGATCATGACTATCGATGCACAATTACAGCTAAAGCAAAGCTTGTCTATTCCATAAGTGTGATTTATTTGTTCCTACTCTATTACTAGTATTTAACTTATCGATCTAAATTACATTTTATTTATGGTATAATTATGCTATATACTGGACATTGATGATGTGTATATTCATATTTGAGTTGCACAAAATCAATTCAAACTTACAGTTCAAAATTTCATTTTTCCTCTATTGCTGTAAAAGGAAGGCGAAAAGTCTTCACAAGTTGTACGTGACATAACTTCAGCTTTTCCCTAATGTACAATATAAGACAGTCCGATACGTGATAACCTAATATACGAACTGAGCAGGGATCGTCAGAGAAAACCACATTGTCCATAATTATTCATAACAATCTGTAACTATCCGTAACTCTCCGCAAGTATTCAGAAGTATTCGGAAGTGTACGCAAGTCGAAAAAACAAATAAGGTGTCAATTCGTAAGATTATGCCGCAAGTGGACGCAGGTGTCCGCATCTGATCATATCTGTCCGTATCGCCTGCATTTTTTCCGTATTTTTTTTGTTGTAAAAAATTCTTGTGACGGCAAGGGATCCGTGAGAGTCCGCAGGAAAAATGACTTTTTGGACGTAACTCCGGACGCAGAGCATTACGTGACTGGGGCCTGACTGGGGCATTACGATGGGTTACGTCCGCCACGGATGGATACGGATGAGTGGACGCAGGGGGACGCAGCGTGGAAGCAGGCATCCGCTGGGTCGCATGTAGACGTAACTGTCCGTAACTAATCCGTAAAGAAACGCAAAATGATGGGGCCAAGCCTGCGAAATTTGGAAATGTTCAAAATTTCGCAGAGGCACTCCACGGATGCAGACTTACGCAAGTAACCGTAACTAAACGTAGTTATCCGTAACTGAACGTAACGATCCGTAGCTTGGACGCAGGCCATCCGCAACCAAGTTTACCTCCCGTCCATTTGCGTTTATTCCCGTCCACCGTAAGTATCCGAAATTAACCGCAAGTTAAAGTATCACAACACTTACGACCGCTTACGGACATTTACGGACAGTTACGGATGCTGCGGACAATGGCGTTCTTTGGCGTTTTCCATTTCCCTCTCCCATGGGAATAGAGACTCATGGTATTAAACTACACCACCCGTGTTGCTAAGCTGCAGTGCATTGTATCTGAAGGAATACTGCAACACACTCCGAGCGGTGGAGTGGCAGAACCGCTGCATGGTCAGTTATGAAATTTCTCCCACAAATGGTAATTTTACGTGGCTCCAATATACAGATGACATTGTTGACCCTTGGTGCTGAACTTATTTTTCTTTCCCTCTCTGAATGTATATTATTCAAGTTATTCGAAAAAGGTCAATATTTTGGGTAGGGAAAGGGGTTACAGCATTACATTTACTTTTCTGGCCGGGGAGGATGTGGGGCAGCGATAAACTATATAAAATGAGAACGACTGTATTTCTATAAAGTTTTAACCACTTTACACTCCAGGGAATGTGTATTACATTTTTTTTTTTGTATATTGGAAATGGAGGGGTGTTCTAAAGTCTAGATGTTTATCCTTTTATATCTGGAAACTTATCGGGCATTACGGTAACTTTATTATATCAGTCTCCTTAACATAACCCAGTAAGTCATGACTATCGATACACAAATACAGCTAAATCAAAGTTTGTCTATTCCATTACTGTAATTTATTATTTCTTACTCTATTGTTTAACTTATCGATCTAGATTATAGTTTATTTGGGGTATAATTACGCTATGTATACTGGACATTGATGATGTATATTCATGTTTGAGTTGCACAAAATCAATTCAAACTTAGAGTTGAAAATTTCATTTTTTCTTCTATTGCTGTAAAACAAATAAAAGGAATGCGAAAAGTCTTCACAAGTTGTACGTGACATTATTTCAGCTTTTCCCTAGTGTACAATATAAGACAGTCCGCTATGTGATAACCTTGTTGTCATAATACACTAATTGAGCAGGGATCGTCAGAGAAAACCACATTGTCTATATTATTCATAACAATCTGTAACTATCCGTAACTCTCCGCAAGTATTCAGATTATTCGGAAGTTTAAGCAAGTCGAAAAAACAAATAAGGTGTCAATTCGTAAGATTATCCGCAAGTGGACGCAGGTGTCCGCATCTGATCGTATCAGTCCGTATCGCCTGCATTTTTTTCCGTATTTTTTTGTAAAAAATTCTTGTGACGGCAAGGGATCCGCGAGAGTCCGCAGGAAAAATGACATTTTTGGACGTAACTCCGGACGCAGCTGTGACTGGGGCCGAACTGTACCGCACCGTACCTGCGCCAGAGGAGCGCTCGAACGCACCCAATGTCTACGATTGAATTCTTTCTTTCAATTTAATTTCAATTTCAATTTCAGATTTAAGTTCAATCTACAAGTTTTTTTTTTCAAGAATTCAAGGTACAAATGAAAAACACAATAACACCGATTTTGGTTAAGTCACATTTTCGAAGGAAGATGAAGTGTTCAAACAAAATCAAAAAATCATTCTGACAGCCCTTTCCTTCAAGAACGATTTAAAAACTATTCTGAAGGATTTACAAAAAAAAAAAGTAAAGGGGGGGGGGGGGTAAGTAAATGGTGCAAGTGCAGGGGGAGGGGAGTCACAAATGGTCAGGCTTAATTTCACTTTAACCTAAGCAATATACCACACACACACACACACACACACACACACATATAGATATATAATTTTCTTAAAGGAACCATAGATCAAAATGACTTTATGAATTTGTTGTAATTGTCAATACTACACTAGATTTCAGTATATTTCCTTAAACATTATTATTCATATTCATCTATCATCATTAACTTTAATTTGCTACAAAAATCAAGAAATGAATTGCTGCGGATGATTAGGGAGAGCATGCCATATACCAGATCCATGATGTCTTGATTTATGAGCCACCAGGATTCATGCCTTACTTAAATGAATGTTATTACATACATACTGATTGGATATGAATGATTCTTTTTTGCATGAAAAATAATAATAAAAAGCTTTAGGTAACATTTAAATTTGGTATACTGAAATACGAATGTTGCTGTTTAATAAGCATTGATATAATCCAATTTTAGAACTTTTAACGAATGAAAAAAAAAATCAGTATACGCTATAAATGTGACATTTGTACAAATTCTCACAGTCCTTTGCAAAATAAAAGTCTTTTCAATTAGAATTTACCACTTGAATGTTAAATCTTACAAATAACGTACTTATAAGTAGTGCGTGTTTCTGCGTGTCTACTAGCATTTTGCAGTTAAAGAAGTAAAATTCTTACAAATATTCTTCTTTCTCTGCACACTAAACAATTAGCGCCGAAAATATTGAAGGGCACAGCGAATTGTTGCTGGCTAGGAATGTCGCATTTTAGAAATAACGCATGCTTTTCAGGAATAATGCAAACAGAAGTGTTGTTTTTTGTCAAAGCAATTCATTAACACCTGCGGTAGAGCGCAACATGCATGGGCACAAATGAGAGTTCCCTAACAGTACGAGTATTAGACTTCACATCACTCAGAAAGCTACAAAGTTTTTAACAAATAGGGAAAGGTGAATATTCACCTTTTTCATTGACATAGCAACAGCTGCACGTACAAAAAACCTTTCCTTCTCCAAGGCTGCTTGGAACCGGTTCACTCAAATCATTTACATCAATCAATATTTACCCCGACTTTACAGAAACCTTTCAATCTTGTCAACAAAACTAACATATTTACGTCTCCCTTCAGTGCGCAGACACACACACACTCACACACACACACACACACACACACACACACACACACACACAAACCACACAAGGACGTCTTGTCCTCCGCTGTCTAAACAGGGTAATTTGAAACACAAGATATAAGATATCACTAACATTACTTTAGTCGGTGAATCAAAAGGGTTTGATTATTTAAAAAAAAAAGAGCTATAACAAATTTATTTTTTTTTTCTAATTGTTCCTCCCAAACAAAACTTTTGCTCCAGTAAAAAGGTGCATACGTTAAAGTCGTATTCGTAACATACACCTATACCTATTTGGATTCTTTAATCACTTTAAAACACTTCAAGACAGAAACTACTTTTGTGTTGTCCTCCGCTGATTTATGAAAAGCTGAAAGATGAAAAGATGGTAAGATGAATTATCATTGCTACCCCTAATTGAAATTGATAAAACGTATAAGACGTGCTAAGCGTTTTACCATACATATATAGCAATGTTTTGTTGTTGTTGTTTTTTTCAGCCTTCCTATTCCTGGGGTTCTGTGGATGATGATGACGCTACTGGTAGAAATCACGACCCTGCTGTCCAAGAGGTACAGTGCATGTGTTCTTGACATTTCTCACAATTTGGCAAAATAACCCCTAACAACAAGAAAACAACAACAACAACATTGTAGGTAATTCTTTAATGACGGAGAATGTGCAAGGTATACCTCTCTCATACTAATCGATAAAATGCATTGTGAGTCTTATCGCCGGGACACTATTTTGTCAGGTCCATGATATCTTATTTCCACAGACAAATTCAAACCGGAAATTCTATATTAAACTTCAAACCTGTTGGTGCATTTTTTGTTCGTGGAGTCTTTATGTGTATTACTTTTCTACTTTTCAGACCACGGACGCACCGCCAATAACTGATGGGGACAACCCCACTCCTCGTTCCAATGACAATAATCACAATCCTCATGTTGATCAGGTATGATTAATCATTTTCTTTGATCAATAAAATTACAGTGAACTCAACTCGTTCTCTGCTTTAATTACTTGGATTTCAACAATTAAGTTCTGAAGTGGTGCAATTTTTGTTCGTGGAGTATTTACAGTATGTATATTACTTTTCTACTTTTCAGACTACGGACGAATTGCCAATACCTGATGGGGACAACCCAACTCCTCGTTCCAATGACAGTAATCAAAATCCTCTTCTTGATCGGGTATGATTAGTCATTTTCTTTGATCAGTAAAATTATATTGAACTCAACTTGTTCTCTGCTTTAATTACTTGAATTTCAGGCAATTAAGTTCTAAAGTAAAAAAAAAGAAGAAGAATGCAACCAATATTGCAACTGATTGACAAATTGCCCTACATCAACGTAAATAAGTGTGATTTCGAAGTATAGTTCAGTTGCCACTGGTCGAATTCTGGTTGATTGGCCGTGGTCTTTCGCAACCTGAAAGTGCGTTTTTTTTTGTAACTGTTCACACTGTTGTTTCTGACGGGCGAGTAGCCAGTGCAGACGGTAAAAGATAGCTTGTATCAGTTTCTGTTTTTGTTTTTGTTTTGCTTTTGTTTATTTCTTTTTTTTGGGGGGGGGGGCAGTGGCTCCAAACGCTGTTAAAAGGGTGATGCAGGTTTGGTTGAGATGAAAATTCAGTTTTTAACTTTTTGCGAGATGATTGTAAACCGCTTTCGCAAGAAATACCAGAGAGTACAAATTCTACGAGGAATTCATGGTTTATTTGATACAAATTGTCTTGAAATGACTGCGATATCCAACCCATCCACCTTTTATCAGGACCACTTTGTTTCACTCTATTTTTCGATATCTCTGCCATTTCAAAACAAATTTTGATCAAATATACTTTTAATTCCTCTTAGAATTGTACGGTGTATAATATTTCATATGAATGGTTTCTAATTATCTAGTAAAAAAAAAAATTAAAACCTGAATCTCCATTTCAAACCAAAACTATACCATCTCTATAGAGCACTGTGTTCGATGTTGCGATCCATCACAGAAACAGACTGTACGCTGATGATGGGGTGCAGGCAGAAAGGGCAATTTTGTGGGACATCTTGGGAGTCGGTGCAGGTTTTCAAATATCAAGGTCTGTTTCACCAGGGAGGTGCCACCTCCCTGGTTCCACCGAAACACCCAGCTCAGCAATAGCATCTAAAAGCGCTTCTCCTGCTGTATTCTCATTTGAAGTACATGTACCTGGGATGCAGTAGAGTATAAAGGGGAGATTTTGGTCCCTGTCATGAATCTTAAGGGCGAACATGGCGTTTAAGAGCTGCGTTTGTTTTGTTTGTTTGTTTGTTCATTTCCATCAAAGAGATGGCTGGATAGCCCATATTCAGCTATGTTAAGCTGGTCTTCCATGGGGTCCAGTTGGATGTGAGGTGGGACCACTTCACCGGGTTAAACACCCTGCTCTTTGCGATGAATGAATGAAGCGGGATCTTTACGTGCATGAGTTGTTACTCTCTCATACACGGGACCTCCATTTTACATCTTATCCGAGGGTGACTGTTTTGCCTCTTGCTAGAGGGGACGGTATAATTAGACATAACATTGCTCAGTCTAGACTGGGGTTCGAACCCGGGCCGCGTGATCGTGAGGTAGACGCGCTACCGAATGAGCCAAATCACCGCTATTCAGTTTCGAGTGCTTTTCTTCTCTCCTCGATGGCTGGTATCTTTTTGTTCTCAATACTAGAAGATGTCAACCTTTTTCTGCTTGCGCGGCATGCTGTAGTTGACGAAGGGTTCATCATGTACATATATAAATGATTGCATTCCTTTAACCATAACCTCGAGCATGTGGAGACTTTTCTTCTTCTTTTTATGAAATCCTCCACGTTTCCCTTTTTCGCACATTATTGTCTAGTCGTAGACATCCTGAGCATTATCTTTGTTGATTTTTTTTCTAAACGTAGATATACATCTGCATACATCTTCATACGAACTTCTCATTTTGACGAAAAAAAATATAACATAATTAATGACTGGTGAAATGTTTTTGATTTGATTTATTTGAGCTTTCAATCAGATACAAATTGAATACAAATTTTAAAAGCACAAAGACAGAGAAGAGCAAGTTTTCAATTCGATTCAATTCAATTCAGAGGTTTTACTTTCACTTCTTTCAACAGAATGTATAAACAGTATAAATTCGACATGCGTTTGAAGGAATGATACATACATAGCAAAGAATAACATTTGTCAGTAGTCGTTACAAAATGAGGTATTTTTCATACAAACATATTTATACATTCTGCGAAAAAAAGTGAAGGTACCCACTCAAAAGACTGTGCTTGTACAATGTTTGCACCTCACAAGAGAAAAAAAATAGGTTCAGTGAATTAAAACGATAATAATACACAAATAGATACACATTATTGCATTGAGCGGTATACACACAGAAACATAAAATAGAATACACATTTTTTTTTCTTCAGAATATAACCGAGATAACTGAATGCAGGAGACCGCCAGCGTAAGCAATTAATCTTAAAATGGAGGGGGCCTTGAAATGGACGGGGATGAAGATGATTGGGAGATGTGGACGGAATTTTCTTCCAAGAATCTGGACAGAACTCGTGGCGCAGGCATTATTTCGGCTGAAGGGTCCTTGTTCAATATCAATAGATACACTGTTAAATTATACACAGCAAACATGAACATTAACACATATTCACAACATATTTCCACGCAAACACCTCACATCTTGCACAATGCACAATGCACCACTGCACTTTTTCCCCTCATTCTTCCCTCCCTTTCTCCTTATCGCATTTCAGTGAGTGGTGACTTATTATGTTATATTCTTACAATGTTGTATTGTTTAGACAATCATTTCTGAGACCATTGCCCTCGTCAAGCGCTTGCTTATGACGATGGTCTCCTGAATTTCTGTACATCAAGAATTGCCTATAATTTGTCTTGAGCAAGAGATATACTGCAGCTTATGTTTGCATAAATGTTTGCACAAAATAGTTTATTTTCATTTTGAATTGTATCAATATTTGAATTTAATCATTTATTTGCTTCAATGGTCAGATTCAATTTAAACTGTGCCCAATTCGTTTGCTCAATTCATTTATGTATGAAAAAGAAATTCAGAACAAACTCAAACTCAAACTCAAAACTATACAATCCCTTTAACTTTTCGGCGGCTTATAGTGTCGAATATCTTTTAATCAAAGACATCCAAAACAAAGCTACAAATTGAAAGAGAACTTAAATCAAGTGTGCTTCACCGCACCCTTCTATACTCTCTGATGATGTCTACGATCGGCATGGGGCAGGAGAGGCAGTGCAGTAGGCCTATCAGTGTACGGAATACGGCACTGATTAAGAGCAGAGCCTTCTAGAAGGCTCTGATTAAGAGGCAGTATATAGCACCCTCTGTCGTCGCACTTTGCCTGTTGAATCGTTCAGGGCTCACTCGGGTAAATAATTCCCCATGAGAGGCGTGTGTTCAAATAAAAAGTTCAAAAAATTCTGGCAAATAGCTGGGAGAAATGAGGTGTTTCGTTTTCACTAACTTGGATAAGTGAGATATACCCTTTCGTCCACCAAATTTCCAAGGCGGGTTCTTCAGCTCAAACTCTGTTCAAGAGTTCGCAAAGGCAGACTACGAGTTCTTTTCACTAAAAAAAAAATCACTTTCTGTACATGCACCCATTGAAACATAGTCCTTTTAAGTTCCATGAGAAAAGCTTTCATCTTTCAACCAAAATGCAGTTTGCAGAGGAAATCATACTCAATATCTGCAGCTATTCATTTTTTTTCCAAACTGTATTATTGTTTTTTTAATCAATTTTTTTCTCTATTTATTTTGGTGTCTTTGGTACGATTTTGTGAAGGGGTCTGGGACATTCCATTTTATTTACAGGTGTGAGCCCTTTAGCTGTACCCCTGTTTCTCTCGTTATCATGTTTGTGCAGGTTACGATTCTTTGGATGGTCTCATCCTGCCATATCGCTCTGAAATCCTCATACCGACGGAACGCGGCGATTAGGCCTATTGACACCATCACCGACACCACCATTACGGCTACCATGACATGCATATTGGATGAGGAGCTTGGACACCGTAACCGTCGTGAGTTCAATGGTCTTCTCGAGATTGTTTGATTCCTGTCTATTCTCAAACGAGCCAGAAAATACTACACGCGGCTGATACCTGTTTCTTTGCTTTAAAGGAGAAAATCCAATCCAAGAATAAGTTGGTCTGATAAAGAAGGGTAACATCTTACGAATTCAACTGTAAAAATTTGACTGAAATCGGATGAAAAATAAGGCAGATATTAAATTTTGAAGTTTTGCTAATTCCTACAAAATAGTTCTTCATCAGTGGATATAAATATGCAAATGAGTGAGCTGACCATGTCATAACCTAACAATTTTCCATTGATCAAGTACAAAATATGACATGAATTCAATGTTCTGTCATTGAAGTCTGAAACGTGATGCTATTCCTGGTTGAGTAATTTCAGAATAGTGATCAGTTAGATATATCAGTATTTGAGCCTCGGGCATGATTGCGTTTGAATGAAATACTGAAAATTTCAAAATTTTATGTACAAACTATATGGCAAGTTGTGAGGGGATGACGTGCTCACTTTGGCATTTGCATATTCATATTGAACGTTCAAGAACCGTTTTCCCCAAAAATAGCGAAATTTCAAAATGTCATAGCCTCCTTATTTTTCATCCGATTTTGTTCAAAATATTACCGTTGAACTCTTAATATTTTACTCTTTTTTATCAGACTAACTTATATTTGGACTGGATTTCACCTTTAACTGGTCAGATCTCCCTCTCGACGTTCCCTCTCCCTCTCCCTCTCTTTCTCTTTCTTTCTGTTTTGAATTTTTTCGCTCTTTTCAGTTTTCCGTCTCTATTCTTTCCCATTCCTATTTTCCATTCTTTATTTAGGGGACATAATAATCTTTCATCGTGTGATGTACACATACTCCTACTATTAATAGATGTCTCCAACCTCTTACACACTTGGTCCTTGACCGTTTGCGACCATTTTTTTTTTTGGGGGGGGGGGAGGGGGTCGCACGACAGGCTGCAACCTTCGATCTCATCAGGTTGCAAAGAGGCTCCAACAGATACAACGGCAGTCGTACACAGAAGCGACTAGCCTGCAACGAATGCGAGTGTTCGCACCGACAGCCAGCGATCTGTCGTACAACACCCCGAGAAAAAAATAATCAAAAACACTACATCTCGAGTGTGCAGGCGGTCGCAAACTGGTCGCAGACCAAGTGTGAAAGGGGCTTAAAGCCACATCATATAACTGTAACGTAATCTCTGGTATATTAACCACTATATAGAGAGAAAATGTTGTTTCCAATTTTATCATCACTATACGTACCAGTGTTTGCAAATGTAAAAAAAAATAAAATAAAAATAACAATAAGGCGCTTGAGAGATCGCGCAAATTATAAAGTTCAAAATCAATGACTGTTAGTGACTCAACATCGTAGTTTCTGCGGATAGGAACAAGTTACAAAACCATCATCAGTAATCACGATGACAGTGATTGTAGCCTTACAATTCATGTTTTGTGACTAGGCTTGTGCTAGCATCAGAATCCTTTTAACAATTTGAAATAACCCCCCCCCCCCCCCCCAAAAAAAAAAAAAGTTTATTGCCCTCATTTACCTAACACAAAGAAGTCGTCAAAACCCTGATGAAAATTCGACGCAGTGCTTCCATGGGTATTTTCTTGTACAACATTATGATAAGGATTATAGAAAGAGACGCCATCATTATGATCTACATGATCTAGACAACATTACAAATAAAGCATCAGACAGTGCGTTCATGACGTTAATGCCGGATAGTCAATCTACACGTTCTTACCGCATTCTCTTTTGAACACATTTTCTGCTTTTAAAAGACATGTCCAACTTCATATACATGTAGATTGAGTGAATGCAGCGGATAATCCGTTCAAAAGTAATTGATTTTTTAAGTTTCGCCAGACTACCAGAGTGCATGATGTCACATGCGTAGAAAGATATTAAGAAAATATAAAAAAAATTTCACCAGTTTTTGGAAAAAGTGCACATTACCTCTACTTGTCACTGACGTATAAAAATGCAAGTCAAGTGTTCTTTTATTATGCAAGAGAAGTGAAAATATGCTGAATTTTCTTTATATTTTCCTTATATCGTTCTACACAAGTCATGTGACATCGAAAGCTGTAGTATTCTCCTCATGCAGCAGTGACTGCGCAGAAACTTCAAAAAATATTACTTTTGAACGGATTGTCTAATTTTCCTCAAACTTTCACTGATGTGTTGTACTAATATTGCTGCATTTACTCAATCCATATGTCTATGAAGGTGAATTTTCCTTTTAACAATTCAACTGCTTTCGCCCATGTCCACTTTGCTTCGAGAGGAAATGCCTTGCTCACATTGTATACGTTACTTCCGTTTTATTTTAATACTCTTTAGAGACAATTTGAAGATGACTTGTGTATGTTCCTGTAAGTCAATCATTAAATGACACTTTTCTTCATCAGTGCGGTCTGTCTTTTCGTAATTTTTCAACTGATTGGCGATATTGGGATTGATAAACTGACGGTGATGCAAGACCATTCCAGACAGTTGCTATGGCAACGCGCAGGATGCAGTATGTGACTGGAGATCAAGGATGCCTGAGTGTTGTGCATGTTGTGAAGAAGTATGACAGGATATGTGGGCGGATGAGAATGTATCATCGTGAAAGTAGTAGTGTGAGCCAATTGTGGAGTATGATAAAATGCTTTAAAGGCATTATTTACCATTTGCAGATGAAACAAAACCCAGCTTTTGTGCTTAAAAAAGTTCTAAAAGGTGAGTTAGGAATAGAAACAACCAATGTAAAGATTTGAATCAGTATAATCCATGTTAAGTATTGTTAAATATACAAAATGACATTGTGAGCAATAATGTTTATAAAAATTGTCTCTAGACTAAACCGTCTACAATCATGGTTTAGTCTGAAAAATAGTGATATCTCCTGATATCTTTATTACGGAAACTTTATATGGTGTAGGATGTTTTGTGATAGACTAACCTACACATGCATCAAATGTGATATGTCGAACATTTTTTTTTAATCACTGTTCTCAATGGTAAACAGTACCTTTAAACTCATGATCTCTCACACCCTTGCAGCGGCCGCGGAACGTTTTTGTTTGTTTGTTTTGTGGGGATATGCTAATTATGAATGAGACATCAGCAACGGAGGGGCGCCCCCATGTGGCAGGCACCTCTCTGCTTGCTGTTCACAGGACTCCTGTCGAGTGCTTGTCTTTATTGACTGCACGACCTCCCACCCGAACCCACGTGCCGTATAACCATCTCCATCATATAGACACACATACCCACACACACCGTCTTCACATCAATCCTGCCTTCTCCATCTCTCTCTCTCATCCCCCACATTTCGGCCCACCCCCCTACAACTGGCGACGAGGATGGGATGGGAGGATACAGCATAGTCAGATGTCACTAGTGAGAGGACTTGGGCTGAGTTAATGCAGCCTGGATGCTCCTAGACGGCTTAGTGAAAGATGCAGCGGGAAGTATGGGACTTAAAGGGGGAGTTCCAGTGGGGTCCTTTCTGAAGATTTGGTGGTGATGTGCTCCTGGGCGTCTAGGACGGGTAGACAGGAAGAGCTGGTGGCGAAGGGGATCCAGAGATGGACAGGAGATGGTTCCAGGTAGCTGCAGGAATGTTTGCTGATGACGATCCGAGGTGGTGATGTGGAGGACTCGAAGTTCAGCTGCAGTGGATGAGGTAGCGGCAGACAGGCAATTTCGAGTAGACCGATGTGAACTTGAACTGGTGCAGCCTGACATTAGTAGATACCAGAAGGGATGATGTAATTGATATTATCCCTGTTTGGACTGGTAGATAGCCTGTTCAGCTAGTTTTCACCACCTTTCATGGAGAAAGGACATGATGCGATTTGAGGTTGATGTAACCTGCTGAGGTAGTAGACGTTTTTGTGTGATTTACATACAGTTTTGTCCTATCATGTGTGGATAGAGTTATTGCTGGATTTAAGGGCAAGGGTAAATAGGTAATTGGTCGATGGACTCAGTTTTGAAGTGTCAGTCCTGAGATTTAAACTATTTGTGACGGTATTGATACGGAGTGTACAGTGTATTACAGACACTGCGAGTATACACAGGGGATTTTTTATGAATGTGGGACTGACTGTAGTGATTATACTGTGAAGGGCTATTGAAGTTAGGCCTGTCATGTTTTGGGCAGGTTTGCTATTTTTTGATACATTGTGTATTACTGCAGTAGGTCATGAGGTAGTGTTGTACTGCTTTGATGTGGGTATTTGTGTCTGTATTTAAATGCAATCAGCGATACAAGTGGATTGGAACAGCTTTTTCAAGGTGTATTATTATTGTCCTTTCCATTCAGTGGAGTGTTACTGTTGGACACCACTCATTAGGATTATACAAGTGCATTGGAACCGCTTTTTCAAGGTGTATTATTAGTGTCCTTTCCATTCAGTGGAGTGTTACTGTTGGACACCACTCATTAGGATTTGGTTATAGAGCTGGTTTCCCTTATTACTGATCCTTCTCAGAAAGGACTGTATAATCTTTTGGGAACTTTAATTGTATTTCAGAGATATTTGGCATTTACTTGTATATGCTGACTTCAATAGTGTTTTTGAGGTGTGTTCCTACATACACACTGATGCCTTAGTAGTTTTTTTCCCTGCAATGTGAGTGGATATTGAGACATTGCTTGCATTGTTTTAGCTTGTGAGCACATGGTTTAAGCGAAAGCTGTCTGGCTTGGGATATTTGTGATACATTGATATTTATTCAGGATATGGCAAAGATGTTATTTTTGCAGATTGAAGACAGCCCAGGGGATGTCACAGAACATCCTTTGGAGAAGGAAGGTCATCTCTTGCTGGAAGTGTTACAAGCGGTACATCCTCGTGCAAATGGCCTGGTCTACATGGCAGAGGATGGAAGGAAGAGAAGGACAGTTGCCATACAGGGACATATCCGGCCGCCACCTGATGGCTGGGACGACAGTGTGGTGTACTCGCCCTCCACTCCAGCGGCAGATCAAAATGGCGTAGACCAGGAGCTGTCGGACCTGAAGACGCAGATCAGGGAACTGACGATGAGGCCCCCCAAACTGGTGATGGCGCCCGAGAGGAAAATACCGGTGTTCGACGGGAAGGCAGGAGATGCAGAGGAGTTTATTTCTGGCATGAAGTCAGCCTTCACCCGCTATGGGGTACCGGAAGAGGAAAGGGCTTCTTACTTGCTAGACTACATTCGAGGAGTGCCAAAGATGGAGGTGAGAGCCCTGATCAAAGAGGGAAAGCAAGCGGAGGAAATATTGCAATTTCTGAGAGATTCGTACGCAGGTGTGCAAAATCTTGGCGAACTGCAGCGGCTTTTTCTTGAGCGAAAGCAGAGGAGAGGGGAACCACTTCGTGATTTTGCGGTAGATCTAGAACGAAGGTTCAACAATCTGAGCGGTCGTGAGGCCAAACTATACGCTGACCCCAACGGGATTTTAGTCGAACAGTTCATCGAAGGATTAGAGGACCCTGTCCTGCGAAGCGCTTGCAGGGATCGGTATGAGCGGGATGGTAACACAAACTTCAGGGTCTTACGTGAGTTTGCCATCCGTAGGTCAGGGCAAGAGGAGTGTCGCACGCAAGGCCATGAGGGTGCACGTCAGGCTGCTGTGCGGGCTCGACAGGGGGAACACCCAGTTCAACCATCAGACGTCCTCTTGACAATTCAGGAGATGGGTGACAAGATAGCACAAGCCGTCCGAGATGCGATGCCTACTGCCCCCTCTGCACCACCGGCTGCGCGAACATGGAACTCTCAGGTCAGACAGCAGAGAGGTGCCTGCTTTTCATGTGGGAGTTTAGGACATTTTGCCAGAGACTGTCCCACTAGAGACTACGGTAGAACACAGTTTCGGCCTGGTGATCAGAGTTGGCAGCATGGATTTCCACAGCCTGGTGCGCCTCATTTCAACGAGTTGTACAGGAACAGGAATTACTCTCCCAATCCACATTGGACCAATGGCAGAGTTAGTAGAGGCCAGGATTTTCCCCCGAGAGCAGGAATGACCTACCTCCAGGGAGGACCAGATGGGTATTGGGGTCATCCTGATTTTGCAGAGCAGAGGGGAAGTTCACAAAGGCAAGACATGCCTGGACATCATCCCGATTCCAGTAGACAGGAAGTCCCCCAGGCATCCCATACCCCAAATACCCAGAAGAGGGAGAGTCCGCCAGATCATGCAGGTGGTGGAACCACCAGGAAAGGGAGTCCCTCCGCAGGACCACATGGATCAGGTGCCCCAGTTGGACGTATGTCAGAGGTGGAGGTGGTCCCCAGCGGTACTAGAGGGGATGACGGGTTCGTGTCCAGGGCCATTGGAGAGTGTTATTCTGTTGACGTTGAGTTTGGGGGTATCACCGTGCCCTGTCTCCTGGATCCCGGCTCCCAAGTAACTACCATAGGAGAGACGTACTTTAGAGAGAAGTTAGAACCGGCGGGTATCCAGATGAAGGACGTTCCAGTGTCCTTCTCCTTGGTCTCCGCAAGTGGGGATGATATCCCATATGTGGGGTGTTTTGAGGTCGATGTTAGTGTCTTGGGACATCTGATCGCAGCCAGGATTGTCTTGGTCTTGAAAGACGACATGGCCATGAGGCGTGGTCAGAGTTCCGTGCAAGGGATACTAGGAATGAATGTACTGCAGGAGGTTTGGAGTCAGATAGTAGGTGTCGGGCAGGAACACATGAACAAGATACTCTGGCCCACCCCAGAGCCAGTATGGCAAGAGGCACTACAAGCTATTCATACCCGGCAGAGGGAGGAGCAGTGTAGCAAGCTACAAGGCCTTCTTGAAAAGCATCATGATGCCTTTTCTCATGGTGACATGGACTTTGGTTACACTGACCGTATCACTCATCGCATAGAGACTGGTGGTGCACCACCGATCAGGCAGAGACACAGGCCCGGTAAGCAGAACCAAGCCCCCGATGCCCTCTCCCGTCTGGATCCTCCTGAGGGAGAAGGACAGATGATTGTGAGTAGTGACACAATCCGTGCCCGGTTTGACTTAGTTTCTCAAGGAACAGATATACCAGTTGTTTTGAGTACCTGCATTGAGGAGAGACGTCTAGGTGGAGAAGCGTGCATGCCTGGGTTCTCAGCTGAGTATCTGCAGGAGGCTCAAGAGAGGGATGAACTTGTCAGTCAAGTGCGCTCCTTTGTGTCAAGGGGTACACCACCCTCGCGTCAGGAGAAGGGCAGCTGTTTACCGGGAAGTCTGGCTCTCCTGCGAGACTGGAAGAGGCTCGTCATCCGAGATGGTGTTCTTTTGCGGAGAAGGCGCCGCCCGAACGATGGTACAGAGCACCTGCAGGTCATTGCCCCGCAGAGCATTCAAGAGGAGGCTATCACCCGGTTTCATGACGAGGCAGGGCATTTCGGGTTCAGACGTACCTACCGGCTGGTAGGAAACAGGTTCTTCTGGCATGGGATGGAGAAGTCGGTGAAACAATGGTGCGCCAAGTGTAAGCGCTGTACTGTTAGCGAACCTCCTGTTCGGAAGGAATGGACGCTTCCCACGTGATCTGAGCTTAAGCGGGGAAGTGAAGCAGGGAGCTCACCGTGGTGCGCAGTCGTATATTTGACAGCATCAGTCCCGGATGCGAACAGTTTCAAGGGTCGCTCAAAGATGGCAGACTTTGGGGAGGAGTTGATCTCCCTAAGAAGTTTTATTCGTTTGTGAAGTTTATACAGTTTGGATAACGTTACATTGGCTATTGTTTAATCGCGTTGTTATTGCACTTCTTATATATTCATGAATTTTGTTGTGGCTGCTGAAGTCCAGAGTATGGTTAGGACTTATGAATGCAAATTTGCATGCATTCAAATCGCAGGATCACAGTTGTATATGTAAAGTGGGACTCGGTTTTTGAAACGAGATGGATGTAATTATTGTGAAAGCTCAAGGTTAAAGCATTTAGCTTATGTTCAGTTGGTTTAACAATGTTCCTTTATTGTAGGATCGAACCAGCATTGTTTTCTTGAAGTGTTGAATATATGAGCTACTTACAAGTGGAGTAACTTCGCGTCCACAGTTATCCCATAAAGTACATGTATGTGTACGTACATATATACTTACATAATATGGTCATCAGGGACGATGACCTTTAAGCGGGGAAGAGTTGTGGGGATATGCTAATTATGAATGAGACATCAGCAACGGAGGGGCGCCCCCATGTGGCAGGCACCTCTCTGCTTGCTGTTCACAGGACTCCTGTCGAGTGCTTGTCTTTATTGACTGCACGACCTCCCACCCGAACCCACGTGCCGTATAACCATGTCTCCTTCATAGACACACATACCCACACACACCGTCTTCACATCAATCCTGCCTTCTCCATCTCTCTCTCATCCCCCACATTTCGGCCCACCCCCCCTACAGTTTGTTTGTTTGTTTGCTTGCTTATTTGTTTTAGGGTGGGGGCTGCGGACCAATGGGGATATCAAGGATAAATTGTACCCCCCCCCCCCTCATCGCGGTCCCTGCTTTGTACCAATAGCGGACAATATCCATCTTCCCTCCCCCCCCCCCACCAATGCCAACAATACACTGAGACACAGGGTCACAATGTAAAAGGGCATTTATACATTATTGACATACTTTCAACTTGTAAGCAGTCCACAATTTTATATGATGGTGATGATGATATGATGTTGATTATGATGGCAATGATAATATTGAAAGGGGCAGTAATAATAAAAAAAAGCTGAATGCTGATAACTATGATGATGATGATAATAACAATTCCAATCGTCATCGTCTTCATTTTTGTTATATTATGACAATATAGGCCTAGTGTTTATGGTGGTGATATTAGTAATCACAAAAATGGCAACTGATTTTGACCAAGTCTGACGTGGCTCTCTGTTGTGTGTACAAGTAGGACCCCGGAGATAACCCCAGCATTGTGGCGTAACCGTTTTGGTGGACACCATGAATAAAACAGCTTTTCCACGGTTATAAGTTACAGAGAGGAGTCGAATGCATGACCTCCCATTAAAGTGTCCCGAGTACTATCCACTGGGCCAACACTGAAGTGTTAGGGTGTCCGACATCTCTCACACTTTAATACTACAGACTGTGTTTGGTTGTTTGTGGACAGGCGGTTTAACTCTTTGTGCGCCAGGGTGTAAACCCCTGTGTGTTACATTATTTTGAGACTGCAACGCATGCATGCCTTCGGCCGACAGTATTCCGAAGGTTCTCATTAGTTCAAAAGTGAAATAAGGTTTGTTATTTCGAAGGTACGTCTATCCGAAAATGAAAAGAAGGTATTAATGAACCATCGGAATAACAAACATTATTCAATTTTTGAATGAACTATAACCTTGGGAAAGGCAATTGCTGTCTTTTTCGCATAGTTCCGATGGCATAAAAACCCTGTAACCATAGTGCTATCTCATAATAGGGAAGCTGACAGCTCCAAGGCACCTCGAGATCTGTGGCATACGGTGAGGAGAGGCGCGCAAGGGGGGGGGGGGTAGGGGTGTCAGGGGATGTATTCTAAATACAATATTGCGTGATGACTTTGTAAAGATAGCACAGGGATTGCCTGTAAACCATAGAAGATGGTTCAATTTGAGTCGAAGCCCACAATTTGTTGAGAAACAATAAACCATTGACTAGCCCGTGTTTAGCGTGTGTAGTTCCTTCCGACTATCTATTTGGCCAAAAATCCCTACTCAATGAAAGGAAAAGGTTTCCATTGCAGCTGTTATCCCAGCACTTACTTGGCAGCGGCAGGTAAATGGGAACTGCTCTTTCGTTTCCATAGTGACTGAAACCATGCAAGGCCTTGGTATGAAGCCCTGTTACCAGTTCTCATGTAAGTTAGTCTTTGAAAATTTGTAATTTGGCAAGGAAATATCAACGTATGAGGTTTGACATTGCTTAATGAGTAGCCCTTAGTGTTAAGAGAAAAGGGGGAGAAATCCTGCCCTTTTCTCTTCTATCGTTGGAATTACGAAGGCACCTCCTTGCGTAAGACCAGAGAAGCAATATGAATTTGTCCCCGGTTCGTATTCTTTGTGAGGATCGGTCCTGACAAGACACTTTCATATCAGTTCCCAGTCCTTTCGAGAGGATTGACCTTTACACAAATTTTGGTATAACGACTGTTTGTTTAAAAGGCATACATTTTCTTCCTCGTTATACCGCCAGGTAACGGTTCGCTGACTTGAAGTTAAGACGAGAAATCTGTCACATATTGTGGTATGAGGAATCACATTTCACGCTATGGTGGCAAAGCGGAAAAAGAAGAAAAAGAAAAAGAAGAAGAAGATGAAGAAGACGAAGAAAGGAAGGCAGGGTAACAGGAATGTATCTTTTGATTGTTTCTTATTATGCCATAGAGGCAATAATGAATATGGGTAGGCCTATATTTCAGCCGGGGTTCGGTGACAGGACTATTTCGTGTTTGTTACTGTATAGTTTGTTTGTTTGTTTGTTTGTTTGTTTGTGTGTGTGTTGTTGTTGTTGTTGTTTTTTTTTTTTGGGGGGGGAATAACGGGTATTGATTGCCAAAATGCACAATGCTCTAAATATATTATAATCAGTACGTCCTACTGCAACAGTAGATCATTTAAAACATTTTGGATTCATGAATAAGGTCCTATAACCCCTCACCAGAACACCGGCAGAACCTTTGAATATGTGTGTGTGTGTGTGTGTGTGTGTGTGTGTGTGTGTGTGTGTGTGTGTGTGTGTGGGTGCGTGTGTGTGTGATGAATATGCTAAAAAAAGATTTGACTTATTTCCTTCAGAAAGTAGGGGAAATCATACCAGCCTTAGAATTGCTACCATAAAAGAATTCGAGAAACTTTGTACTTTTCATGACAAAATAATTTTTTTTTTTTTGGTATTATTAAAGATTATGCCTTTGAATCGCTCCATTTATCTGTCACCATGAAAATTACTATTCTCTTGTACAGTGAACGGATTGTCTGAGCTTCGTCAAACTTCAGTGATGTGTTATGTTATGTTTGCATTCACCGAAATCATAAACATTTTAGATAAATTCCATTTAAATCTTTTTGGTAATATCGCAAAGCGTCGACAGAGACCGCAAATGATTTTGACTAGGCAAATTTGTAATGTGGCACTGTGGAGGGTGGGGGTATCGAAGGCTTGCCCCCTAACGTGTATAGTCTTACTTTTGGGGATATTACAGTAGTGGTGGAGGCGAGGATTAGCCTTTTAACTCTTTGTGAGATACCAAGAAACCACTTATGAAATATAGTGTAGTATACAGAGCATACCTTTCTAAGACGAACGCAAAGTTTTATTTGATGAAATCGGTTTTGGAATTGATGAGACATCCAAAAACAAGGTAAAATAAAGCGATCATAATAAAAGGTGGGTCCCGCCTTTTATTGGGATTGCACTGTTTTGCGTATCTTGGCCATTTGGAATTACATGCTCTTTCATATTTCATAAGAGGTTTCTCATTAATTTGTATGTCACCCAAAATGTTAGAAGCCTGAAGTTAGCCATACAATCCCTTTGATAGGTAAACAATTTCCAGGCATATTCTACCAACGGTGGGCGCTAGACCGATGCATCTCAACTGTAAAAATGCAATAGCTCCCTTGTGTGGGAGAGGGACATTCCCCTCCCACCAACTTTGCGCCCCATGAGCGCCCCCGCCTCCCCCCTCCGCATACATACAGACTGTCTGGGTGCGCTTTCAAGATAACATATTTAAAATTGTTTTATCAGTAAATGGGGAAAAACAAGATCCTCGTTTTATTTCTTGAATTTAAACATTTCCTTTTAAAAATATATATATTTTACCATAAGTGTGCACCAGACAACTGAATTTCAATTCTAGAACGGCAATAACTCCCCAGTGTGCAAGGTGATCCCCCCCCCCCGTCCAGCTCCCTCACTTACGTGTTCTGTAAAATATTGAACAAATTCTTGCACCCATCCTCATGAAAACAATTTTGTTTTAGCGTCTCTTGAAATTCTCTACGTTCATTGCAAGAAAGTTTGAGAGTTAAATAATAGATTAGATTAAGGCGTGAAGGAGATCAGAGAGCTTCTCTCAAACTACTTAAAAGGTGAATAAATTGATTGAATTTTCCTTTTAAAAATATACCCAAATAGACGCCCCTCTCAGAAAGAACCGTTTTCCCCATCCCCTCCCCCCCCCCCCCAAAAAAAAAAAAAATCGTACGGGTACAGGGTACACGCCTTGTGGTGCATTGCAGAATAACCCTACTTATAGGTCTTGGGATATGTCGAAGCAAAACATAAGCAGCCAAGCTCCGAAAGGCGCTGGTAGCTAGGTATCGCCCTTGCAGAAAAAAACAAAACAAATCAAAACAAATCCGGGACCAGAGATTTGACAAAGGTATGTTCCCTGCACTGAGTGACAGATGATCTCACAATGCAGACTAACCGTCCTCTTGACATGAATCTCGATTGTTATTTACGGATGTTCCAGTCTAGATGCTGTCCCGGTATGGTTATTGACCTCCATTTCACAGAACCAACCAAACAACAAAACAAATGCTCAAGCAAGCAAGCAAGCAAACAAACAATCATACTTCTGGTCTGATGATACAGAAGGCTCTGATGATATACCGGATAAGTTTTCCCGCTGTATCCAATGTATGCGATGACATCCTCCAATCACGAGGTTGTTGCGGTGGTTCCGGTAGCTTTTCCACACTTTTTTTTCATTGCTTGTACGAAACGATGATATCACAGGCCATGAACACACAAACCCATCCTGTGCTTGGACGAACAAGACGGTTCGCTTTTAATACTGCGCGTTTCACCAACAGGTAAGTTCTAGACAGGGGCGTATCTATTGGGAAAACGGCGCCCGGGGCAAGCGCGGAAATCTACGCCCCTAATTTCTGAAAAAGTGTTCAACCCCAACCCCATCCCGGCAGGGACTTCGTGCTTTTTCATAATATATGCTTTTTCAAGCATTTAAAAGGGGTCTTTTGAGAGTGATTCAAATGTAATAAAGTGTGATAAATTTTGGCGAGCGAGCGCAGCGAGCGAGCCGAAAATTTTTGTATTTCAGCTTACAAAACATGGAATTCTTGTCATTTTTTGCTTACTAAATCTTACAATTCTAATCAAGATATAGTGACGGCCTTATAGATAAGGATTTATACCAACAAACTAAAATACTCCAACTTAGTACCCACGAGTGAGCCGAAATTTTTATATTTCCGCGTCATCATCACGTTTTGTTCATATCTTTTTTGTTGTTGTTGTGACAAATCTTGGCGAGCGAGCACAGCGAGCGAGCCGAAATGTTTTTGTATTTCAGCTTACAAAACATGGAATTCTTGTCATTTTTTGCTTATTAAATCTTACAGTTATAATCATGATATAGTGACGGCCTTATAGATAACGATTTATACCAACAAACAGAGGACTTGAACAAACACTCTAAATTAGTACTAGCGAGTGAGCCGAAATCTGTATATTTGCGCGTCATCATTACGTTTTGTTCTTATCTTCTTCTCTTTTTTTTTTTGATAAATTTGGGCGAGCGAGCGCAGCGAGCGAGCCGATTTTTTTTTTTTTTGTATTTCAGCTTACAAAACATGCAATTCTTGTCATTTTTTGTTTATTAAATCTTACAATTCTAATCAAGATATAGTGACGGCCTTATAGATACGATTTATACGAACAAACTGAGGACTTGAAAAAAAATACTCCATCTTAGTACGCGCGAGTGAGCCGAAATTTGTATATTTCCGCGTCCCCCAAGGAGTGGCGCCCGGGGCACGTGCCCGCCTTGCCCCCCCCCCCCCCCCCGCTACGCCACTGGTTCTAGAACTCTATTCCACTATTCTCGGTAGATAAGAAATACTTTACCACCTGTGAGTTCATTTTTTCGTCATGCCCTAAGAAACAAAGCACTATGCCACAGCAATGTTCTAGTATTTTACTTGTCCTGTGAGGCAAAGTTTGGTGTAATTGTCGTGTCTGTAGTTGCACCAGTGTGAAAATTATAACCAACATGACACAATCTGTGCCAGGTTCTATGAAAGGATGCAAAGTCGATGTTCAATTTTCATGTAAACCAATTCTAAGAAGATCTTTAGAATACCACTTGGAAAAAATCCTGACTTAGGGTTAGTTAAGAAGAAAAATCTTGCTAGTAAGGATTTCAGAATACCGCCCTATAAGCAAATAAGGCTCATGAGTTCGACACTACATAGGTCAAAACAGCCCATTACATTACAGCACGGGCTTATAAAGGGATCGTGTAGTTTTGGTTCAGACCCAACCTCAGGTTTCTAACATTTTTTTTTTTTTTTTGTGAGATAATGAGAAACCTCTTATGAAATATGAAAGGGCATGTAATTCCAAGAGGGATTCAACGTTTATTTCACGAAAATTGGTTTTGAACTATCGGAGATATCCAGAACAGAGCAATGCTAATGTGATCCACCTTTCATGAGGATCCCCTTGTTTCATTTTGTTTTTAGATATCTCTCCCTTTCGAAAACCGATTTTTCATCTAATGAACATTGAATTCCTCTTAGAATCGTATAATCTGTATTATTTTATTAGTGGTTTCTTGGTATCTCGCAAAAAGTTAAAAGCCCAATCCACATTTCCACCAATACTATACAATCCCTTTAATGTGTCAGCTTCATGGGCCTTGTTTTCTTTTAGTGTTTTAATAGTGCTTTTCAGGCTGTATGATTCTTGGGCTGTGTTATTCATGGGTGTCGAACTCGTGACGTGCACCCCTTTCTATTTCTTTTTCTCCTTTTCGTTCTCACTATCTTCCACAATTTCTCTTTCCTCTGTCTTTTTTTTTCAGTAGCGTAACGTGTGTACATGCCTATCAATATTTTGTTTTGTGAAATAGTTTGTTGTTTTATTTATCAAAATCATCGTCATTAATTGTCTATGTATCTAATGAGGCCCTACATGGTTTTGGCGTGTTGGGGATCCTTCGGTATGGTAGTTTGAGTTTTCCTTGTATTCTATTTCTGATATTCTGTTACGATGACTTCTTTGCTCTCGCGTGCAAAGGTTAGCTACAATAAGCAATAAATGATGAATCAATGTGCATGTTTTTTATAGCATTATTTTGTTGATTTGTACCATCATGCTGAAACATTTAATGATATGAAATGAAATGAAATTTAACACAAAACAGAACAAAGCAAACAAAAAACAAACAGAACTGGTTTTTGAGCCAAGTATTCAGCCGGTCAATCCTTGTGCGTTCTCGTGTCTGGCAGATGGCAAAGGATCTAGTACAAATTTTGAAACGAAAAGACTCGCTAATCTAAAAAAGTGGGATACATCCAAAATAAAATGGAGCTTGTACGCAAAGATTAACAAATAACCTATAACTGTAAAAATACAAAAATAAAATGATTATACATAGAGACATAAACGTTGCGGGTGCTTGAGAGATTCCAAGGACATAATTTAGCCCAAATCTTCCTTGCGTCCTATTTTCTATGCTCATCAGCATCAATGCCGCATCATCTTTCTCCTGCCGAAGGATACCCATCATGCTGGTTTTTTTTAAATGTGTATTGCCTACTAATTGTATGTTTATCACATTATGTTGGCTCGGGCGCATTCTATCACTCATTTTGTTAAGCCATGGGAAAATTAATGTATTCAGATTTTCTTATATCTTTACTCGAAATGACATATGATCTGAAATGGTTACAGTAAAGTACCTTCCTACATCATTGATTCTTTTGAAGCAATAGAATAACCGAATAAAAACGGAATAGGGAAATTTCGAAAGAACTGTAAAAGAATAAACTGAAATCGATCAAGAAAACGATATCAGCCAGTATGATACAAATGCAACTGCATGGTAAGTTATTGAACTCCGGGGAAAGAGGTAAATTTTCCCTCCGCGAGCATCTAATATTGATAACGCGTTATAAATCAATGAAAAAAAACAACCCACCAAATAAGGGCTTTTTACACTTGTAAATTTTTGCTTAGCCCCGGACCAACGGTGGGGCTAAGGGGGGGG